>NC_142087.1:37017299-37327424 GCF_054644295.1 Miniopterus natalensis | reverse complement strand
CCCAACTGGGAAAGTCAATAAGGTGTTCCCCATAATGGCTATGGTATCTTCATTTTTCAATACCTTTCAAAATGCTAATCTTAGAAAACCTATAAGATGAACAAATAGAAGCTGTATCAGGTAAAATCTACACTTGTCATTACTGTCAGAATGAGTAGTACAGCACAGGCTTTGGCAAGTAGAATTTAGAATGTAGGGTTATCTAGAGAGGTTGACTAGTGAGGATTTAGGTGCTGCATACACTCTGGTGAGTGGCATCTCAGAGAGATTTCGAGTGGAGTTCAGCAGAGAAGTGAGAAAATTCGTGCAAATCCTTCTCTGTATAAGGTCAGCTACAAATTTTTGTAAGCTCTCACCAGTCTAGGATTGAAGTAGGTTTTAAGAATGTGTGGGGGTGGGAGGGTGGGGCGGCAAAGGGGACCAAATATTTGGTGACGGAGGATGATTTGACTTTGGGAGGTGGACACACAATGCAATATTCAGATTAGGTATCTAGAGATGTACACTCGAAACCTATATGATCCTATTAACCAATGTCACCCTAATAAATTTGATTTTTTAAAAAAGAATGTGTCATTGTTACCTCAGATGAAATGATGGTTAGGAAAGAGGGGTTTTTTATTTGGAGAAATTAATTCTTGGTCTCAGAATTTATATACATCCTCTCCCTCTCTTCCTCTCTCCATTTCATTCTCCATCTCCATCTCTGTATCTATCATTTCCTCTATTTCGAGGAAGAGTGATTTCCTGATTCCATACACATAAGATATTTGTGAAAATCACAATATTACTGGCCAATTCAGTTGTCTTGTCTGTTTGGGTGATTTAATCATGCATATTAATACTAGCATTTCTTAGCTGTTGACAGATGAGTAAGACTCAGATTGTGTACTTCATAAGAACTACAGGGGGGTTCCCAAGAGCTACAAATTCTGCAAAACAGATCCCTTAAGTAAATAATGGAAAATGATAGTTTATTTTAAGTTCTTTGAAAAGTTGAAAAATGATGCAAATGGAAAGGACTCATCTGTTCTTAGTCAGCTTTTGACCTTTGACTATATAAACACAAGAAACACATGAGCTAGATAGAGCTAGGAAACAGTGCTACTTCTCTACTATACAGAACAAAATGAATCTTTCCATTAAGTTTTACAGAGAGATATACTAGAGCACCATTACACAGAACATTTGATTTAACAATGTATTATTAAAGAAGGCAGTTGTTAAGATCTTGGCAATCTCAGTAACTTTTTAAAATTTTTTATTTTTTATTTTTCTTTCAGAGAGAGGAAGGGAAAGGAAAAGAGAGAGAGAAACATTGATGAGATGAAAGAGAAACATCAATCCACTGCCTCCTGCACACTCCCTATTGGGGACTAAGCCTGTAACCCAGGCATGTACCCTGACCAGAAATCAAATGGGCAACCTCCTGGGGCATGGGCTGATACTCAAACCACTGAGCCACCACGGTCAGGCTCAGTAACTTTTTAAAAAATCTATTAAGTGAGTAAATTGGGACAGATCTTTTCTAGTTTTTTGCTCTAAAGTGTTAATACCAGGACTTATCAAGTAGGACTATCTCAGAATCCATACAATGATTTCTGTCCTTCTTCCTCCCTGATACCACAGCCGCTTCTTCCCTGGCTTAAAAATTCTATCACATGCCATCTCGACATTAACACACAACAGTTACCACACAGTAGTGTGTGAGTCCCTGTCAAAAGCACCTTGCTTCTGTAAAAGACAACAAAGGTCCTAGAAACAACATCAAGTGCCCTTGTTATTAAGCACTGAAATTACCTGGTAGGAGGTGGGCCTGAGGAGCGAGGAGTGGAGCGCTGGGGAAATGTCTTTTCCAACCTTTTTTATCAGCAGTCAGTGTAGAAGGTTATTTGCCACCTTGACCTTTTAGCTGCTCTCTAACAATACTTGTGTTTCACTTCTTTCAGGTGAAACTGTATCTCCAAGGAACCCTATTTAAGGCAAATTCCTATGAAGCCTTCAAGTGGCAGCCCAACATAACACCCCCAGTAAGACTTTGGCTCCTTCCTCTAAGTTCCAGTTTCATCTGTATTATAATTGTTTCTCTGCAATGTGTAAAGTCTTCCCAAGAACGTGTTACTGAACTCAAGGGGTTCACCTCCTCGGTGCTTTATTCAAGAACAAGTCATGGTTGTTGCAGGTAGCTTTATTTACTTGTGAGTAAAGGAGGCAGGCAATTCATATCCAAAGCTCTGTCTCTCTGAAGGGATTCTTAGTCATTGCTTATATACACTATTTGGTCTACATGTTGATTTCTTCTTTGCAGTTGGCTGCATTTATCCTACTGAGTTCCTGTCAAGTTCATCCTGTTTACAGCCAGCTTGCAAAATAGTAAGCTACATTTTAACATTTAGTAAGAATAACATTTAGTAATAACATTTAGAACTGCCCAGACCTTGAGACCCTTGTCTTAACTAGGGGACAATGATCTTCCGCCTTTATATGTCCAAGTGCCCCATTGCCTAGCACATAATAGGGGTTGAAAATGTATTTGTATAGTACATGAACAAATGAAAGTCTTTCCTGACCATTTTCACACTGCTCTGATCACTCTTTCATTATACTGTACAGTTTAGGCTATTTATACCACATCACGCAAGTATATAAAGCAAATGAACTACTGAGATGCAATATAATTTTTCTTAGTCAAGGAGTATTTTACGTGAGCAAGAAGAATTGGTTATTTAAAGAAATTTTATATGAATCTTTTTGTAACTGATCAAGGAGGACATGAATTCAGATTGCACAGAGATTTTAAGGAGCAGCCTTGTGGGAGGGAGTCCTGAGATGTTTCTTCTGCCTAGGGTTAAAACTGCCCCAAATGCGTAAGAACTGTCCCGCTTCCCTCCTCCCAGCCCATACTCATTGATGCCCTAAATTAAAACCTGAAATGAAAATTAATAGTAGTAAAAGGAAGTACACTCTGGAGAGGTTTTCACCCACTAAAAATGAGTATAGAAGAGAATTATGTATTAACTTTTCACTTTTATTTTTCCTTTATTAGACTATTCCTCAAAATGAATGCAGCTTTATTTTTTCTTGTAATAAAAATAACACGTTAATTGAAATAAATGTTACAAAACATCGTGTATAATATGACAACACTTTTTGTGTGTGCATAGAAAAAAATATGAGAAGACACACATCAAGATGTTATTAAGAGTTCTCTCTGGGTGATGGGATTAAAGGTAATTTTAAAAATTAAATTGAACATATCATGGGCATTTTTCTTGTACGACAAATACCGGTCTTCATTATTATTTTTAAATCTGCAGAGCAACATCCCATTATATGGCTGTACTATATAATTCATTTAATCATTTCTCCACTGATCACAATCATTTACAGGGCTCCCAGGATTGCAGGATGAATAACACTGCAATGAACATATTTATATACACAACTTTGTATTTTTCCAGTTATTTCCTTAGGATAAATTCACAGAAATAAAATTGCTGGATAAAATGGTATTCATATTAACAAACTAAATCCATAGTGCTAAATTAACCTCTGGAGATGCTAATCTTACTTACATTACCGGAATGGTTACACGAGAAATTGTTGCTCTCCACTTTACCAGTGTTAGCAATTAGAAATCTTAAAATGTTGCCTATCTGTTAGGCAAAAATTACACTCATGTTGTTTCATTACTTTGGTTACTTGATAGGAAGACTTTTTTTTTTTTTATTGATATAAAAGATAAAGCAAAGGAAAGGGAACCAGGGTATTTGGTGTCTATTTCTAGCTCACTGGCTGGCAGCCCTCCCTGACTTGAATTCCAGAGTTTGTAAAATATGATTCTTAAGGAGTTGCAATGGAATAACTTAGTGTTTAAATTTATGAGGAATAAATTCTAAAAATCCCTGTAATGCTGTGAAAGTTCCAGAAATTATTCACAAGTTTAATATAGCAAAGAAAATGGGAAAAATAAAGGGGGTGTGTACAGGACATGACACATAAGAAAAGAAGGCAGAGAAGGGAAAACCAGGAGGCAGTGAGTGCCTGGCAAACCCTCCGCAGCAGGAAACAGCGCTGTGCATGTTACAGCTATTACTGAATAAATACTTGTTGGAATTTCCAGAGATGACCAAACATCAAGAAGGAAGTGATTCTTTTTTTAAGCTTTATTATGGAAAATTTCTAACATGTACAAAAGCCCCGAGAATAGTAATGAGAACTACCACGCAGCCTCAACAGTCACTCGCTCACGGCTAATCCTGTTTCTTTTATATCTCCCACTCTCCATTATTCTGAAGCAAACTGCAGATATATTCTTACGCCCTTAAATAAGTCGGCGAACATCTCTAAAGCAGAAGAAGGGGAACCGAGGCATTTGGGGGTCTCCGCCTAGCGCACTCGGCAGCAGCCCTCCGCATCTTCAATTCCACAATTTGTAAAACGTGATTTGTAGAGGGTTGAAAAGGCATTTTTCTAAGTAACCACGGTAAAAAAGGAGGTGCTTAAACCCTACTAAGGCTCTCCAGGAGGAATGTCACCCCATAAATCCAAGTCCGCGTTTCATTCCCCAAGAGCCCCAGGCGCCACTCAGGGTCGCTTCCCCTTCAGGGCTGGGACCCCAGGGCGGCCAGCACGACCAGACCTTCCAGGGCCCGGGCGGGCCCTCGCCCCGCCCCTCTCCCGGGAAGTCTCCGCCCACTGGGCCCAGCAGCCCCCGCGCGCCCTCGCCGCCGGGGCGCAGGGAGCGGCTCGCGGCCCGGACGCGCCGGGCCTGGCTCGGGGGCGCGCACGCCGTGCGTCCCGGGCTCGCTCGCGATCCTCGCCAGGCGCTGCGGGGAAAGACTAACAGTTTGGGCCGCCATGTTCCTCTCCGCGGCGCTCCGGGCCCGGGCGGCTGGCCTCACCGCCCAGTGGGTAAGGAGGCTCCGAATGAGCCCGGGCACTGGCGCCGCCCTTCTCCCTCTCTCCTTGCCTCTTTCGCGGTGAGCACGCGAGAGCCCTGGGCTCTGGACAGGCCTGCAGACGGCGTCAAGGACACTGCGGCCTTCGCCCTCTCCCCGGAGAGGTTGCTGCAGCTCCACCGCGAGCGAGGAGCTCCAAGGGAGGGTCGGCAGATTGAACCGCGGCGGGTGCGTGGTCTCCCCCGCAGGACTGCGAAGTTTTCGCCTAGTTTTGCCAAGGAGAGGACGAAGGACGGGCCGCTCGGTGTTCTGTTTTATCCTGTTTCACTCTAGCGCCTGGTTCGGCCAGATCTGTTTCCATTACCCCTGCTCCCGAAGGAGGCAGCTTGCATATCAAGCCTAGTGACCTTGTTGCCGTCAGGTTGCAGCGTTCAGGACAGAACCCTGAAATTGTAGGTCTGGCTTGCTTGGTGTCTGAGCGTTTCCTTAGGCCAAGAGAAGGGTCACCACAGTGTATTCATTTGTGCCTTACATGTCGGAAAAGTTCGGTGAATAATCGTCTCTAGCTTTGTAAAAGAACAGCACCACAAAAACTGCACAAGCAGGAGTTTAGAGCTTGAATGATTGTTTTGAGATTCAAGTACATCTAATTTTAGGCAAGGAAGTTGAATCTCAGAGAGGTTGAAACACTCAAGTTAACTTAAAAATGCAGATTCCAGAAATGACGATTATAACGGGGCATTTATTGGAAAGAAAGGAGCCTTTTTGTCCGTGCTTGAAGTCGAAGGATTGGGTCAGTTCTCAGCAGAAGAAAGGGATATATAGTGCACAGTAGTGTAGAATGAGTTCAGGGGTAGTGTTACACCTGAGTTTGGATGGTGGCTTCACCACCTTTTCTAGCTTTGTGACTTTGGCTGTTGTTTTTCTGCTTTCTCAGTTGTAAAATGGGAACATTGCAATTTGCAAAATTTAGTCACTTAATATAACGTTTGAGGTTCTACTGTCGGTCATGTACTGATAGACTCTAGGTAACAAGGTGGTTATAGATAATATTTGGTGACTACTTTCTACGTGCCAAGCACTGTGTTAAATATTTACAGTCTACATCATGAGCTTGGTACTATTATTTCCCCATTTTACATAATCAGATTTAGACAATCTGTTCTGGTGGAGTTAATAGTCTTGTATAAGAGGAACTTTGAATTAAGGTCAGTATCATACAGTGTAAAAGTACAGTGTTAGAGATGACTAAGGTCATCCATTTGGTTTGAAGGTGGTGGTAGATTTTTCATGGAGGCGATACTAACAGATTATGGAATGGGGTCAGATGGATTGGGGAGAGGGTATTCTAGGTGGAAAGGACAACATAAGACTGTTGATAGTTGGCAAGAAAAAGTCTGATGGTATGAGAAACCACAAGCTGTGTTGCTCTGGACTCCATTGTTGGAGGTAAGGTGAGTTCTGAGATGAAATGAGACAGTTGGGCAGGGCACAGATCTTGGAGCTGCTTGGGTATTATACTAAAGAATTTGACTTTAACTTAGAGAAAGTGGAGAGTCAGGGAAAGGTTTTAGAGGAGCAGAGGGACATGGTCAAGTTTCTGTATTGGATGGATCACTGGATGGGACTGAAGGTGGAGTAGGTTTGATGGGAGCCAGAGGCAGGGAGACTAAATAGATGAGAGGCTCTTGCAGAATCCCAGGTTAGAGGTGATGAGGATCAGACCTTGTCTACTAGTAGAAAGGATAGAAATAGAGTACAAATAGATTTTAGTTTCTTCTGTTTTTGAGGAAAGGGCTTAGAGGGTGTAAATTGAAAAGCAGTGTTAACGGTGAAAAAGAACAATAACTTCAGATAGTGGAAAAAAAATTTTTTATTGTTTTATGTTAGCATCTGCAACTTCTTCTCTCTCTTTTTTTTAATTTAACAATCATTACCTGGTATGTAGTATGTACTCAATAAATATTTTAGTTAATGAATAAGTTTAATTTTTTTTTTTCATTTCCCTCCCTCCCAGTTTTATTGAGAAATAATTGACATACATTACTATAGAAGTTTAAGGTATACAGCATGATGGTGTGATTTACAAGTTTAATTTTTTTGTTACACAAGTAATACATCGCAGGAAAAACATAATAATATTAATGGCAAATAGATTAAGCTCAAAAAATGAAAAACACGCATAGTCTCATCAAGTTGGAAATTACCAAAATGTTTAACATTTTGATGGCTACAATTAATAGACCTTAACAGAACTTTTTAAAAATCAGATGATATTGTTCACACTACTTTGTAGCCTGTTCCCCCCCCCCATAATACATTTTAATCAGCTTCCTTATCGGTAGACATTTTATACTGTCATTTTTAATGTTGCATAGCATTCCATTGTATGTTCTATAACTTTTATAATGAGGCCTGTCTTCTAATCTTTTACAAATAGTGGGATATCAGATGACTTAGGACAAATCTGGAAAAGTGTGAATAAAGAGGTTCCTAATAAAATTGCTTTCCTAAAAGAGAAACCTTTAAAGAAACCATTTACATTTCCAAAGAAATTGCTTATTTTGTTATAATTTCTGCTTTATTAGTTGTTGTTTTCTTCAGCCACAGGCTTTTCAGCTCATCATTGCTTAAAAAATATCAAGAATTAGTACTGTATCTAGAAGTGCATGGAAGACACTAGTTGTATGACCTGGAGCCATATTTCTTACTCTCTCTGATCCTCCTTTTCTGTAAAGTGCTGTAATACCTTATTGAGTGAGTGTCAAGAATTGCCTAAAAATTGTGAATTATGGATCAATAGATCCTCAAAATAGACTTTCTTTCCTTTTATAACTGCCTATGGCTTTTTTTAATATTGACACCACTGTATACAGCTCATCACTGCCGCACTCCCAAGCCACTGCTAGTTTTGTAGGGGTGAGAGAGTTGTGGCATTTTCAAGGATTGTTTTCAGTTTTAGAATTTTCATGTTTCATTTTTATACTTTCTATTTCTGTCTTTTCAGTCATTGATGATGTTTTTCTTTATGTCCTTAAGCATGGTTGCAGCAACTTTGAAATTGGTAATCTCCATTGGTTTTCTTTTTGCTTGAAAATGGGTTATTTTCCTTTGTTCTGTTTTTGTATGTTGAGTTATTTTGGATTTTATCCTGGACGTTGTAGATGGTGTTGTAGAGGCTTTAGATTTTGTTAATTCCTCCAAAGAGGAGTTGTAGACAGTTAATGTAATTGAACTCAAACTGTAATCCAACTCCCTTTTGGGCAGCAACTCAAATATTGGTTTATTTCTTTTAGCAGAGCTGCTTGGAGTCTGCCTCATGTGTCCATGGCTGGGCATATATGCATATAAATTCTTTGATTAATCCCCCCACCCCAACCCTTGTGTCTCCCCTTCCCTCTGTTTTCTATATTTTGAAAATTCAGTACAGCATGGAGACCAGGGTATTTGTAGATTTTGACCTTTTCAAGAACTGTGAGGGCTCTGAGATTTTACTCTACTTAGAAGCTAACAAGTTAACCTGCCTCAGTTTCATGGATGTTGGCTGAGACATGGCTCAGAGACAGAGGACTTTGTTACTCAGTGCACAGCAGGCAGCATGAGCTTCATGTTCACGTTGGTTCCCCTTGACCTTCAAATCTCATCTCATGAGAGTGATATCAAGCAGCCCAGGTGAATGTTGTGCATGACAACTAAGGAACCCAACCACAGCTGCAAGAAAATCTGCCCAACCTTCACCTCAGAGGGAAACATTCTCTACAAAAATCCTTGAAACGATAGTCTGAACAGTCTGAAACAAAAATAGTTAGTGCTTAGTGCCTCTGCTCAGAAGATGTGTAGAAACCCGAGACCCATGGAAAATGATCTATCAGCACTACTTCCTCCTTCCCCACTTTAAAAAGGAAACATATGTTAATTGCAATAGGAAGGAGGTAGTATTTTTCAACTATTTAAAATATATGCCCGCCAGGTGTGGCCCAGCGATTGAGCATCGACCTAGGATGCAGGTGATCAGGGTTTGATTCCCGGTCAGGGCACATGCCCAGGTTCCGGGCTTGATCCCCAGTCGGGGGTGTGCAGGAGGCAACCGATCAGTGACACTCTCATCATTGATGTTTCTATCTCTCTCTCTCCCTCTCCTTTCCTCTATCTGAATTCAATAAAGATATATTTTTTTAAAAATAAATAAAATAAAATATACTTTCACCAGAAAAGTTAGCAATCTTATGTGGATATAATAAATAAAAAATAATTATGTGCAACTGCAAGAAACTCAGTAATCTGTTCTTTTTGTGTCAGTTGAGAGTGATTCTTTGTTAGAGTCAACTATAAAAGCATGATTTTAAATTATCTGTTTGGTTATTAAAATGCAGTTGCTTAAATCTTCCATTTTTCAGTTCTTAAATGTTTTATCCCCATGTCAGCTAAGCAGATGGGATAATGCTTTAACAGATTATATAGTACTTTCAGAAAGACTTTATTATTTGGACCTCAAAACACTTTAATAAGTAAATAGCCCTGTTTTATAGGTGCAGAAATTGAGGCTTAAAAATGTGACTTGTGCAAGGTCACATTAGTAAGTGTCATAGTGATGGGCTATATACAGATCTTTAAAAAAAAATTAATCTGAAACTCCAGTGGCTTTTTCTAAAACTTAGATGCTTCTTCCCTAGTGTTCTCAATCAATATTTTGTCTTCAGTGATTTGGACTTTAAAACATTATTTTGGTTAGAAGTATCTGTGTGTATGTAAGCTCTGTATGCATGTCCAAAATTACACGTTAGCCAGAGAGCGCCTCAGTGAATTTTCCAATATGTAGCTACATGGCCTAAAGACCAGTTTTCAAGATAATCTCACCCTGGCCTGTGTGGCTCAGCAATTAGAACGTTGGCCTTCACACTGAAGGGTCACCGGTTCAATTTCCAGTCAAGGGCATGTACTAGGGTTGCAGGTTCCATTCTGGCCACCTCTGGGCGCACGCAAGAGGCAACCAATCCATGTGTCTCTCTCACATCTATGTTTCTCTCTCTCTCACTCTCTCATTCTCTCCTCTCCCTTCCGCTCCCTTTCACTCTCTCTAAAAAAGCAGCGGAAAAAATGTCCTCAGGATTAACAACAACAACAAAAGATTATATCTTTTATTTTAAATAAAGGTTATGCGGCAGATCCTGGAATAATAGGGAAAGGATCAAATATTGAATCAAAACTGAGGCTGTGTAGTCCTTGTCGGTTTGGCTCAGTGGTTAGAGTGTGGGCCCCACAGACCAAAGGGTCTCCAGTTTGATTCCACTCAAGGGCACATACCTTGGTTGCAGGCTCAATCCCCCGCCCCAGTGGGGGCGCGTGCGGGAGGCAACCAATCTATATGTCTATGTCACATTGATGTTTCTCTCCCTCCCTCCCTCCCTCCCTCCCTCCCTCCCTCCCTCCCCCCCCCTCTCCCCCTTCCTCTCCCTCTCCCTCTCCCCTCTCTCCTTCTCTCCCTCCCCCCTTTCCACTGTCTCTGAAAAAGCAATGAAAAAAAAAATCCTCCTGTGTGATTTAAAAAACAAAAAACAAAACTGAAGCTGTTTTAACTTTGAGATTGGTGGTGTTTAATTTGATGTAGTACAGGGAAATTAGAAGGAGAAATAGGATTAGCAGTAGAGGTGATAAGTTTTGTTTTGTACCTGATGAATGTTTTGGGGTTTTTTCAGTTTGTCAGTTAGTCCATGCTAAATAGGAAACATGGTAAATAAAGAAAAATATCACAAAATATAAAAATAAGAGGTGCTTATAATCTTGTTAACATAAATAACAGAGATAAGCACTTTTGTTATGGCCTTCCAATCTTTCTATTAGTATCTATATTGAAAATAATTGGGATGGTAGTTTGTGCTTTTTTTTTGTTTAATCCTGATATTTTCCAGTTATGGCTGTGGCACAAATACTATTCATTATTTTTAGGAAATAGAATTTTTGTTGGAATTATTGATATTTATTTAAAACCTCCCTATGTTGGGCTTTTTAGTTGCTTGTATTTTGCTATAACAAACATTATAGAAAATACTTTTATATAAATCATTATCCTCGTTTTCTACTATTTGTTAGGATGAATTCCTAAAAGTAGAACTATTAAGAAGTTAAGAAAAGCCCTGGCTGATACGACTCAGTTGGTTGAGCGTCATCCCTTGCACAGAGAGGTCTCCCGTTTGATTCGTTGTCAGGGGCACATGCCCAGGGTTGTGGGCTCAATCCCCATAGGGGCTGTGCAGGAGGAAGCCAGTTGATGTTTCTCTCTCTCTTTCTCTTTCTAAAAGCAGTAAAAACATTTAAAAAAAAGAGGATTCAATACTTTCCCTACTCTTAAATTAATCCTTCCTTACTTTATTATGAAATCCTTTGTTTTCTCGGAATTTATTTAAGTAACTCACTATTACTCAGTAAATATTGTTCTTTGATTTAAAATGTATATATGTAGCGTGGCCAGGCATGGCTCAGCGGTTGAGCGTCAGCCTGGGATCCAGGCGATCGGGGTTTGATTCCTGGTCAGGGCACATGCCCAGGTTGTGGGCCTCATCAATGACTCTCTCATCATTGATGTTTCTATCTCTCTCTCTCCCTCTCCTTTCCTCTCTCTGAAATCAATAAAGATATATTTAAAAAATAAATAAAATATGTATATGTATATCCTCTCCAGTAAAGTGGTTGTAGGTACTATCTTCTAAATGTTAGTTTCAGTTAATTTGTCAGAGTTTTATGCTGATAGTGTTCTTATAATATTATTTGGAATTATGGCCTTAGTTTTGTTTATCTCAATCCAGGTTCTGGACAGGCAAATCAGGGATATAGCCATAACCTTATATTTAGTTCACAGATTAACCCTGAAGCAACTGAATAAAAGTATAAGAACATAAACAGTCTCCTTATATGTGCTGCATGGTTTTTTTCTGTTTTGTTTTTTTAATCTTTACCTGAGGGTACGTTTTTAGAGAAAGAAAGATCAATCTGCTGCCTCCCATATATGCCCCAACTGGGGATCACACCTGCAACCCAGGTATGTGCCCTGACTGGAACCGAACCTGCAACCTTTTGGTGTATGGATGATGCTCTAACCAACTGAGCCACCCGACCAGGGCTGCATTGCATGGTTTTTAAATTGTCATGTATTTCAGACACAAAAAGGAAAAAGAATATTATAAACATCCACTTGCTGCCTAAGAGAAACAAAACCTACACATTTGAAGCCCCCTTGTGTACCACTAAGAGACTGAATTATCCCCTCCCTCATTATCCTAAAACTGATATTTATTACTCCCATATTTTATACCTCTATCTCACATTCTATACCCGAGTCTTGTTAATTAAAGCCAATGCTCTATGTAAACTTATTTCTTTAACTGAAATATCATTTGGACCCAGGGAACAGTTATATGATTGTGTTATATTACTGCCTTTACCTCCTTCTCTAATATGTTTGCCTTTGAATTGTTCAACTCTTCTCCAGTTCCATGCTTCGTAATCACGTTTTCTACCATCTGTGGTTAGTAGAACTCAGAAATCGGAGGATTTCTGAACAGTAGTTGAATTGCTTTTGAGGGGATTGGGTGGTGGGTGGGGAGAGGTGGAGAAGGTAGAAATGATGGGGAGAGCAACAGAGCAAAGAGAAATGAAATGCAAGGGAGAGGGGAATCAGGTGGATTTCTTCCAAAACAATTGAGTATGGTCAGTCCGCATAGCATCCTTCACAGGCAGCTTTCTGAAACTACTTTTATGGCTGGAGTTTCTAAACTAATTTAGTAAAGAATTGAAAAGGAGGATACAGTTGACTCATTTGTAAGAGTCTATGACTCATTTGTACAGAATGAAAACATGTTTTTGAATGTCCATGCTAAGTGAAAGCTGGCATCCAGCTTGATTCAGACAAAAGTGAAAGGCAGTAAGTTAATGGTATATTAACTCTTAATATGCATGCCAACAGAGTGTTGAAGAAAGGGTACATGACTCAGAAAATCTGGGTTTGATCCTGGTTCTTCCACTAACTCTTAGGTGTGACCTTAGGAAGGTAATAACCTTACCTCTGGATCTCTGCTTTTGTATACCTCTCCTAAAATAGAATGGGCAGGGTAGGGTAGTAGACCATATCGCTTAAGATCTTTTACTTCCTGTAAGTTGATTCAATTGTTTTTAGTTATGGATCTTAAAGTATTTCTATATGAAAAACTTCTTAAGGCTTGCGATTTACTAAATTTTCTTAAAATTTTAGGGACAACATATAAGGAATTTGCATAAGACAGCTGTGCAAAATGGAGCTGGAGGAGCATTATTTGTGGTAAGTAATTACTTAGATTTCTTCAGAATGAAAAGACTTGAAAATTTGGGTAAATTTGTGGTAATAATCCAAAATACCTTAAATAGCCATGTCTTTGGTATATCCTGGCCACTGTGAGAATTTAAATATAGATAATTGAATTCACTAGTTTTCAAAAGATGTGTGGTTCCAGCTGAACCTCTCAAGTTTAAATTAGTACCAGGGCAGATCTGAGAATAAGAATTTAGATGATTATTTGGTGAAATTACTATGAGTGAGCCGTAACCTGAATTTACATTTTGGATTCTTAAAACTCACTCATGTTGGTTCACTGAAGATTCTGAGGCTGCAACTTAGGGAATCCCAAAATGGCACTAGTTTGAAACTTGGATTTTAGTAATAGAGTGAATACATTGGCAGTTGTCCTTTGTATTTTTGGTTTCCAGGGTTTAACTACAGGTAAAGGTCAGTGAACTCTCCCCAGCTTAGTTGCATAATTCAGAAAGCATAAGATAATTTATCCCCCTTCTCTGACAAAGGTACAGTGTTTCAGGAATTAATCTGGTATTGTTTAAAGGCAATTTACTGGACTAGTATGATTCAGAGTTAGTGGTATAGTCTTGTAAACTGAGTTATTTCCAAGATTAATCTTAGTTGGCATACTATTGATAATTAGATTCTTGCTTTATATTTTATCATCTTTGTCTAAAAACATATCAAATATGCCATGTGTTTGAGATCATTGCCCAAAGTTTTCATTTTCTTTCCTCTTTTATATCCTTGAAAAAGAACTGAGAGTCAATATATTAAGAGATTCAGTTCTGTGTTCACCTTATGTATAAAACAATCAGTATAAGTGTTAATTTCAGTGTGACTCATTTGATTTCCTGTTGACATGCTATTTCTTGTCAGTTTTTAAAGAGGGCTTGCGCTTTTATGGAGGAAAAATAAAGCTTCTTGTTGTTGGCTGGTTTCTGTTACAGAAAACTAGCCGTTGGCTAGGTTCTATTACCTGGGGAAGAGACGGTGCTTTGTACCTTTCCTGAAGTAGCAAGTCCCTTTGACGATTTGATATATTTTCTCTCAGAAAATGCACATATATTCACACTCAAGATTGTGTCGTTTTGAGGCTTCTAATAGTTAGCAATGTTTGGGTAATTACCTTAGAAGATCCTATCCTCTAATCAAGTTGTATAACTTTGTTTTTTGGTTCTAAAGCTACTTATCTTAACCATTAAATGGTAATTTCTAAAATTGTCTAAAATTTTTTTGCTAACATTACTTTGGTAATCATACTCATCACATGTACTTAATAATTTAGCCATTCTTTTTGATGCAAGGATAGATTGATTGTATTGTGTTGAAAATAAAGTGAAGAGATTAAATGATCAGTACCAGCAATGTACAAAATTATTCACACTTTTGAGGAATTTTGATCATTTTGGAAAACACTTTTTTTCCTTTTGTATATATAGCACAGAGATACTCCTGAGAATAACCCAGATACTCCATTTGATTTCACACCAGAAAACTATAAGGTATGATGAAATTAACATTATAATTAATGGTACAAAATATTTAGTATCTTCCAGATGTATAAAAACAGGTGCTTTTTCTTTGATACAGAGGATAGAGGCAATTGTAAAAAACTATCCAGAAGGGCATAAAGCAGCAGCTGTGCTTCCAGTCCTGGATTTAGCCCAAAGACAGAATGGATGGCTGCCCATCTCTGCTATGAACAAGGTACTTAATTCATTTTTGCTTTAGTTCAAAAAGAGGAGAGATTGTGTATGGTAACTTTCTTGTGTAGAAATTCCTTTGACAGTCATTAATGTCAAAATTAAGAGTTTGAAGCCCTGTAATCATTTATATGTTTCCTCAAATTACATGTATGTTTTAGCTATGCAGAGAACTGAAAAGGTAGAGTTTTTTATCCTTGCAAGAAATAGTAAAGGCATTATAGTGAGGTTTTCTCTCCCCCTCCCTCCTTTTTGGGAGAAAGATGGTCATAATAAAGATAAAATATCTCAAATGTGTATAATTTGCTGTCAAGATATTCTGAAAATTAATGTATTTATTTAAACACTAGAATTACAGGAAAAAGGATCTGCTTGCCCTGGCAGGTGTGGCTCATTTGGTTGAAGTGTTGTCCAGTGCACTGAAGTGTTGCTGGTTCAAGCCCCGGTCAGGGCACATACCCAGGTGTCGGGTTTTATCCCTGGTCGGGGCACATACAGGAGGCAACCAGCTGATATTTCTCTCTCTCATCAATGTTTCTCTCTCTCTTTCCTTCTCTCTTCCTCTCTCTCTAAAATCAGTTTTTGCTAGGGCTACATTTGAGATTTTTAATATTACTGTTTCTCTCTGACCCCAAAGAAAAGCCCAACCTTATAGCAAAAACAAAATCCAGAAACTCACACTTTAGTTCCTTAACCATCACTATGCTACACAGCAGCGACCCCAGGGATGCCTTCTCAAATTAGACATCAGGGCCTTCCTCCCAGTGGTAGGGCTCCAGTGTGTATATTTTCAGGCTCCAGCATGTGTATTTTGAGAGAGCTTCTCAGTATGCCTGCCCAGTATGTTAAAATAAGTGTTTTCTGTAAATATCTTGATGTGAAAGGTTGGGAAGTACTAGTCTATAAGATCCATTGTAAATAGTAATGTTTGGATTGTTCTGGAGGGGTGTGTGTATAAGTATGTAGATATGTAAACCAATATGGGCTAGTAGGTAAGCTTTGATTCTCAACTTTTTCTTTCGCCGTACCATTTGCACACACTCTTCACCACGTGTAACATCGAGGCTTTTTTGAAAAATTGGTGAAAGTCTGAAAAATACAATGTATTAGGGTTTGTCCACCAAATTTTTGCCATGTAGAAATTTTAAATTACAAAATATTAGAGTTGAAATGATCAAAGTAGAAATTCTTAATAATGAAAGACTTAAAGATTTAGAGAAAAAGATCCTTTTGCAGAGATGAGGACTGAGGTCACCGTTAGCCTCTGGGCTCTGTGTAATTTAAGTGTAAGGCATCTGCAAAAATTAAAGGATTTATACCTTGCAAATACCAGATACAGGTATATTTTCTGCTTTTGAAGAACTTTCCTGTTTTTTACCAAATTGAAGCAATACTGAAATACGCTTTTAACCAAGCTCAATTATTAAACCTTATAATTATGTTTTTTAAAAATTTCCTAATATTTTTAGGTTGCAGAAGTTTTACAAGTACCTCCAATGAGAGTATATGAAGTAGCAACTTTTTATACAATGTATAATCGAAAGCCAGTTGGAAAGTATCACATTCAGATCTGCACTACTACACCTTGCATGCTTCGAAACTCTGACAGCATACTGGAGGCCATTCAGAAAAAGCTTGGTAATGTGACATGTTATATAACTTTGATGAAAATTAGAATTGTCTTTCTAGAGTTGACCTATTTCTACCTAACTTTTCCAACTTTTGTCATCTTATTGGATCTCTACTTCATGAGTGAAGTTTTGTCTTTCCATTTGTCTACCTTTATTTCTTATTTTGTACTTAGTTCTCAGCCTGAAAGCTGACTTTTCATCTTTTCTAATCATTAAGTATGTTGGAAAAGCTAGGAATTACAAAGTTTTCATTGTTTAGAAAATTAAGTTTCATTGTGTGATACCATGTAGTATGTATAAAGTGACTATTATTATCCTTGTGTTCTTTCACACAGTAAGAATTCTTCAGGAAGGGAAATTTGAAATGGGGTTTTATTATATATACTAGCATTTATAAAATGGAAAGGTCATTTTTCCACACAAAACTCATTGCTGCATAACTATACATACCAAATAAAGTAAAAGGAGGTTTTTGTTGTTTTTTAATTTTCGTTACTGAATATAAAGTACTTGCATGTTGTAAATATATTTGGGCAGTACTGAAGTATATAAAACAAATGTGAAGTCTGCATAATGCCACCTCCCACCTTCAAGATACAAATTCTGATAATAGTTGAATATATTGGTTTTAGATTTTATATTTTCATTATTAAATATATAAATGTAATGTGTTTGCTCTTTGTACCTTTTTTTACTACAGCGTAATATGTATGTCTGCCTAATATTTCTATAACAAGTTATTCTGTAGCTACTTTTATGTATACTCATCTTTGCATACTTATCCTACTGTATACTGAGATTGTTTACAGAAGTAGAATTGCTGTGTCAGATTTTACTATATTTTGTCAAAATGCCTTCTCTAAAGATATGAGAGTGATTGTTTTCCTCACATTCTTAATGACGTTTGATATTAGCAGTTTTCTGAGTCTTTGCCAATCTGATAGTGTGACTGATTTTAGGTTAATTATCACAGTCAAAATGAAAATCGTACAGTCTGATGCACTGCTGTTTGATGATAAACACTGGAGATGAGTCCTCTGAAACAAGTTTACTTAAGAAAACTTTGAATGTTCTAGTATAATTATGCAGACTTGTTTTAAGAAATTTAGTACTCTTAAATACTTTTTGTATACCTCCATAACATGTTGGTTTTCTTTTCCTTTTTTCTTTCCTTAAATTATATTGCTATTAAAATATAACCTGGTCCTTACAGTGATCATTTATATTTTTAGGAATAAAGGTTGGAGAAACTACACCGGACAAACTTTTCACTCTTATAGAGGTGGAATGTTTAGGGGCCTGCGTAAATGCACCAATGGTTCAAATAAATGACAACTACTATGTGAGTATTTAACTTAATATGAATTAAAATTGTATTATTTCATATTTAAAATACTTGTTTTCCCATCCTGTAAATGCTGGTTTTTTAATTATGCATTTAGAAGAAATTGTTGGCATAAATATCCAGGGCTTTTTTTTCTTTTTCTTTTTTTGTTTCTTGGTTTCCTATTCTTTGTTATTAATAAATGTTGGTTTATTAAAAATCAAAGAATAGCCCGGCCAGGTGTGGCTCAGTGGTTGAGCATTGACCTAGGATCCAGGAGATCACGGTTTGATTCCTGGTCAGGGCACATGCCCGGGTTGTGGGCTCAATGCCCAGTCGGGCGTGCAGGAGGCAGCCGATCAATGACTCTCTCATCAGTGATGTTTCTATCTCTCTCTCTCCCCCTCTTCTTTCCTCTCTCTGAAATCAATAAAGATATATTTTTTAAAAATAAAAATCAAAGAATAGAAAATCAGTCGGCCGGCATGGCTCAGTGGTTGAGCATTGACCTATGATTCAGGCAGTCAAGGTTCGATTCCCAGTCAGGGCACATGCCTAGGTTTCAGGCTTAACGTGGGGGCTATGTAGGAGGCAGCCAATCAGTCACTCTCTCATCACTAATGTTTCTCTCTCTCTCCCTCTTCTTTCCTCTCTCTCAAATCAATAAAGACATATTTTTAAAAAAGAATAGAAAACCTTTCATAAAAATACATAAATTTTAGCTTTTACATTATTTTCCACCAAATGGTTTTTAAAAAATTATCTTTAAATATTTTTGCATTTAACTTTAGGAGGTAATATATTTTTGAAAAATTTAATAATTTACATACAAATACAGAAAATAACACCAAAACCCAACAAATAATAACATTTCCCACACTTCAATAAATTATTTTTATCATTATTTGTAAGGAATAAGCTACAGATGCAAGTAAACCATTCTCATTCCCACCAGAAATCCTATTCTTTCCCATTCATTCCCAGAGGTAACCACTTTAATAAATCTAGTGTGTGTTCTTCCTGAACATATTTATATATGTATCCAGTCATACTAGTATGTAATACTATATTGTTTTTCTAACAATTTTATAGAGATGATGATATCTCTCTCTCTTAGTACTGTTTTAGCCAGGCCTCACAAGTTTTGATAAGTAATATTTTCATCCTTTAGTTCTAAATATTTTTAAATTTGTATTTTTATCTTAGACATGTTCTTAATATCTAAGTGTGTGGAGTCTAGTTATCTTTTTTTAATTGCCTGCTTCCCTAATTATATCATGGTTTTCATTCATAATATCTTGTTAGCTCATACTTCTTAGAAATTGCTTATGGAAATTCTTTGAGGTCTGTATTAAAGGTGGATTCTTCCAGAAGATTTGCTTTGCTACTCTCTTGCTCCTAGAAATGCTACTGTACTAAAACAGAGCCCCTTTCCTTACACCCTTCCCTCAGCCCTCATCAATGTGTAAGATTCTAGGTTAGCAGTTTTTTGAGGGACATTTTAATTTCTATTTACCCTTATATTGAGGATATAGCTTTTTAGGGTCTTAACTTCATGTGGTTTGGATGTCTCTTGTGACCTGGGGCTTTGTTCCTTCCCCCTCTAGACCAGTGATTTTCAACCTTTTTCATCTCAAGGCACACATAAACTAATTACTAAAATGCTGCAGCACACCCAAAAATATATTTTTTTGCCGAGCTGACAAAAAAAAAAAAAAGGTGTAATTTTGATTCATTCACACTGGATGGCTGTTGTTGTGTTGGCTGTTGTCATTGTATTTGACCACCTAAGGGAAAAGAGGTCAGTGCCCCTGTAGTCAGTTATTGCATGTTTTAAAAATTCTTGTGGCACAGTTGGAAATCACTGCTCTAGACTATGAAATCCTAAAGCCAAGTTTGTTTGGTGTTCCACTTCTCTACTTGGGTTTTGGAGTTTGTGGTTTCTGGGTATTTCTTTGTGAGGGTATTGATGAAATTTAAAAGCACCTGTAGGTGTTACAATAGGAAGTTCTATCAGGATAGCTATTCTGCCATAATGCCTGAAATGGACATCTGTAACCTTTTTTAATGAAGGTGAAATTTGATTTCTTTGGCCTTTTAGATTTCTAGGGTGTTTTCATTCCCTATAGTGATTTTCTTCATTTTAATGATAAGTGATTTAAATTTCTTCTCTAGTTCCCATACTTTAAAAAAGGTCCTTTAAAAATATGGCAACAACTTTCCCTTTTCCCATACTCTGCAATTTATTCATAATGAGGATCTCAATTTAAGCGGGAATAGTGTGTCACAGCTTTCTATGAAACATAATAAGTCTAAATATGGTAGCCCATGGCTTATCCAAGAGCTAAATATTCTTTTAGTTGTAAAGGTGTGGTCTTTGGCAAGGCAGTTAACTTTTATATATCTCAGTTGATGAGTGGATAAAATGAAATAGTCACATAAATTTTGATTGGATTCTACTTAGGGGAAAAACAGTTACCACATTTTGAGGATGGCTAGGTAGATTTGAATATGGATTTGACATGGGATTTTATTAAAGAATTAGTTAATTAGGTGTGGTAATGGCATTATGTTATTTAAGAAAATTTTCTTATTCTTAGGAGATGGCCTGCTGAAGTATTAGGGGTGAAGTGTTATGATGTCTGCAACTTGCTTTCAAATGGTACAGCCCAAAAGCATATGTGTAGATAATGCAAATACGTCAGATTAAAAATTGTTCAGTCTAGGTGGTAGGAATATGGGTAGTTATGTATAGTTTTCAAATTCTCATAGCAAAGATTTGGGGAAGGAATAAAACTGTTAGATGAGTTTAAAGATTATTTTAGCTATAAATTTCTGAACATCTGTTAAACCCTAAGCATTTTCAAAGCAGCTTTTTTATTTTTATAAATGTTTATTCAACAAATATTAAAGGCATTTTTTTGTGACTAGGCATTGGAAATACAGTATTGAATCATGATTTCTTTAGCATAGCACTAGGGTGTACTACAAAACATTTTGTTAAATACAGAACCGTTTTGTTGGGGGAGAAGGGATATAATGTAGTTGAGGCAGTTTTCTCTTCATCTTGCCATCTTGTTTTAACTGTCTTTTCTTTTTTAAATATATCTTTATTGCGTTCAGAGAGAGGAAAGGAGAGGGAGAGGGAGAGATACAAACATTAATGATGAGAGAGTCATTGATTGGCTGCAGCCTGCAACCTGGGTATGTGCCCTGACCGGGAATCGAACCCTGATCGTCTGGATCCTAGATCGTCGACACTTAACCACTAAGCCACGCCGGGCTGGGCTTGTTTTCACTGTCTTTTGATTAAACCTAGGTTGCAGCAGCTAGGCATACAAGTGCATGTGTTTCTGTGTTTTAATTATATGTTATTTTAAATAACGGAACCCTTTCTTGAGTTAAAAATTTTACGCTAATGTATGTATAAAATGGGATAGAGCTGTTCTAGTCGAAATGTGGTTTGGAGTGTCAGGATCATTAAAATAAATATGTCAAAAATAAGGGGTTTTTTTACCTTCCCCTTTGAAAATTAAATGAATTTTGAAATGGTGACTTTCACCTGGCGGGGGGGAGATATCGCTGGGATATTAGATCTTTAGCTTAGGGATATGTATTAGTCATCTACTTTTAGGTAGTATTTCTTCAAGGACTTAGCATTTATTGAGCATGTGCCACAGCACTGTTCTGTTTTATATATTTTTCTCATTTTATTCTCAAGTAGGTTTACAAATGAAGAAACAGACTTAAGGAGGATAAGTAACTTGTCTAAGATTACTAGCTAGTAAGTGATAGGGCGAAGACTTAAACACAGAACTGTTTCAGTTCAAAGCGCTATTCTGTATTGCCTCTTTAGCTGCAGCTCTTATTACATATTGCCTTTAGCAGTATATACTAAATATAGAAGTTATTCAGTTGCTGCCACCTTGGTAACTAACTTGTAAGTTGAGAGAGACAATAAGTGATATTAGGGATTTACAGAAATTTCAATATAAAAAGTAATTTTAATATTTTTTTAGGAGGATCTGACACCTAAGGATATTGAAGAAATTATTGATGAGCTCAAGGCTGGCAAAATTCCAAAACCTGGGCCAAGGTATGCTTTTATTTTTATATAATAAAATTTAATGATTTAACCTAAATTAGTCTTTCATGTAAACTTAATTTTTGAAACTTTATACCCTAAGTTCACAGAAGTTGTCAGGATCCTTATACAGTATCTAAACCAACTTGTCACCTAAAGCAATAATTTTAGCCCCCCTCTAAAACTCTATCAGATAATCATCTGGTATCTACTTGAATGTTTATAGAGAAGGGAAATTTACTACAAAGAAATCAGTTTTTTAAAAGTTTGTACTTCCAGAAGATTGATCCAAAGCCTGTCTCCCTCTAATTTCTGATTAAAGGTCCTCTTCTGTCCTTCGAACCAATATAAGGTAATTTTTATACCTCTTCCACATGACAGCTCTTCAGTTACTTAAATTAGCTGTCTTCCTCATATCTTTTTCTCAGATTTAATATCCACAGTTGTTTTTATTGTTTTTCCTTATATGAGAGTTTGGTCTCCCTCCTCTGTAGATTTTATGAATGGCTAGTGACTTTCTTAATGTGGTAAACTAATCACAATATTTGAGAGATGTGCTGAGTAATGTGCAGAGCATTGTGGGACTGTCTCCTTAATTCCAGACACCATGCTTGTAATAATGCAGCCTAATTACATCAACTCTCACTTCAGATACATTACATCATTAATTGCACGTATAGTCAGAATGCATAGATCTTTTACAACTTAAATACTGTTTATCCAGTTTGCTCACATCCTGCAGTTGTGTTATATTAATTACTTTTCTTTCAATTATGAACCTGAACTTTTGCTGCTAAACAAACCCTTATTCCATATCTAAGTGTTCACATCACTCTTAATACTAGCAAATGTTTGCATGGTTTTATACTGTTGTAATCCTTTTGTAAATATTTCTTTCTGCTTATATCAGATTTGTAGGTTTTAATGGCCATATAGTATTCTAATGTATTGTAAGAACTATGATGTGCTCTTTATTACTCTGTTTTAAAATGTATTTTCCAACTTTTTGTAATACATAACAACCCTGAAGTTGGATTACTAAATCAGAATGTATGAGTGGCTCTGTAGTCTGTACTCTAGAAGTACTCATTATTCAGGCACCCTACCTAGTAAGAAAAAGAGCTCAGTTCAGGATAACTTCAATTTAGTAAAGGCAAGCTGGCTGCTACTGACTGTTACCTTCTATTCTGAGAAACATATACTTCTTTTAACACTTAAATTGAATTTGCTTAAATTAGTTTAGAATTTTCTTCTAGTTCCTCACTTTCTTGGGCTACACTTCTATTTTTGAGGGTAAGGCATTTCAGTTGTGAAGAAAACCCTAGTGTAAATTGTAGCTGTCAGGTGAATGGATAGGGCTTAGATCACTGCCTCTCAATATTTGTGTTCTGAGGCATGTTTACAGATAAAATGAGGGGGAAAGTCACATGACTAGTAGATTAAACCAAGTTTGTAGGCTTTACTGGAAGATTTTACAGCCTTTATAACATTTTAATATGTATTTTGTGAATGGTAGGGGAAGGGGAAAGTTTGTAGGCTGACATAATGAACCCCTGGGACTCCATTTTTCCCCTCAAGTGTGTCATGGGACTGTCATTTCATGGAACAAACTTCAGGAATCTGGATCAGGTTATTTTTAAAATAACTTTCTTCTATAAAATTCTATAATCCTGTGAAGAATTCAGGCAGTATACATAGTTAATTCTCCCATTTATTGTTCCAGAAACTTTGGTTTTCATAATCTCCTTAAATTGGTCCTTTGTGTTAGGTAAAGAGGGTAGCTGAGCTTAAACCCCAAGATGGAACCTCGTAAAAGAGAAGATAGGTTCTCTAAAATAAGTTAATTTCATTATTTCATTGGCAGTCAGAGAGCAACAGGTGTACCTGTGTTACTAGTTAACATAAAAAAATTACAAAGCCAAATATCACTTTTTATTCAAGTTAAATGTCATTTTGCCATTTACCCTACAACAGTTTCAGGCTCTGACAGTACAGTGTCTGCTTTTTTTATCTGGTTTTCATAGTGACCTATAATGCAAGTATATTAACTAATTTCTGACTTTGTAGCCATTCTTCATTACAGTACTCTTAGTTACTTGCATTATGTAATGCAATAGCTAGAAAGATCTTATAAATGATTATGTGATACCACTTTTCTGTCCCCTCAACAAAAAATGACTTTCTAGGACTAAAAACAGACTTATAAGATAGATGACAGAATGTGAAGAGCAAAGCCAGAGGGAGTAAAAAGATGTGCTGAGTTGGGCTCTAGCGACAGAGGTTAGACAGGGCAGAGGTTGAGTGATTACCTGGGAAAGTATGTGTGGGGGTGAAACAAAAAACAGACAGGTTCTGCCTGTGTGTTGCTTCTCTTCATAGATTCCTACATAAGTACCTGCTCTTGTTTTCTTTGTGGCTGTGTTAGCAACCCTGGTCTGGGTCATGTTTCTTGAAAAATTAATACTAATACAGCCTTTAAAAACATAAATACAAATAGATTTTGTTTTTACTGCTTCTAAAGGACATCCTCCCAAATCTTCAAATTCCTCAAGGAATCGTTTGTTTAAAATATAGTGTGTATTCCCTTCTCAATCTAAATAAAATTCAGATATATAAAGAATAAATGTAGTGTCTGGTTTATTAAAACATGATTTTTTAAAATGTCCTCTGGTTTAGGTTATTTTCCTGTAGTTAAGCTCTGATACTGGGGTGGTTGCTGAATCCCCCCCCAAGTCTTGTTTCTGTATAAAATAAGGCCAGTAATCACTTGTCTCATGCCATTGTTGAGAATAAATGAGCTAATAATGTATAAACTCTGGTCAATAAATGGGAACTAGTATTAGTATTATTTTTATATTTTTCAAATTTATATGTAGTGAGTTTTATTTGATATGTCACTTTTCATGTTTAACTTTGAGAAAATCTTGTAGCAGTTGTTTGGATTAAATAATCTATGTTAGTTCTTTGGGGGAATTAGCTACTTAACTAGGCTGTTGTGAGATAACAATTATAATTTTTTTAAGTGAAAATTTATAAATGGTAATCATTAATAGTCATTTTAATGTTACTTGTTTTTCAGGAGTGGACGCTTCTCTTGTGAGCCAGCTGGAGGTCTCACCTCTTTGACTGAACCACCTAAAGGGCCTGGCTTTGGTGTGCAAGCAGGCCTTTAATTTATATTCAATTGTAAATATGTCACTGGAAAAATAAAATATGAATTTCCTATCTACATAAATTTTTAATATTATTTATTTCAACCTGTGTACACCTTGGTGGTAACCTAGCAACTTGCAGCTCTGTAAGTACCATGTCAAAACTTCAGAGCTCCACTTTTTTTTAAAAATCCTCACCCAAGGATAAATTTCCATTGATTTGAGAGAGGAAGGGAGAGAAACGTCGGGGGAGACATTGATCAGTTGCCTCTGTACACACCTGACTCAGGATCGAACCTGCAACTTGGGTATGTGCCCTGACCGGCGGGATTGGAACCCACCATCTTTTGGTGTGTGGGACAACACTCCAACCGACTGAGCTACACTGGCCAGGGCTTCAGAGCTCCATTTTAAAGTCATCTGCTATCTATGGCTAACTATGAAGACATTCTATAATCTATCAGCAACTTCAAGTCCCCTTGTTTTCAACTGCCAGGTCATTTTTATCAAGATTGCAGGTTATTGTGAAGTAAAAATTCAAATTTCAAATACATTTTGCTTTTCCATGTTTAGCCATAGCCAAGTCTTAAGTTAACATGGTCTTTGTATAAACCTTATTTATGTCAGTGCACCCTTGTAACATTTTACCTTTATAGCACACTATTGTTATGTTACTTCCAACTGGTGGTGACTCTAAGCAGACTGTAATTGTGAGGAGGAGAAGGTGGTTGTCTCTAGGTCATTTGAGTTGAGTCTTGCTTCATTTTTTTTTGCCCATTTTTGTTGAAAATTCTGTCATATTCAACACAAAAGCAATGCTTTTAATGATTGTTAAAATAGTTTTTTTTAAACCTGGTAGGTAAAATTTCATTATAATAATCCAAGATGGTTCCAAAATGTATATGAACACAGTGATTAAAATTTCCTTGCCCAATTTCTGGGAGCTGGAGATAACTATATCCTAGCCTGTGTTTACCACCACTTGCTCCCTCATTTCGTCTTCTCAGTTCTTAACTGTTTTTGTTTTTTAAAAATATATCTTTATTGATTTCAGAGAGAGGAAAGGAGGGGGAGAGAGAGAGATAGAAACATCAATGATGAGAGAATCATTGATGGGCTGCAGCCCACAACCTGGGCATGTGCCCTGACCGGGAATCAAACCCTGGTCGCCTGGATCCTAGGTCTAGGCTCAACCGCTGAGCCACGCCCGGCTGGGCTTAACTGCTGTTTTTTAAAAAGGTACATTTGGGGAGGAAATTTATGTACTGCTGTTTAATGGCAAAAATAAACCAACAATTCAACTTTTCGTCCTCCCTACTGGCAAAGAATCTACCTGCTTGGCTTTGTTTTGTTTTTTTGCGCCACTACTAAAAGTGACTAAGGGAAAAGCTACTGATGCTCAGAATTACTTGCTGTAACTGGAAGGGGCCTTTGCTCCAGAAGATTCTACAGTGCATGATAATAGTTATGAGTATTCATCGCAGCCCTGGCCAGTGTGGCTTGGATGGTCAGTGTTCAGTACACCAAAAGGTGGAAGGTTTGATTCCCGGTCAGGGCACATACCCAGGTTGCGGGTAGTCCCTTAGTTAGGGCGTGTGCAGGAGGCAACTGATGCATGCATGTTTCAGTCTCCCTTCCTCTCTCTCAAATCAACTAAAAAATTTTTTTTAAGTATTCATTGCAAAGGCCTTATATTACATCTGTATAGACTTAAGTTATATGATAAGCTATCTGATATTTTTCATTTATTCACCTCCCTGATATATGGCAGTTTTTTAAAAAAAATTTTAAAGATTTTTTTATTGATTTCTAGATAGAGGGAGAGGGGGGAAAAAACATCGGCCTCCTGCATACCCTCTACTCAGCATTGAGCCCACAACCCTGGGCATGTGCCCTGACTGGAAATCAAATGGCAGCCTTTCAAGGCATGGGAAGACACCCAACCAACTGGCCAGAGCTGGCAGGTGTTGTGTCTTTTTTTTGGAATGATCTAACTGGACTTATTGTTAAAATGTAAGGGTCATTGATGCTAAAGGTGTGAAGAACTAAGTTGGAAAGTAAATTTTGCAGAATGGGTTCTCAGATATCAAATATACACATTTTGAGTGTCTGCTAATAACTAACCCAAATAAATGTGATAAAATTTAACTTTGGCTAAGAGTGATGTTTAATGCTTGAGGTCCTTCACATCCTGGTACTGAAGGGAAGCATATTTTACCCACTTGCTGAAGATGTATTCTAGGACTTGAGCCAACAAAAGACCAAGCTATACAATTAAAAGCCTTAGCAGCTTACTAGCCACCTTGCTTGTGGATATAAACTAGTTTTTTTCAGCCTTCTTTTGAGACCTATCCATAATACCTATAATTTCTTGATTTATATTTCTAGTTTCACATTGAAAAGGAAAATAAGGTCCTCTTGCCTTCATGAGTTTCACTTGGACCTCTCAAATAACAAATTATTGCTGATTTATAATTTATCAAATATAATCAACATGAGCTTCATTTAAAAATATTTTTGTGCCTAGCTGGTGTGGCTCAGCAGTTGAGCGATGACCTATGATCCAGGAGATAGTTCGATTCCCAGTCAGGGCACATGCCCAGGTTGCAGGCTCAATCCCCAGTAGGGGACATACAGAGGGCAGCAGATCAATGCCTCTCTCATCATTGATGTTTCTCTCTTCCCACGTCTGAAATCAATAAAAGACTTTTTTTTTTTTTTGCAATTTGACTTCTACAAATAACTTACAGGTAATGTCCTATTGAACATAGTCAATACAGTACCTTGGATCATGACTGCCTTACGAGTCTTCCTGTATTCACTGATTTTAATAAGGTACATGTGGCTATTGCCATAAATTATGGTTAATGTACTTCAGCAAATTCAAGATTTGTTACCTTTCAGTTTTGAAGTGAGGTATAGTGCTATAGACATAGCTATTTCCTTTGCCATCAATACTAGTTGACCTCTATGACAGTGACTTAAATGAAAACCAACTCAATGACTTAAGAGATGTCATAAATTTTTAGTGGATTCCTTTTTTTCTTTGTATTTCATGCCATAAATATGCAAATTTAATAGTGGTCCACCTCTAACCGCAAGGTGCTCTCTTAATACTGAACCTATATTTTAGAGTTGGGAAATCAGGAACCTAGGAAAGGAAAAAATACTGAGCTTTAATGCAGGTTTATGCTTTATGTAGTAATTTGTTATAACAGCTTTCTCTGTCATGTCTGAAATGTAACATCACCTATGACTGACAAATTTGTAACTGCACTCAAGTCACAAGTGGGTGCTGTAGCTTAGAGGCCACTATTATGAGGGAGGTGGTTTCACTCCAATTACCCCTTTGGTGGTTAACGCATGCGCAAATTTTCGAGGATTAACCTCGTAAATAAAGCGCCCAGAAGGAAGGAAGAATAAAATGGTTTCCTTCCGATTATGTAACCCCTTTGGTGGTTAAACAAGAGAATGTACAAGTTGTTGCAGATTAAACTCAATGTAAGTAAAAAGCGTCCAGAAGGACATCGGTATCGGCTTCTGGGAGACGATACATTTCCCTCACGCACTCTTCCCCAGTACCTGCTAAGTTCCCTCTGAAAATACCAACTCGGACGGATGTGGAAAAATGCATTTAAATTTCTTTTTAAAAAGGTCACTGGAGGGTGCGAATGGGAAAGTGTATCATGGAGTCTGTGCTGTCCCCGCGCAGGTGCACGTTCACGTCCTTTCGGGTGGCATTGCGGACGCACCTGGCGCTGGTAAAAGTGCCCAAGCAGCGGCTCCTCCGCGCAGTACAGGTGTTGCCGCGCAGGCGCACTGCGGCTGGGCAAGGGCTGTCCGCGGCTAAGCGCCGCGGGCCGCCTGTTCCAACGTACCGGAGCCAGCCGTCCGCGGCCAGCAGTATAGCGGTAGATACCCCTCCCTGGCTTCTAGCCGTGATCGCAGCATCATTTTCCCGGGTCGAGCTCACTAACTCGTCCACTAGCCCCTGCAAAAAATAACGTGAATACCGTATGTAGAGTCTCTTCTTCATCGCCGCCGCCGCCATTTCCTGAAGTTTGTAGTCCTATCCATTGCCTTGATCGCCACGAAAAGCTACTGCAGATCCCACTGGCCCAGCAGCGCCAGCGTCAGGAGCTCCTGCGCTTCTTTCGCGCTCCCTCTTTGATTCCTCCTCATTTCTAGGGCCGGTGACGGCGTAGGGGAAGCAGGGACAACCGGGACAACCGGGTGGGGTGGGGAGACAGACGAGCTCGTAGGGAGGAGTTCCGGGCTGCACCTCCCCCACCTCCGCCTCCCACTTGGTACGTTCCGACTTCCTCGCCCCACAGCCGGCAGAGCTGGAGAGGCGGGGCAGCGGGGAGGGGCCGGCGGAAAAGGCGGGGCGGTCACGCCGCTTGTCCCGTGTCCGCGGAGTCACGTGCCCGCGCTGCAGCCAATCGCCGGGTGGCGCTGCCCTGAGAGCGAAGAGGCTGTGGTGAGAGACAGACCGAGACCGGAGATGTTTTTAAGCCCGGCCTCGGCGGCGTTAGTGGCGGTTGCATCGGCGACGAAGACAACGACAGCGACGGCAACACCTAGGCACTTGTTCAGAGGCTAAAGCCTGTGTCGACCGTGCCTCGGTCCGTGAGTGTGAGGGGGGCGTGGCGACAGGCAAGGAGGAAGGAGGGGCGCGGTTTCGAGCCCGTCCCTGGCGCCGGGAGGAGACCCCTCAGTTCTGCGCTGCTCCCGTCCCCCCTCCCCAGAGCAAGGTAAGGGACCTGCCCTGCCCACCTCGTACCTCTCGGCGCCGCCGGGCCTGGCCCGTGGAGCCGCTGGGCTGACGGTGACAGGCCGTTAGTGGCCCAGGCGCGGGTCTGCCCCACCCGCCGCCGCCCCTCCAGCAGTGCCTAGAAGCCGCGGCGCAGCTGGCAGCTGCCGGCGGGGCTGGGGGCGCCACACGGGGCGGGGGCCTCAGCGGGGCGCGCCCTGCTACCACTCTGGGTTCCCGGGGCTGGGCTGCCGCTGCCGCCACTCGGAACATGGCGGGGCCGGGAGAAGCGTGTGCGTGCGAGTGCGCGCGACCCGAGAGGGCGCCGCGGGCTTGCCGCTGCCGGACCTGGCGGGGCGGGGCGGGGGTGGGGGCGCGCCCTGCGGTCCGCCCGCGGGAGACAGCCCCGGCCCCTCCGGGAGGGAGCTTCGGAGGTACCGGCGGTGGGAGGAGAGGCGGATGAAAGAGAGAAGGAAAATTGCCACTTTAATAGTCTCAGGGGAAAGGAGAGCGGTCACGCTGCAGCCCTGTTTTAAATGCCAGTGTAATCCTTGCCGCATTGGGCAATCGGTTCTCTTCCTCGTTTTGTGAGTGTCCGTTCGAATGATGCTCTTAGACCTTTAGAGCACGTCAGGTTCTTAGATCTTATTTTGAGGTGTAGTATGATGTGACGTATCCTGGAGGATCTCAAAGCGTTGAATAAACGGTTGTACAAAGAGGTTACCGAAACCCAGCTGACAGCTGTTTTAATAATAACAGTAAGAAACAGATTAGGGTAGGAAGTTAATACTATTGCACCAGTTGAAACCATAGGAAACATTTTAAGCAGTGTAGTCATCGAGGTTGTCATTTCCACTAGACACCCGCAGCCAAAATACGAACGCGGGTGAAATGGGTTGCAGATCCAGAGATCTGTAACGCTTTGGAATTACGCTAATCCTGAAGTTGAAATGAACCAGTGTTTTCAATCATGTATTCCTTTTTTATTTTAAAAACGACTTATGTAAATTATAAAGGAAGACTAATAAAGTAGCAATTTTTAAGTAAATTGAGTATTAAAAACATGCTAAAGTAGGCTGTTAAAAACCTTGGGCACTGATCTGTTTCAGTTTCTTCATTATACAAAGGCTTTCCTGGAGATTAGCTCAGAACTGGCAGAACATATGTTCTATTGGTGCCAAGTGGCTTAAAAACAAAATGAGATAGTGTCGACTGTATAAGATCAAGTCGCTGTATTAACGAATCATGCTGGGAAAATCTTTAATTTGGGCTAAACGCAAAAATATTTAAAGATTTGAAATGTTTCCCCAGGAGATTATAAGCAAGAGGAGGAATGCTTTACTGCTTAAAGATCTTTTATTGTTGACACAAGCACTAACTAAATTTCTAAAGATCTGCCTATGATTTTACTAAGGTTAAACTTAACTATTCAGGGTATGTGTTCTATTTTAGGAAAAGGCAATGTGTTAAAATGAAAACCTAAGTTAAGTGGTTCGTGGAAGGAAAAGTAAAAAAACAAAACAGGATTCCCTTAATGTCTTAATTTCTGTAGTTTCTATAGTTGTTGCTAGAATGATTTATGAACAAGTAGAGCTGGGAAAGTGGAAATCACTGGGTGTGTATTCCATGAGGAATATTTGAGGAAGAGTAGAGAGAACAAAATTATTCAGATAAGGAAAGAATTTAGGTGGATATATGTTGTGCGACCTCTGCTTTTAGTTCTTAAATATCAGGAAGGGGGGGGAAAGCTTTTACTTTATTTTTTTGAGACAAGTGCCCAACCAGTGGAATGAATTAAAAATAAAAAGGAAGACATTTTTATCAAGACCCTTTTTTTCTATAGAATTGTTTGAAAATGTGACATTCTTCTGAGGGAGATTGGAAAAATGGTAGTAGGGATATTTGGAAAACTCTTCATTGGAAAAGAGACTTTTATTCTAAATAACTAATAAATATTAAATTTCTTGGTATTAGTTGACTAGCAGTTAAATTTTCTTTACATTGTTCTTACGTTTTAAGAACATCATTTCAGTCTAAAAAGAGAATGGTTAGTGACATTAGTTATTTCTGTCATAGTTCATAAGAGGTTTAGACTGCTTTCTTTATATAAACTTGATGATACTGAAGCAACATTTATCAGATAGGCATGAAGAATTTGTCCAATAATTATAGTAGGTTGCTTAAGAGCTATTGACACTACTTTCTGACTTGGAACTTGTTGCTAAAACTAACATCAACATGTATTTGTAAAATACCTTCCTGTGTAAAGAGTAGTCTTGCAGATTTATCCTTAGAACTGGAAGAGATCTTAAATTTTCTGATCTGTTCTCCTCATTTTACAGATGAGAAAGTAAAGGCCTAGTAAGGTGAAATGACAACAATATCAGCACAACTAGTTAAAACAGTCTGTGGTTTGGGGCTAGAGGTTTCTTTTTGTGAAGATGCTAACTTGTCTCTTTCTTTAAGAGCTAGCTTTATGGAGTAGTGGAAAGAACATTGAAATATAAGTGAGCAGGCCTGGGTCTAAATTCTTGCTTTGTCACTTCCTAACTGTGGTTTTTGACAAATCACATTACCTTTCAGAACCTTGCTTTCTTAACCTACAAAAAATAATTTTCCTACATAACTTAACAGGTTTGTTGGAAGGAACAAATGTGATTACATATGGACAGCTCATTGTATATAGTAAACTTTTTATACATGTAAGAAATTGTGATATTATTTTTAAAATAAATAATAGTTCTTACTGTATAACAAGGTGTCAAGATCCCTTGGTTTTTGCTTAGCCTTAGCTTTGTTTTCAGCACCTGCTGTTTTACAGATTATAACTCCCTGTAGATACATTCTCTGATCCCCACTTAGTTCTAATCTTAGTAAAGCCTTTTACGGAACATTTTTTAAATGTAGTTGTTAGAGCCTGACTTCCTCTGGAGAGAATATAGAGTTTCTTCATATAGCATTTGAAAACATTCTCCTATACTCCCATACATGCATAATCTGTTTAACAGTGGGTTTTTTTTTAAAGTAATAGTGAAAGTATCTTAGTTACAATGTTGTCTGTTACTAGTTTCCAGATAGGCAATAACAGGAGATAATTTTCCTTTATAAACTCAGTTTTGAATAGTTCATATTAAGGTTATCTTGCAGATCTAAAATACATAGAAATGTTAAGGCAGAGCTTTTGTTTATTGACATATGCTGTTAAGTTTCTTTTCTTCTAGTACTTTAAATTGATAATGCTAGAAACCAATATGTCATATTTTAGTATTACATAGATTATTTGTAAACTTGAAGCTAAAGTTTATGATGAACAGTTGTTAAGCATTTAGAATACCTGTGTAATAACATATCTGTGTTCAAAGTTTTAAGTGAGACGTTTCAGACAATTTTTTTATAACCTTGTAAAACAGATACTATTATTATTCTAACGTATGGCTGAGGAGAATGAGGCTTTGAACATTTATGTGACTTGTAGATATTCACAGACCTAAGAAAGTGACAGATTCTGTTGTCCCCTTTCTTAATCACTTCTCTGTGTTCTGACTCTAATTATGAGTCTTAGCTGATTTTGAAAAGTTAAAGGCAGTGTTTCTTAAATTTCAGACTTCATGAAAAATGTTTGGTGATCAGCTGTTCTACCTTCTACTTTGTTGGTTAAAAAATAAAAATAAAATAAAAATAAATACTATTAGAATCGTGGACGATAGGCCAGCAAGCCTATGAGATCCTGATATAGTTGTTGGTGGTTTGTGTTTTTTTTTGTTTTTGTTTTTGTTTTTGGTGGTTTGTGGGGGTTTTTATGTGAGTTGTCAGAAGCAAATTATTCTCAGAAGCTACTAAAGGACTATTTAACATTTCAAGAGGCTATTCTAAGAAACTTTACCTTGATACTGGTATTATTATTCTGAAGAAACATACTTTAATCAGCATGACTAGAGAAAAAGATAACTCACCAAATTCATTTAGGACTTTTATAAAGGAATAGATCGAGCAATAATAAATTTTAGTTTGTCTAGATTAGAAAATACCATCTAAGGCTACATAATCTGATTAGTGAGACCTTCCAAAATTTTAAGAAATACAAATTCAAACTTAAGTTTTTAGAAAATTAAGTATAAATACAGAAATGCTTCCAATTGAGGTTAAGTAGAAGAGGTAAATTATGAAGCCACAAGTTATAGGGTAGAAATTATTTATTTTTCTTTGGCATTTAAAAATCGTGTCATCTTTAACCAATCTCTTTAACATTTGTTTATTACACTAAAATTGTTTCAAAATATGTAGTTACTTTTCTGGTTATCAGTTTGTATTTGGGCATAATTGGGGGAATATCACAAATATTAGTGATAAATACCTTATTTTTAAACTACCTTATTGCCTGAGAGTTGTGAGAGCTCTGTAACTTCTCAGATTTCAGATTGTTCTTCCTCCTAGTTTTGTTGACATTCTGACTTCTAATAGAAAACAAAAACTCTGCATGTGTGACTCTCTCCCTAGAAATAGCTATATTGACTCAGGATAAGATAATTGTATGTTAGAAATTATGGTGCTTTGTAGTTCATGAAGTACTTTTTACATCCGATTTCTTTTGAATTCTCAACTATTCTGAAAATTGATGCTATTGAATCATGGATAGGATACAGGTTAAAATTCTCTGGAGTAATGCTAGACTCCTTTGAAATTCTTCAAGAAAGAAGCATTAGCAAACCTAAAGGAAGAGGAAAGAAACACATGTACTTTTTTTCTCTCTCTTCCACTAAAGTCACATTATACCCAGCTTTCTTTTCCTTTTTTAATTGATCTCAGAGAGAGGAAGGAGGGTGGGAGGAGAGAGAGAGAAACATCCATTGGGTGCTTCTTGCATGAGCCCCACCTGAAAATCTAACCCGAAACCAGGGTATGTGCCCTGACTAGGGATCAAACCTACCACCTCTTGGTGTGTGGGATGACGCTCCAACCAACTGAGCTGCATCAGCCAGGGCCCATCTTTCTTTTTATTCTATTCTGCTTCTTAAACTTAAGCAGGGTAGAAGGAAACACTAAAAACATTGTTTATACCACATTACTAATTAGTGTTGATGGTTAATGATCATCGACAGTTGAGGAAATTAAAATTTTACAGAATGTTTCCTATCATAATCTGCACAAAAATACTACAACTAGGGATAAAGCCTTAGTTTGTATTTTGGACTTCTAAAGTCTTGCAACCTATGAGTTAATGAATTTAATTTAAATTCATTACCAGAATTTAATTTTGACAATTTGGAAGTTACTTGGTGATTAAGGAAAAGGACTTTTATTGAGCTTTTGTACTCTAGGTACTATTAGATATTTTTATTTATGTTATTTTAATATGAGAGATATTTTACACATCTAGTTATGAAAATACTTCAAAAAGTTGTCACTGGTATGTCTCCAACTATAGATAGGATTACACAAGAACTTGCAATTCTCAAGTGTTATCTAAATGTAAGTCTGTTATTTTGAGAGAAGTTTTTTCTTAAGATCAACCCAGTTCATAGATTTATAGTTGAGGTGATCACCCAGTAGTGGTTATTCAACCTTCAGAAATCATCTCTGTCTGCCAGGATTCATAAAAACATACCAAAAATGAAGATGAGTGTTCTCTTTAAGCGGCAGCTGAACAGAACAAAGAATAGTTCTTTATCAAGTTTCTGTTTATCCTCATGTTATTGAAGGTAAACAAGAATGCTTGACAGCAAACTGGCTTACTCATTCTTCCTTTCCTTTGTTCTTTTTACCCCTCTGTGGCTCTTCCTTTTTCGGCCCTAGTGCTTTCTTGCTTTGCAAACAACCAGTGAAAATAAATCTAAACCTATCTGTTGTTGGTTAACAATTTAATCTAAATCAGTGACTGTATTGCTTACTTATAGAACTACAGCTTCATAGAAGTTGGTGATATCATTAAGAGAAAAAGACAGGATAAAATGATAGATTAATTTTGAGCCTTTCGAGGAAAAATAATTATTTTGTATGTTGGATTTTTACAAGGAGTGAAAGCTCTTGAATGATCCAGTCTGACTGTGTGTTACATATTATCGCTGGATACTGAATTTGAAAGCAATGGAATTTTTATTTTTTTACTTCTGAATTTTTAAGTTCTACCATAGTGAACAAGTATGGGTATAATAAAGAAGGTCTTAAACATTGCATCATGATTAGTTAACAAATTTTAAATAAATGTTTCTATGAACACTCCATTTAGCATTTTTCAACCAGGTGTTTGGGAAAATATAAGCAAAGACAATATTATAGCTTTTGTCTCAATGAACAAACATAGACGTGAAATAGGACAATAATATTATTTTTTAATTATTCAAATTTCTAGTTGATTTAGAAAGGAACATGGTAAGCCTTGCAAAGACATGGATTTGTATCTGTCTTATTGACTGTTGCACCCTCAATTCCATCACACCGGAAAAGGTCAGTGTATATTTAGTGATTGAGAATGTTAGTGACAGGAGAAGGTATGACTGGCATAAGAGGATGAACTAGGAGTAAGGGAGAAAAGATGGGTAGCAGATGAGAAAGGCCGTGATTACTAGGATAAGGGGCTTGGCTTAATAAAAATGAATTTCCAAAATGGGGAATGATGTAATACTGTTTTTTTAAAAAAAGAAAATAATTCTAGAAGTTGTATGGAATTAGGAGGCAAGGAGATCATTGAAAAGGTTCTTGGGTTTTAAAGCATTAGGTCCCAGTGCTAAGCACATGTCTGGAGAAGACATTCTCTGCTTGCATGGAACTTAAAATTTAACAGAGATAATTACTTAAAACAAGGAATCATAATTAGGGAGAGTTCTGTCAACATTGTAAAATTACATTGCAAATTCTTTACTAAATATGTGTTCAGGAGAAAGGACCTATGGCTTTCAGGCTCTGAAACAGATCTGTCCAAAAAAGACTTAAGATTATCACTAACTTGGAATTTAAGTTCAATTTTTGATACAGAACTGTTCCATTCTTAAATAGTCCTAAATGTATGTTTTTTGGCATTATTTTTATAGTATATTTCCTTTAATAGATAAAGCTGTTTAATATTGGTACCATCATTGGGATCCCCCCCATTCATAACATTCGTGTGATTGTATATTAGGACGTGTTTTATTTTAAAAGTAAAACCAGATAACTCACATATTCTTTCCCATTGGAGTTGGAGTTTTCACAGTAGTACCCTTTTCTTGTACTTTCTTACAGCTGTTAGAATACAGTGAATTTACTCTGGGTGGGTCCCTCATTACCATCTTGCTCTTTATTCTTCTCAGCATACTTTGGCAGGGAAACAGTTTATAATTCTAAATTGCTCTGGCCAAAAGAGCTACCAGTAATACATACTGCTACCCTTAGCCAGTTTAGAGCATGTTTTCTTTTAAATGCCCTTGAAATACGCAGTTATCCTGAATTCTTGTGTGTACTATAGTAAGTAGGTTTATACTGGAAAGTGAGCAGGAAACAGAAAAAGTGAAGTAGCAGATCAGGACTTAAATAAGGCCCAAACAATTCAACCCTGGTGTGAAGTCATGGAAGCTTCAATTTTGGCTATAATTGAGCAGTATTAAAACCTATACTGTTGTTGAGTCCAGGTGGGAATTATATGGTATACAGATATAAATAACTTAATATTTATATTAGCGTTGTTCTCTCAGAGGGGACTGATTTCAACTACCTATAATTGCATAAAGAGTTTGGGCATAGATAAAGGTGATTTTCAGGATCACAGACTTATATTTCAAAAGCAGTGATCATGATCAACTATTCTGGTTTTTTATGTTGTAACCTTTATCCCAAATCTCTTATATTTTCATGTGCTACTATTAAAACTACACCCAATTATGTAAGCACCTAAAAGTCCTTTTCTTTCATTTAAGGCTACAGTATGTGCCGATCATTTTTTAAAAAAATATGTTTTTATTGATTTCAGAGAGAGGAAGGGAGAGAGAGATAGAAACATCAATGATGAGAATCATCGATCGGCTACCTTCTGCACACCCTTTATCGGGGATCAAGCCCCAAACCAGGGCATGTGCCTTGACCAGGAATGGAACCATCACCTCCAGATTCATAGGTCAATGCTTAACCACTGAGCCATGTCGGCAAAAGTGAGTTAGGGCATTATTTGGGATTACATGTTGAGTGGTACTTAGAATGGCACCTGAGGTATGTGTTGCAAAGATCAGCTGCTTGCCTTTTGAGGGCAGGAGAGGGGGCAAAGTTACAATATCAAAAACTTTTTATTTAGAAATATTTCAGATAATTTAAAAGGTACCGAAAATAACAAAATGAGCACCTGGGTGTGTATCATCAGTTAAGAATTAAACATTACAAAGTCAGTTGAAGCCCCCTATATATATAGCTTTCCTTGATCCATTTCCTAATCCCCCCAGGGGAATTCCTATCTCCTCCTTTCTGCATAAACTTTTTTCCAACAGTGACTTTTCCCTTTCTCTTTCCCTTTCCCAGTTGTTTCTTTCTTCAAAGTTCACCACAGTGACTTTTTCATTTTAATTCTGTTGTATGTTGTATATAACACTAAGAGCAGTCTGACTAGGGGAACTGAAAATAAGATTGTGTACATGAGGTAGAAATCTACCTTAAAATCTAAGCAAAGGACACCCTAGCCAGTTTGGATCAGTGGTTAGTGTTGGCCCACAGACTGAAGGGTCCTGCGTTCGATTTTGGCCAAGGGCACGTACCTCCATTGCAGGCTCGATCCCTAGCCCTGGTCAGGCGCATGCGGGAGGAAACCAGTCAATGTGTCTCTCTCACATTGATGTTTCTCTCTCTCCCCCTTCCACGCACTCTGAAAAGCAATGGGAAAAAAATCCTCAGGTGAGGATTAAAAAAATAATAATAAAATCTAAGCAAAGGAAAGTTAGACTTCAACTCTGCATAGTGCAGAACAGAACTGATAAAGTAGATGTGAAAGTAATCTAATAATTATTTTAGGAATGGTATTAGTCTGGTAGCAGCAGTGTGTGGAGCAGTGGGTCTGAAAGGAAGTGGAGAATTGCTAATTCATTTTCATTGACTTTTTCTTCTAATTACCCTATGTTAATGAGATTGTATTTGGTCTCCAAACACTTTACCATTTTGAAAGAAGAGAAGAACCTGGTGGCAGAACGCTGAATTATAGGTATTTCTAGTTTTCAGAATTTGAGAGATTACTCCTGTCCCCTTTTAGAATCTGTTGACAGGGAAGTGCATATGTAGTGGTTCTTAGATTTCTACTTTCAACATTGGTAATTTTTCAGCTCCCAATGCCAGAGATACAAGTAAAGCTGCCTCACCATTTTCTCTGAGCTGTTGCAGCCCTCTACTGGTCTGTGGAAGTTGTGCAGTGTAAAACCCAGTAGAGCTAGGAGGAGGTCAGTAAACTCAGCAACTCATTTTTAGAACCTTAGAAGACATTTATGCCAACTGTCCCAATTGCAGATGAGTATTTTATATATTCACTTTAATTCTGGAAATATAGATATCTATTAGGTACCCAGAGCAAATAGATCACTGTAAACACAACTGCCTGTATTACTTTCTTTTAAAACTTGTAATGTATTGTTAGAATGTGGTCCTTTATGGTCTATTGTCTGACAATGTAAAAAAAAATCTTTTTGCCACTAATCTCTTTGGTTAACATTATCTAAGGAAGTAATGAGAATCTTCTTTATTATTATTATTTTTAATCCTCACCTGAGGGTATTTTCCCATTGATTTTTTTTTTTTTTTAGAGAGAGTGGAAGGGAAGGAGGGAGGGAGAGAGAGAGAGAAACATCAATGTGAGAGAGACACATTTATTGGTTGCCTCCCACATGCGCCCCTACCAGGGTGGGGGAATGAACCTGCAACCCAGGTATGTGCCCTTGCCGGGAAATCAAACCCACAACTCTTCGGTACGCAGGCTGATGCTTTAACCACTTAGCCACACCAGCCGGGCTGTTTGTTTATTTTTTAATCCTTACCCGAGGATATGTTTTTATTGATTTTTTTAGGAGGGAGGTAGGGAAGGGGGGAAGAGAGAGAGAGAAAGAAAGAAAGAAAGAGGGAGAGAAAGAAAGAAAAAAAAAAGGAGAGGGAGAAAGAAGAAACAAACAACCATGTAAGAGTAACATCAATCAGTTGCCTCCCTTAAGCACCTTGACCAGGGATCAAACCTGCAACCTAGGTATGTGCCCTGACCAGGAATCGAAACCACGCTTCAACCACCAAGCCACCCAGCCAGGGCGAGAATTTTACTTTTTAAAAAATTTGAGGTATTTTTAAATTATTACTATTAGAAGATAAATAAAACAAATAAGTGCCATTTGCTTCTTTTAAATTATTTTCAAAGCATTTCTACTTCTTGTTGCTGGGGCCAGAAACTTGGGTGTCATTCTAGCCTCCTTGCTCATTTACTATTTCTCCTTACCTCACAATCTTGTCATTGTTCTTTAAGTGGCCTCCTTCTCTCTCATCTAATTCCTCTTTAATCTGCCTTTCAGAGTTTCAGCAAGAGCATCTGCCTACTCAGATTGTCCCTGCTTTTTAAAAAGGCTTAAATTGCTTTTTGTCATAAAGATGAAACAGCACAATGACAAGGTGCTTCATGATGTGACCCTTTGCTGCTTTTTTTAGCCCCATTTCCTACTGCAGTTTTTCAACTTTGCTATTCCTTCAATGTGGCCTGCTTTCTTGGGGGGAGAGGGGGCGGGTCACAACTGTGCTCATGCTTTTTCCTCTGCAGCCCCATCTGTGTCTGCTTCATCTATATCTACCTGCCTCATAGTCATCCTTAAGACTCTATTTCAGTATTAACCTCTTCTTGAAATTCCCCACCTATACTCCTATGTATAGCACCCAGGTTGATGATCCCTTTGTGCTAGTACTATCATTTCTGTAGCATTTATTATTCCATATGGTAATTAACTTGTCCCTTGCTCCTTAAAAACTGTAAATTCCTTTTAGGTTAGATTGTGTCTTGTTCATCTTCTATTGCTTGGCATATAGATGCTTAGTAAATGTTAAATGATTGAATAATTACATGAGCAAACTGGGGTATGATGCTAAAGGAAATACCCATAATTGAATAACTTAACAATTTTTTTTGAAGTTAATGAGGAAGAATCAGTTCTTTTAGACCAATGCTTATTTCATAATATGTTTACATTGAGGAAAGAGAGGAGATAAAGAATTGTAGAATTTTAGAGCTGGAATGAACTTCATTTTAAAATGAGGAAACTGAAACCTAAAGAGTTTACTAAAAAAAGTTACAACAAGAACCCAGATATTCTAGTACATTTTTTTTACTTTGCTCAATTCCTCCTAATATATTTTGCCTTAAGATTTGCTAGGATTATTAGGTATTGGTTGTTTATATTTTAAGCAGTTGGGCTATCTAAATATTACTCTTTTATATTATAGGTTTACCTTTGTGGAATTTTGAAGGTGATACATTCCTATAGCCAAACCAAGTTGACCATTTATAATGTATTTACTTTGTATAGACTTTTGAATTATCTGCCATGCTCAGATTCCTAAAAGATAAAATACTTAGCAGTACCAACCCAAAGTGCAGCTTATCTTTACTGGATTGAGCTTCTGTCCTGAATATGTGCTTCCTTTTCTATTCTGGTAGCTGGATTAAAAAACATAAAACACCTTTTTACCTTTTTTGCTCTACCTTTGTCTGAAGCAGCCTCTCACCTGCCATCTTATTATTACTCTTTCCCCTTGGGTTCTACCCAGAGAATTGTAGTCCTCCAGAGCAAATCAAGTGTAAGTTGACCTATTACATTATTTTTTTAATTTTTATTTGAAGAATATACAGTACATGTTCATTATAAAAGTTAATATAGAACTGTATAAAATAAACTATAAATATTCCTTAAGGGCATCGTTGAGGACAGTTTATTTTAAAGGATGTGGATATTTGTCTTGATTTTTGGCATGCTTTTGGTTAAATTTGTGATTTTATTATACTAATTTCTTGGTATGGAATTACAACCATCATATTCTTATTGGAAAATGTTATGGAATAGCTGCCAAAAAACATCGTGGTGAAAATCAACCATTGCTTACTTGGGAAGGTATTCTAAAGAAAACACCATCCCTTTTCATGATCTGAATTCTCCCTTGCATGGTTTAAGTAGTTAAGGAGGGGTGAAGGGTGCGGGGCAGGGGAATCCAGTTAATATCCCAGAAGCAAGGCCACTTATTTTCAGGCCTTTTCCATTATTTTTTTAAAACCACTTTTTAAAGTATGATGAGGGAATTAAGGTGTTTGGTCTTTGCTTAACTAGGAAATACTTAGTCTTTATTTTGGTTTTATTCTTTATAATAATGATTTATTTTTTGTCTGGGGAAAATAGTAATAAGGATGTCACTCAGAATTTTTTAATAAGTTAAACTATCATTTTTGCATTCCTAAAAAAATAGAATTTGGAGTGAAATTTTTCTAAATCTCTTATTTTGGAATCAGAATTTTGGAAGGATAGGAGATCCTTAATGTCATCTAGCCTAACTTTACTTTTAAGAAGAAACAGGAATATTGAGAAGTGATGAAAGTCAACCAAAAAGTCAGTAGTAGATATCAGAGAAAGTAACAGTCACTTTTCTAACTGAATGATTCTTAAGGATTATTGAATTCTATTGCTGTGATTTGATCCTTTAGTAGTTGCCTTTATTTTCAACAGTTTTGGAGGAAGCATTTTTATCCCCACAGCAGCTATAGCCCAGTGAAAGCTGGAATAGGAAAAATGTTGGGAATTCCCATTCCATCCTTATAGTTCTGCCTTTACTTTCTTTAAGTAGGTTGTAAAATTGACAAATTTATAGGGCAGCATTTGAATATTTTTTTAATATGCACCAAGGACTGTGCTAAGCCATCATTTTAGTTCTCATAGCCTTAACAGTTGAACTTTATCATTTCATAACAGATGAAGAAATTAAGTAACTTGGACTTTGTTTTCAGTTGTATTTAATCTAAAGTGCATGTTCTGGGGACTTCAGGACAAGAAGACAGACTGGGTGAGCTCCTTTTTTCAAATATAAGGAAATGCTAGATAAAAAGAAAACATTTAAAAAATACATAGTTGAGCTTCAGAACAAGAAAGATGAATCTGTAGGTGCCTGAATAGGAAAGAGGAGCTCAAAGTCATATTAGAAAACAGAAATTGAAACCCTGTCCTAAAAGGAAAGTAGACAGGTACTGTACTCCTTAGTGAGTGAACTTGAATGCAGTACTGGAATCCACAGGCCCTGGAATGACAGGGAACTGAGCCCACATCAGGAAGAATCTGAATTATTCATGAATGGGGCCTTTGAAAAAAGTTCATCTACCCACCTGGGTTTATGTTTCCTGATATAACTTCTTCCAATCCTTTTATTTTTAACCTTTTAGTATCCTTTTGTGGTCTCTTTTACAAAGTATATTGCTGAATCTCATTTGCAGCCTTAGAAACTTATATTTTGATTAAAGACCTTAATCCATTCTCATTTATTATAATAACACATATATTGGAAATTATTTACATTTTATTTACTATACTTCTATTTATTTTCCAGAGTAAGTTTTTTAGTCTTAAATATATGTATGTATACATATTTACAGAGTTTCCCAAAAATATGTATACACACAGTGTCTATAGATTTATTACATTTTGAAAATGAAATGTATTTCAAGAAACACTGCCTTTATAATTTTTCAAAGTGTGTATACATTTTTTGGGATGCCCTGTATGTGTTGTGTATATATGTGTGTATTTCTCCAAAGAAGACAAGTACTTTAATCACTTTCTCACTTATCTCTAGTCTCCTCCACCCCATTCCCTACCCCCTAGTTTCCCTGCAGGCATGTTAGTATTCTGTCGAATTTTAGTTCTGGATTGTTAGGGGTGTTTTTCAAGCATCTATTCTTTTTGTTACTTTTTATATGAAATATACTTTATTAGGTTATTCATTCACTCCCATATATCACGTAGTCTTCATAAATTTATTTCAACTCTTTTTGTTATTATTTTTATTTTTAAATTACAGTTGACATGCAATATTATATTAATTTCAGGTTTACAACATCATGATTAGACATTTATATAACTTACTGATTACCCTGATAAATCTAGTACCCATCTGACACTATATATAATTGTTACAATATTATTGACTATGTTACCTATGGTGTGCTTTACATCCCCATGACTATTCTTTAACTATCAATTTGTACTTCTAAATCCCTTTACCTTTTTCAGCCAACCCCAAAACCCTCTCCCATCTGGCAACCGTCAAAATACTCTCTGTATCTATGAGTCTGTTTCTGTTCTGTTTATTTCTTTGTTTATCAGATTCCACATATAAGTGAAATCATTTGGCATTTGTCCTTCTCTGACTTATTTCACTCAGCACAATACCCTGTAGGTCCATCCATGTTATTGCAAATGGCAACATTTCATTCTTTTTTTATGGCTGAGTCATATTCCGTTGTATATATGCATTACTTTTTCTTTATTCATTCATCTAGTGAGGCACTTAGGTTGCTTCCATATCTTGGCTATTGTAAATAATGCTGCAGTAAACGTGGATATATATGTCTTCTTGATTTAGTGTTTTGGGTTCTTTGGCTCTGTATCCAGAAGTTGAATTGCTGGATCCTTTTTTGTTTCTTGTTATAGTCTTTGTTTTGAAATCTGTTCTGTCCGATTTAAGTATTGCTACCCCAACCTTTTTATGTTTTTATTTCTATTTTCATGAAATCTTTTTTTCCATCCTTTTACTTTCATTCTGTGTCTGTCTTTCAGTCTGAAGTCTCTTGTAGGCAGCATATGTAAGGGCCTTGTTTGTTATCCATTCAGTCACTGTATATCTTTTGATTGAAGTATTTAATCCATTGCATTAAAATAATTATCGATAGGTAATATGTAGTTATTGCCATTTTATTCGTATTTTTATCTTCTTCTTGAAGAAGTCCCTTTAACATCTCTTGTAATACTGGTTTGGTGGTGATGAACTCTTTTAACTTTTTGTCTGGGCAGCTCTTTATTTGTTCTTCGATTCTAAATGATAGCTGGGTAGAGTAATCTTGGTCATAGGTCCTTGCTTTGCATCACTTTGAATTTTTCTTTCCAATCCCTTTTGGTCTGAAAAGTTTCAGTTGAGAGATCAGCTGACAGTCTTATGGGAGCTCCCTTATAAAGGTCACTAACTGCTTTTCTCTTGCTGCTTTTGAGATTCTCTCTGTCTTTAACCTTTGGCATTTTAATTATGATGTACATGTCTTGGTGTGGGACTCTTTGGGTTCATCTTGTTTGGGACTCTCTGCACTTCCTGGATTTGTATGTCTATTTTCTTCACCAGGTTAAGGAAGTTTTTCATAATTTTTTTCAAATTCTTGCTGATTGGGTGTTTTCTGCTTTCTTATCTTCCAAATCACTGATTTGATTTTCTGCTTCATCTGCTCTACTCTTGATTCTCTGTAATTTATTTTTCATTTCAGTTAGTATGTCCTTCATGTCTCTCTGGTTCTTTGTTATGGTTTTCATGTTCTTTTTTTCTGCTGTCAAAGTTCTCACTAAGATCCTTGAGTGTTCTTATTACTATTGTTTTGAACTCTGTATCTGATAGATTGTTTGCCTCCATATCATTTAGTTCTTTTTCTGGATATTTCTCCCTTTCTTTCATTTGGGACTTGTTTCTTTGTCTCCTCATTTTGGCTGCTTCTTTGTGCTTGTTTCTGTGTATTAGATAGAGATGCTACGTCTTCCGGACTTGGTATAGTGGCCTTGTGGAGTTGGTGACTTGTAGCTCCCAGTGCCACGACCTCCCTGGTCACTGAGCTGGGGCCGGCTTCAGATGCGTCCCTGTGTGGGCTGAGTGCACTGTCCTATTGTAGTTGATTGCTGTTGGCACATCACTGGGAGGGATTGACCCCCAGGCAAATAGGCTGAGACTATAGCAGAGGTGCTGCTGTGCAAGGGCCTATCCCACAGAGAAAGACTTGATTCAGCCGGGCTCAGGTACCCACTGAGTCTGCCCTTTGAGTGTGTTGCTGTTGGAGGTAGTTGGGTTATAATCCAGTGTGCTCTGAAGCTGTCCACTTGGTGCACTGGCTCTGGGGTTTCCGGGCAGGTGCAAGATCAGCTATTGCCTCTGCCCTGCCATGGGGCCATTTGGAATGAGCTACAGAGCTATCTGCGAAGGGCTGCTACTTGTACTGGGCTTGGAGGTACCCAGGTGAGGCAGGGCACAGGCAATAACTGCCAGACCAATACAGAACTACCAGTGAATCTATTAGGAGTTTCTACCTCTGGAGCCATGCTGGAATGACAAAACCTTTGCCACTGCTTCCACTCTGCTGCTTCTGTTACCCAGAAAACTGGAGATTGAATATTAATCTGGAGAGGGTAGGAAGAATTATAAAAGTTCTCTTTTTTTCCCTTTAGTGACATGCTGAGTGGACTTAAGAAGCTCAAATTGTTCTATGAAAACTTATTTTAGGTTAAGATGGCCTCTGAGAAAATAAATGATCTTATGGAGACCTAGAGAAAAGCACTGAAGCAAATTGCACTAAATTGCATAACCCTTCGGTAGGTTTTATTACAGAGGTATACAAATAACCCTTATCTGTCCATTCTTTACAGATCCAGGATGAGAAGACTGATAAAAGAAGCTAGCTGAAGAGCTGTAAGATGCCCAAATCTGGGTTCACAAAACCAGTTCAGAGTGAAAATTCTGACAGTGACAGCAATATGGTAGAAAAACCATATGGAAGAAAGGTATATGATTATATTAAAGATTTGTTGGTTCTTGGAACTGGGAAAAAGTTGTGCAACCATTGTAACAGTCCAGTTTAGACCATTCCCATCATTGGGAAAAGATCCTCATGCCCATTTACAATCAATCCATTCCCACCCCAACCCTCAAATACCCCTAAATCTGTTTTTAATATCAGAAATTGAAAGTTTTCAACTTTCTTTTCAAAAATTGTTTTGGCTATTCAAGATCCTTTGCATTTTCATATAAATTTTAGAATTAGCTTGTCAGTTTCTTTTTTTAAAAAAAAAAAGCCTGCTGGGAATTTAAGTGGGATATTATTGAATCTGTAGATCACTTGAATAGTATTACCGTATTAACAATATGTGTTTCTATCCATCCCCACAGAATATCTCTCTATTTATATCTTAAGCTTCTCTGAGTGATGGTTTGTAGTTTTCAGTGTGCAAATTGTGTGCTTCAGTTGTTGAATTGTTCCCATTTTATTCTTTTGGATGCTCTTGTAGATCATTTCATTTTGAATTTTTCATAGCTAGTATATAGAAATATAATTGATTTTTATATAGTGACCTTGCCTCCAGTGACTTTACTGAATTCATTTTTTGGTTCTAAAACTTTGTGGATTCCTTAAGATTTTCTACAAATGAGATATTGTCATCTGCATTTAAAGATAATTTTACTTTTTCAGTATGGATACTTTTATTTCCTTTTGCTGATTGTACTGACAATCTCTGCCTTTAGTAGTGTTTACTCACATTTAATGTAATTGTTGATAAGGTTGGATTTATAGATGCTATTCTGCTCTGTTATACATTTCATGCCTTTGTTTCTTATCTATGCTTCCTTTTTTAAAAAATTTTTCCTATATACTATTTAAATTTCTGTGACTTTTTTTAAAGAATGTTACTTGAATTATAATTTTAAAATGTTGATCTAGGGTTTATAATCTGCATCCTAATTCCTACACGTTAATATTGACTTAATTCCAGTAAAAATAGTAACTTTGCTCCATTATAGCTTTATTTCCTTCCCTTTGTGCTATCTATGTAATATAGATTACATCTACATTTGTTAACTAATGCAACAACGGAATGTTATAATTATTTTATACAATATTCTCTTTTAAAAAAATAAGAGAAGAAAAGAAAAACATGTTTATATACAGTTCTTTGTTTATACCTACAAATTTACCAATTTTAGCACTCTTACTTTCTTCCTATGGATTCAAGTTATTTTCTGGTATCATTTCCTTACAGTCTCTGAAAATTTTCCTTAGTATTTACTGTAAGATCTTCATCTTTGATTTTTCTTCGTATTCATTAATCTAGGAATAGCTTCATTTTGCCATTTAAAAGAAAAAAAAGCTTTATTGAGCTATAATTCACATACCATACAATTTACTCATTCAAAGTGTATAATGCAGGAGTTTTAGTGTATTTACAGAGTTGTGCAATCATTACCACTGTCAGTTTTAGAACATTTTCACCTGAAAAACACTCTATACCCGTTATCAGTCATTCGCCTTTCTGTCCCCAACTTTCACAGCCCTAAGCATCCACCAGTTGGCTTTCTTTCTATATAGATAGACTTGCCTATTCTGTGTATTTCATATAAGTGAAGTTATGCAGTCAGTGGTCTTTCATGATTATTTGCCTTTATTTTCAAAGCATAGTTTTGTTGGGTATTAGAATTCTTAGTTGACTTATTTTATTAGATTGAATATGTATGTCATCCCACTTCTTTCTTCTTTTAACTGTTTCTGATGAGAAGTCAACTGTTAATTACATTGTGCTGTTCTAATAAATTTTTTTTTTTTATTGCTACTCTCTTGTCTTTAAACGGTTTGACTGTAATGTGTTTAGGATCCCTTATTTTATGTGGGGTTTGTTGAGTTTCCTGGATGTATAGATTAATGTTTTTTTCATGAAATTTTGGATGTTTAATTTACCTTTTTCTTTTTTTTCTTTTTTTTGGTCATCACACATCACCTGTGGAACATATCTAATACATTTTCAGTTACTATTTTTAAATTCAGTATTTCCATTTGCCTCTTTCTGTAATTTTTAAAATTTATATTCTCTATTTGATGTCATTGTTGTCATATTTTAATTCATTAAAATTTTTTATTTCTTTCTAGTCTTGCCACGTCTGATATCTGGGCTCAATCACAGAAGTTTCCATTGAATATGTATTCCTTACCTTTTTGAATGTCTTAATTTTTATTGAAAACTAGACAGTTTAGGCCGTATATTGTAGCACCTCTAGATTCTCATTATTTTCCACCTGAAGGTTTTCATTGTTATTGTTATTGTTTTGATTTGTTTTTAGTAAAATGTCAGGAGCTTACCTGTGGTATTTGTCATGATACTGGGGTCCATTTTTTTCTTTCTCTGTTTTAGTCTTGCTTCCTAGGGGTTGCCCCTGTGTCTGCATAGATAAGTCATCAACCATTGATTGGTCAGAGGTTGTACTCAAACATCATGAACCAGAAGACTTGCTTTCACCTTCCTGGTTTTTTTTAATTTAAATCATTTTTTCTTAATTACTATTGACATACAAAACGATATTAGTTTCTGGTGTACATGCCAATGATTAGACATTATATAACTTGCTAAGTGACCATCTTGATAAATCTCATACCCACCTAGCACCATACATAGTTATTAGAATATTACTATATTCCATGTGATGTACTTTACATCCCCATGAAGATTCTGTGACAAACAATTTGTACTTCTTAATTCCTTCACCGTTTTCACCCAACCTCCCACCCCTCTGGCAACCATCTAAATGTTCATGGAATCTATGATTCTGTTTCTGCTCTGCTTGTTTGTTTATTTTGTTTTATAGATTGACTTGTTGATCAATACATATTTATTGCTGTTTTATTCATATTTTTATCTTTTTTCCCTTCTTCTTCTCCTTAAAGAAGACCCTGTAACATTTCATGTGATACCGGTTTGGTGGTGATGAATTACTTTAAATTTTTCTTGTCTGGGAAGCTCTTTATCTGCTCTTTGATTCTAAGTGATAGCTTAGCTAGATAGAGTAATCTTTGTTACTGGTCCTTGCTTTGTCTCACTTTGAATATTCCTTGCCAGTCCCTTCTGGCCTGCAAAGTTTCTGTTGAGAAGTCAGCTGACAGTCTTATGGGAGCTCCCTTTTAAAGGTAACTAACTGTTTTTGTCTGCTGCTTTTAAGATTCTCTCTTTGTCTTTAACCTTTGGCATTTTAATTATGATGTGTCTTGGTGTGGGCCCCTTTGGGTTCATCTTGTTTGGGACTGTTTGCACTTCCTGGACTGTGTGTCTATTTCCCTCACCAGGTTAGAGTGGTTTTCTGTCATTATTTTTCCAAATAGGTTTTCAATTTCTTGCTTTCTCTCTTCCCCTTCTGGCACCCCCATGATGTGAATGTGAGTATCCTTGAAGTTGTCCCAGAGATTCCTTCTACTATCCTCATTTTTTTTGGATTCTTTTTTCTTTTTGTTCTGATTGGATATTTTTTGCTTCCTTATATTCCAAACCATTGATTTGATTCTCAGTTTCAGCTACTCAACTGTTGATATCCTGTAAATTATTCTTCATTTCAGTTAGTGTGTCCTTCATTTCTGACTGGCTCTTTTTTATGGTTTCCATGTCATTTTTTTAATACTGTTGAAGTTCTCAGGTTCATTGAGCATCCTTATAACCAGTATGTTGAACTCTGCACCTAGTAGATTGCTGTCTTCATTGTGTTTAGTTCTTTTTCTGGAGTTTTGTTCTGGTCTTTCATTTGGGACATGTTTTTTTGTCTCCTTGTTTTGGCAGCCTCCCTGTGTTTGTTCCTATGTATTTGGTAGAGCTGCTATATCTCCCATGCTTGGTAGAGTGGCCTAATGTAGTGGTGTCCTGTAGGGTCCAGTAGCACAGCCTCCTCATTCACCTGGGCATTCCAGGTGCACCTTACCCCTTTGTGAGCTGCGTATACCTTCCTATTGTAGTTGAGCCTTGATTGCTGTTGGCACTTCAATGGGAGGGATTTTCCCCAAGACCTGTAGTCTACAAGGACTGGCTGGGACCACCAAGGAGGATCAGCTGTGCAGGGGCCCACCCCACAGAGCAGGACTTACTTCAGTAGGACTCTCATGCCACCTGAGTCCACCCCTTGAATGTGTGTCTTGTGGAGGTGGTTGGGTGGTGCTTCTATGAGATCTGAAGCTGTCCACCTGGTGTGCTGGCTCTGGTACCTCCGTGCAGGTACAGGTCAAGGTCAGCCGCCACCTATGTTCTGCCCCCAGGCCACTCAGCATGAGCTACAAAACGATCTGCACTTGGCTGCTACTTGTGCTGGGCTTGGAGGTCCCCAGGAGGGGCCAAGCTGCAAACCAAGGATGGCTTTCACTATTGATGGGCCTGGGGTCACTTAGCAAGAGATACAGGGGTAGCTGAAGCCAGATGCTGCTTGTTTGAGAGATTTTAGGAAAGCCTATAGCATGAGCCATGACAGACCATTTGTATGAAAAAGCCTCTGGAAACAGTTTGGGTGGGCCCGCATGTTGGGTGGGGTGGGGTAGGGTAGGGTCTCAAGGAATCACCATGTCAGGGCAAACACTGTGAGCCATGTTGATGGAGACACTGATATGCACCCACTTGTCCACTCGGAGGAGGGGGGTAGTTTCAGAAATGGAATAATGACCTGCCAACACTTCTCTCTGGGAGAAAGCTGTCCCTCCTGCTCTCGCCCTGATGCCAGACAATTCAGTCTCTCACCCTATGTCCCTGGTGCCTTTTGAGCTGCCGCCCCAGCACTGGAACTCAGGGAGTGAGTCTGAGTAAGTCTGTGTGTGGTCCCTTTTAGAGGAATTTCCTTAGACTCCAGGAGCCCTCCATCTATCTCATTCAGCCAAAATCCCCACTCGTTTTTACATCCAGAAGTTATGGGGACTTTTCTTCCTAGCTCTGAAACCCTGGGCTGGGAAGCCTGGTGTGAGGCTGGGACCTCTCACTCCTCAGGGGTGACCTCTGTAGCTGAGATATCCCTTCCTATTTTTACTCACCACGCAGGACCATCCCGTTTTGCGTCTCCACCCCTCCTACCCGTCTCAGTGTGGCTTCTTTAAATTCTTAGTTGTAGGACTTCCGTTAAGCTAGATTTCAGGTGGTTCTGAATGATGGTGGTTCTGTAATTTAGTTGTAGTTTTGATATGGTTGTGGGAGGATATGAGTACTGCATTTACCTATACCACCGTCTTTACCAGACAACTTTCTTTCACCTTCTGCTGACAGATTTGTGTGTATATTGGGGAGTACATTCAGTGTTCAGGCATTTTTCACATCTGCCCTGCCATTTTCTTTGTTCTGGGATCACCCAGATCTTGCCTTTGCTTGTGTACAGCCTCCTAGTCAACCAAGGATGTGTAGATCTCCCCTGCACATGCATACAGTCTCCCAGTCAGTGAGCTATATATGGAGAGCTTAGCCCTTCTTAGGTCTTCCCTGCACATTTACATAGCTTCTCTGTCAGCTGGGCATATGTGGCAATCTTATTAGGGCCCCCTACATCTCTCATTTCTGCTATCTCCCTGTTAAATTTCTGGCTTATCCACAAGCTGTTGCCCCCCCCCGCGCCCAGTGGGACCACAATATTAGGGTACTAGAACTATGTTTTTACACCACCACCCCCAATTGTTTTCTACCGTCTTTGCTATTTTTATCAACAATATGGTTGGGTGTGAGTTTCTGGCACTCTACATCAGTTCAAGTTGGCATTCTGGAAGCAAAGATGCTGGTTTTTATCACCAGCCCCACCCTGGTTGCACTTCATGTAAACTGAGCATTGGCCAGGGAATGAGAGCCACCCCGTGCAAGAATGCCAAAGATACTCACTATTCTTATCCATAGTTCAGTAGTTTTTATTGAAGAAAATTCTTCTCTATTCTTTACTTTTGTTCAATTTCTAGAGACATGAAATGGCTGTTTTTGACACTTTTGTCCAGATTTATAATTATTTCTTGGGGAGATAAGTTGCCAGTATCTTCATTTCGCCATAAAATTTTTCCCTAATATATTTTAATGTGACAAATCTTTAGGAGAGTGATTTCATTAATTTATCCAGCAAACTTTATATGGGATTCCTGTTGTGTTATGTGCCTCTCCTCTTAGAATAAAACAGTGAGTAATTAGGGCCTGGTCTAAACTTTATAAAGACTCCTAATTACTCTACCTGTGTGTCTGAAATGTTTTGTGATCAGTGCCCCTTGATTCTCTTCAACATAATTGAGGATCCCAAAGAGCTTTTTTATATGTGGGTATATCTGTTGCTATTTATAATATCAGAAATTAAAACTGAGAAAAGAATTTAAATGTTTATTAATTGGTTTTAAAAATAGTAAAACTATTATGTTAACACACATAATATATTTTTCTGAGAAACAGCTATATACAGACATACCTCGGAGCTACTGCAGGTTCAGTTCCAGACCATTGCACTAAAGCGAATTTCACAATAAAGCAAGTTACACAATTTTTTGGTTTCTCAGTGTATATAAAAGTTATGTTTAGACTATACTTAATCTATTAAGTGTGCAATAGCATTACATCAAAAAACAACAATGTACATACCTTAATTAAAATCTACTTTATTGCTAAAAAATGCTGTCCATCATCTGAGCTTTCAGTGAGTCATAATCTTTTTGCTAGTGGAAGACCTTGCTCCTAGGTTGATGCAAACACAGTATGTGAAAGTGCAGTAAAGCAAAGTGCAATAAAATGATTTATGCCTTTATTCCAAGACAAAAAGTATTAGTGAGAAGAGTGTCATTGGTTTTTAAAATAATTTTAATGTCTAGCTTCACAGCAGATAGCCTAGTTCTTTTCTGGTTTTGTATTCAGTGTATTCAGATATCACTTGTCATGTGGTCTCTAGAAACCTCAACTATACATGCTTGAGAGAAAGGCATAACATCTTAGGATTATTATGAGCATGTTTCTGACCTTGCAGATCCCCTCAAGTGGTCTCAGGGACCATACTTTGAGAACCACACTAATGAAAGTATTGAGGGTACAATGATGGGACAAAAAGGAGAGAAGCAATCAATTCTAGGGGATTCTGGGATGGTCTTACAGTAGAAAAGATATTTAATCTAGATTCTGAAGGGTGAATAAGTATATGACCATCAGGAAAGTGGGAACAAAGGGTATCCCAAGGAGACGATGCAAAAACGGATGAATCTGTACAGTAGTGCATACAAAGATAGAATGTAAGCCTATAAAGGATAGAGGATAGGAGGTGAGCATTAGACAGGGGCCAGTTCATTATGGCCTTGTGTGCCTTGCTAAGGATCTTGGAATTCTGTAGCCAGTGAGCCAGAGGGAAGGGCCATAGTAGAGACCAGTTAGAGCGTTATTAAAAATATATAAGCAAAACGCAGTATGGGTAGTAGCTGTGCGGATGGAGAGAAGTTGGAAACCCAACCAATCCAGAGTCCATCCCCAACCACTAACTTTATTTGGCTCTCACACTCTGGGCCACTATCCCCCTGCCATAATCACCCTAGAACCGGGTACCAGATAACTAGAGAAACAATACCTATACCTTCATAGCCTGCTGAAACCAAAATAAACATTTTTGCCCACATTTCCCTCCTCTTCCTTTGCTTTCTGACCCACATTGGTGCTCCCCCATGTGTCGCTGCGTGATATAGCATGCCCCCCCCCCCCCCCCCCCCCCCCCGGGAACTATGAGGAGCAAACTGCCTTTCAGTGGCAGTAGTCTCCTGATCTGGCCTCATCATACCTGAAGAATAATTAAACCTACATTTTAAAGAAACCTTATGAACAAAATGCATGCCTGTGAAGCTCCATTTCATTGGCAGAAGTGAAAAAAGCAGGTTAAGAGAATTTTACTTAAAACTGGGGAGTAAATGAGGCTTTTATTCTTCAACAGTCTTTACCACTTAAGATATAAGGGAGTCACATTCTCTTCCTAATTTGCTAAGACTTATCAAGAATTAATGTAGTCTATTCAGATAATATTGTCACCTGTCCCTGGTTTTTCTTTAACATTTTTAAAAAGATTTTTTTATTGATTTTTAGAGACAGAGGAAACTCCGGGGAGAGAGAGAGAAACGTCCATGTGAATGCAAAACATCAGTGGGCCACCTCCTGCATGTCCCCTACCGGGGATCGAGCCTGAAACCCAGGCATGTGCCCTGACCTGGAATTGAATCAGCAACCTTTTGGTGCATGGGAGAATGCCTAACTAACTGAGCTACACCAGCCAGGGCTTTCTTTAATACTTTGGTACAGTGAATTTTTGTAAGGTTTCCTAATAGTGAATTATTCTTACATTCTATGAATCCTGCTTGACTATGATATACAGTAAATCCTCAATTTTGCAGACCTCAATTTAACGGACTTTGGAGTTAACTGACAAAATTTTTGGTTTGTGTGTCATATGTGAAAATTAACACCCTGCTAATTTTAAAATGCTTTTTAACCAAGATTTGCTTATAATTAAATTAACAGGTTATTTTTTTGTTATTAATTCACTGTTATTGTTAACAAATTTTAGTGAATAGGCCATATGTTGGAAAAAAACACTGTAGTAATTTTGCCTACATAAATATTACTTATCTACAACTATAGTCTGCATATTTAAATCCAAGAGTCACCGTTCATAAACAGTGTTCCGCAGATGATTAGCACATGATCACACCACATAGTGCACACAATAATTGGTTCTGTTATCACGTGGCATGACTTTTGCAGCAGTTTTAACCCATGTGCTAAACCATGCCCCCAACTGTGTACATTTGTTTACTTATGATGACTCTTGAATGCCTGCATTTATTAGACTGTTCAGTATAAGGTTAAAATTACTGTAATACATAAAGAAAATTTCTGTGAAATTAAACTTTTCATACTTAATTTTAATTACACAAATGTGTCTATGTAAATAAAAATAGGTAAACTAATATGTCAATTTTTTAACATACACATTCAGAAAACCTACTTTTATTATATAACGGACTTCTGGATTTACAGACACCACCCTGGCCCAAATTAGTTCATTATATCAAGATTTCACTCTGTTATCTTTCTAAGACACTAAATTTGATTTCATAGTTTATTTAGGGCAGTTTATGTTTGCATTTATTTCATAAGCGATTTAGTCTATAATTTCTATTTTGGGCTCTTCTTAGGTATCAGTTTTATTTTAGACTTAAAAATGAATTGGGTAGCTTCTCATCTTTTATGCTATAGCATTATTTATATGAAATGGAAAATATGTTCCTTGGATTTTTCTTTCATAAACTAATTTTTAGAAATGCATGTTTTCTAAGAAAATCCAGTTTTTCAGGTCTTAAATTTTTAGTGATAGAAAAATGAATACAGTATTTTTCTGTATCTTTATAACATCTCCTCTGGAGTTGTATTTAGGTCTTAATCTCATGTTTGTTTTTCTTCTCTCTCGTTTTTATGATTAGACTTACTAAAAGTTTTGTTCTATTGCTCTTAGAATCACCTTTTGGTTTTATTGATAAATTCTGCTTTTTAAAAAAATCCAGTATTTTTATTTTTTATGCCCTTCCCCCACCTCGTTCTTCCTTTAGTTTATTTCTGTCTTGAGTTGAAAGCTAGTGTCTTCTGCAGCCTGAGTCTACTTCTAATTTGCTTCTGAGAATCTCTACAATTTATGATGCCTATTTATTATTGTTTGAAGACTGTTGTTTTAAACTCTTCCTCCTAAGGTGATGCCACTTAGTTCTCAGTAACTAGCATATTTTTCACAAAAGAGTCATCATCGTAGCCCAGTTTAGTTGTGCTGTACCAATTCGGATGTTGGATCATGAGAGTGACCTTGATAATAACTGTAGATCATGAGGATAGTATACTTCACCTGAATGAGTGGGCACATGATATTAATAAACACACTGTTTAATTCACTTTTTCAGATTTATATTTATTCATTGGCAATGTCTCTATTACACTTACACAGAGTTCTGTTATAGTCAAGGTATTTTGTTTTATTGTTATTTTAAAATTCTATTATTAAGTAAAAGTAGGGGAATATGAAACAAATTAGAAAAAGTTGTAATTGTGGAAACTGGTCTTGAGTGCATTGAGGACAATGATGGTTTATAATACCCTCTACTTTTTTGTGTGTTTGAAAAGTTCCTTCATAGTGTTTTTTAATACTGTATCGCTTAGTTAATGTTGTTATAGTTTATTCATATTTGATTTTTTTTAATAGAGTAAAGACAAGATTGCATCCTATAGCAGAACTCCAAAAATTGATCGAAGTGATGTGGGCAAGGAGATGAAAGAGAAATCGTCCATGAAACGTAAACTTCCTTTTACCATTAGCCCATCAAGAAATGAAGAACGAGATTCAGACACAGGTAGAATAATTTGTTGTTTTCTGTAAAAGGTTAATCATCTTTTACTATGGTTTTCCTCATATCATTCCTCTTTCACCCCAATAGAGAAATTTTTGGATTTTAGTATTTCAAATTTATCTTTTGTGGGCAGAAATTTATATAGTTCTCACCAAACATGGTTTCTAATCAGAGATTTAAAAAAAAACAATTTTCTTTTTTCCTTATTCTCAGTGTTTATTACAAATCTCTTACCACTTTCAGACTTAATTTTTAGGGAAGCATTTAATGGTGAAATTTCTTAATAAGGGAGCATAGGATAACATACATTTGAGAAAAAGATGTTGAGTTTTTATGGACATTATTGAACCCACCAAATAAAAAAGTTTAGGCATTTTAGATTCAGAAATACATACCCCCCACCCAAAAAAGGAGGGAAAAATTATTGAGGCTAACTGCCTAATTCATAGTACTCTTTTTCTCAAAACTCTTTGAGATGATTCTTGACATCAATCAAATCTCAGTTATTCGTAATAGATTAGAACCTTACTACCACTAATAAATTACTAGATTGGGCCGGCCGGGCGTGGCTCAGCGGTTAAGCATCGACCTAGGATCCAGGAGATCAGGGTTCGATTCCCGGTCAGGGCACATGCCCGGGTTGCGGGCTGCAGCCGATCAATGACTCTCTCATCATTGATGTTTCTGTCTCTCTCTCTCTCTCCCTCTCCTTTCCTCTCTCTGAAATCAATAAAGATATATTTTAAAATAAATAAATTACTAGATTGTGTTTTAGCCCTGAACTAATCATTTCTTGAAACTGATAAAATCATGAATGTTTATGTATTTATCATAATTGTTCTATTTCTTGCATTAAATATTAATGAACTATTCTTAAGACTGTTTTAGCTTCATTCACAGAAAGTTAGTGTTCCATTCTGAGTTTATGTACAGAAATTATATCCTATTTATAGCTTTGTAGACATCTTAATCATCAATATGGAAATGATTTTGATTCTGAAATCAGCGAAAATACCCTAATGACTTTTGAAATGCCCTATGCTAACATAGCTTCAGAAAATATTTGATTTTTGTGTACACTTTAAGAAGTAGGTAAGTAGTAGATAGGTCTCTTAACTTGAGCTAGAAATTGTTCTTAAACACTCATGATATTTTTAAATCTTGAAAACTACCCTTTTTTGCAGTAATTAAGAACTTGTGTGCTTTGTTCATTGAAAGTTACCCCGGCTTTTTTCTAGAGATTCAAAATCTTTTTTTTTTTTGAGACGTGATTCTCCTTATCCTTAAGCAGTGTTCTCAACCTATTACTAAGTCACTTAGCCCAGAAGAAGGTGTTTATGTACTTTTAGATTTATAAGATTTAAATTATCTCATATTTTCTCCCTGGAGGTCCTTTTGCTAGTCATTTTTAAAGTACTTACTTATGTTAACCAGGTTTTGTTTTCTAGTGACAGTAATATTTCTACTAGTAGTTTGAAGAAGGAATTTAGATGCATTCAGTTTAACATATTTTTAGAAATAAGCAAGGTTTCAAAATAATAAACTTCCCATGAGAACCTTTATTATTAGATCAGGTGGATTATTTGTCTTTTATTTACAACAAAATAAGAGTATGTTATTTAGGAAAACATCAACTTTAGGCATAGAATAAACATAACCTAATTCATACTTTATTAATTGGTTTATATACTTTACCCCTGCTACAGTTTTTCTACTTACTGAATTTTAGTGGGATGTTGTAGCTTTCTTTTTTTAAGACTATTTCATAACAAACTCTTATTTTTCTTTGAAAAGGTTACATACTAATGCTAAACAAGATTTTAATGTATTTAAACATATATATTTATATTTTTAATAGGCTGAATTTATAAATTTTAGAAAATAATAGATGAAAGCTTTAGTTTTGCCCACCCACATGAGTGCGCACACACACACAACATTAAGAAGAATTTCTCCTGGCCCAAAGCAAAATGTCTTATTTACAAATCAGCTGTCTTATTTTTATTATTTAAAAAAATAAAATAGCCCTGGCTGGTGTGGCTCAGTTGGTTTAGTATCATCCTATGCACCAAAAGGTTGCTGGTTCTATTCCCAGTCAGGATACATGCCCAGGTTGTGGGCTCCATCCCCAGTTAGCATGCAGGAGGTAGCCGATCAATATTGCACTCTCACATAAATGTTTCTCTTTGTCCCTCTCCCTTCCTCTCTCTCTCAAAATCAATAAAAATATTTTTTAAAAATAGAATGCAAAATATCATTAAGTGATAATTTTCATATAAAAGATAATTATAACATCAAATCTCACATTTGACATTGATCTTTTTCATACAGTGTACTATATTGTAAATTATTAGCTGAAATTATAAAGAAATACAGAAAATATTTTTATTTTAAGATTTTTTTAATTGATTTTTTTAGAGAGGAAGTGGTAGAAAGAGAGAGAGAGAAACATTAATGTAAGAGCAAAACATCAATTGGCTACCTTCTGCACGCCCCCTACCAGGGATTGAGCCTGCAACCCAGGCATGAGCCCTGACGAAATCAAACAAGCGACTTTTTGGTGCCCAACCCACTGAGCCACATCGGCCAGGGTGAGATTTTTCATATATATAACAACCCTTGTCTTAATATATTAGTATTTTAAAAACTCTTAAATGTGAAGAAAAAAACACAAAAATGGGAAAATGGACAAAAGGTACAAGCAAGTAGTTTAGAACAACAAAATTACAGTTGGCAAAGAAATATGTAAAAAAAATCAGTAGGAATCAGGGAAGTGCAATTTATAATGATTGACAAAATTATTGTTGAATTAAATCATACCAAGTGGTCCCTGGTTGGAAATAGGAACTTATTTAAATTATAGAAGTACATTATTGGAGTATATATGACAACATATATCTAAAACTAAACATTTGTTAACATTTGGTTTATTCTTTGCCATTTAGTCTGTAAATATTGATGAGAGTAAAAATTATCTCTAAGTGTGTTTGTGTCAGCATTGTTTATAATAGCAAAAACAAAAACCAGGAAAATACTGTCAATATAGGATTTGTTAAATTGTAGTAAAGCCAATAAAGAAATATGATTTTATCCTTAAAAATAATATTGTAGAAGAATGTGCAGTATGGAAAGTTGTTCATAGTATATAAACTGAAAAATAGGTTATGAAATAATACGTACTGTCTGGTTGTATTAAAGATCACGTTCTGTATATTTATGTGTATGTTCATTCAGAACAGATACTAACACGTATGGAAAGAAGATTGTTTAAAAGACTTTCATGGTAGAACTAAGCCTAAACTTAGTGTATTGTTGGTCTTATACCACAGGATTCACTGATACTGTCTAAAACTGAAATACATAGTTTTTTTAAACAATTGCTTAAAACTTTTAATCTTTCTTTATTCAGAAATTTGTGTGTGTGTTATATTTTAGTATATAGAGAAGTAATTTCTTTGGGTTTTTTTTCTTTTTATGTTTAAAATAGTGCATGTATATGATATTTTCCAGTTCTTACATAAATTTCTTTCTCTCTCTCTTTCTTTGTCTCTCTCCTACCTCCTTTGACTTTACCTATATTTAAAGGGGTACTTGGAATAATGCTCACCAGATGTTAACATTTTATTTCCAGGATTTGGGGTGATTTCTCTCTTTCTTTGTATGTTTTTGTGTGGCTTGAATTTTTAAAATAATGAACATACTTTAAAGAGACACAGTCATTAACTGTTTTTTAAAAAGATATTCATATTGTCCAAGGAAGGCTCAGTGGTCCCAAAATCAGCAATAATGCCATCAGCAGGATGTCATTCTTAGTCTTCATTTTGAGATACTCTAGTAGTGAACTGCTATGCCTATGCAGTTCAGTAATGCCATCAGGGACCGGGCTCTTTTTAACTTTCTGCTCTGCCACCCGTAGCTCATACATGGGCTTTTTCCTTAGCATTTTGCCTTATAATCACAAGAAATCATGTGCTTCCTCCTGGGCAGAAAATAGGAGGAAGGCCCAAGGGCAAAGGTATTTTTCTCCCAGTGAGACTTTGCCTTTTTTACTAAAGAAACAACTTTCCTAGGAATTTCTGCCTGCATCTCATTTGGTTATACTACCCTAGTTGCTGGGGAGTTTGAAAAGTCGGATACTTTTACCTGGGCAGATTGTCACCCTAATCAGAATTGGAGTATTTCTGGTAAGAAGGAGAAAGTGAATACTGGGTAGACGCCTTACAATGTGGCCACTGTATAGTATAAAGTTTTTAGCACAGTAATTAATAACTGATATTTCTCCCTAAGCAAACTTTATTCCTGTACAATCAGTCATAAAAATCATACTTCTTTTTTCTTTCTTAGTCTAATGGCATCCAAGGGAAAGCCACAATCCCTTCACATGAAAGTACTGAACAGCTGTCTTGAGAGTACACATGAGAGAATCTCTTTTTGACCTCCAAACTAAATCTGCAATTATTTTATTTCGAGTAATGCCATAAAAAGCATTTTTGCACATTGTATTTTTATTATACACTGAATTATTTCTCTCCCCCTTTTTTTAATCCTCACCTGAGGATATGTTTTTTATCTATTTGAGAAAGAGAGAGGAACATCAGTCGGCTGCCTCCCATATGCACCCCACATTGGGGATCAAACCCGCAACCTAGTTATATGCCCTCACCGGAAATCAAACCCACGACCTTTTTGGTTCACGGGTCGACGCTCCTAACAACTGATCCACCCAACCAGGGCTATTCCTTTTTATTCCTAGGAGAAGGGTTTCAGGGTTAAAGGATTAAACATTTCTATGATATTTCTCCAAAATAATTATACTTAGTTACTAAGCCTCCAGCAGAATATGAATATTCTTTAATCTCAAAAAACATTGGGATACATGTTTTTCTTTAGGTTTTGATAGATCTATGTTCTATAAAGGTAAAGAAGTAGTACTTCATCATTTTAGTTTGTATGTTTAAAGAAGTGAAAGATACAACATCCTTCACTTTTAAAATACTTGTTTTCTCTTAGAAGGCATTATTTGCTTACTCATTTTTTTCTTTTGGCATATGTAGATAATGTGGTATAAGAAAATCCAAAGAGGCGCACAGTATTTGTGCCCAAAGTTCAAGGTGACAGTTGTAAAGCATGTTCAAATGTTTTGAACTAAATCATCTCTGCCAGCTAGCCTCAGAAATTTTATTTTCCTTAAGCTATAGATGCCGTTGAAGGATTTACTCTATTTAATATGACTTAAGCAGATTTGGAGACAGGAACTTTTTAAAATAAGAAAACAAGACCTACCCTGGCTGGTGTTCTCAGTGGTTAGAGCATCAGCCTGTGTACTGAAGGGTCTCAGGTTCAATTCTCAGTCATGGGCACGTACCTGGGTTGCAGGTTTGATCCCCAGCCCGGGCTTCAGGGCGTGTACAAGGCGCAACTAGTTGATGTGTCTTTCTCACATTGATATCTCCTCCCTCCCCCTCCTTCCCTCCCTCCCTCCATCTCCTCCCTCTCTCCCTTCCACTCTCTCTAAAAATCATTGGAAAAATACCCTCAGGTGAGGATTAAAAAAAAAGAAGACAGGGCAGAGCCTAGCCAGATACAGTATCTCAGCTAGTAGGAACGTCGTCCCAATATGCCAAGGTTGTGGATTCAATTCCCAGTCAGGGCACAGAATGCATAAATAAGTGAAACAATAAATTGATATATCTCTCCCCGCTTCCCTTCCTATCTCCCTTTTTTCTCTTATTAAAAAAAAAAATCAATGAAAAAAATTTTAAATAAGACAACCAGTATAATTTTTCTGGTAACTGTGTTAAAGTAGCAAGTAAAATCAGTGCTTCTCAATCACCTTTTGGTGATTTTCGTGGAGATTATTTATTACAGATTTACTCCCGCCCTTTTTATTATAAAATTTTCAAACATACAGTGCAAACCTTTTAAGTCATTCTTGGTATTTTTTTCTTATTCTCTTGCAACCCAGAACAGCATATTAACTTTAAAGATGGCTTTTTAAAATACAAGTATTGCTTGTCTTATCTTGCTATGAAGAAAATATCAGAGAGAGATAATTGCTCTGCTTAGCACTTGAGTTTTATAGAAACCTCAGTAGGTAGCAATAGTCTCATTACAGTCTAGACGCAGTATAGCATAGAAGGAAGAAATGGCTTGAGTAAAGGATATAGAAGCTTAAAATTTTCCATTTCTCAATTAAGTTTTCATAGAATACACATTCAGATGCCCCAAATATGAACATACTTTTTTGAGTAAAATCCAAGGGGTATGTGGAGTGAGGATGGTTTGATTTCTTCCAAAGGAAGATTTGGATAAACTGTTATACTACTCTGTTATCTAATGAATGTAGTTGAAAGTTCAGTTTATCCACTATGCTTTAATCTGTCAAAATAATATGATCTATTTTCAATAATCCCTTTAATTCTGTTTGTTGGCACAACTTATTCCTTGTCACTTTTTCTTTCCTATATAATCTACAGTGGCCGTTTTGAATTTTTCCTTGTCCTTAAGTGAAATTTTAAATATTCTTCATGGAATTCTTCTAGTTGCTAATTTAATGTGCTCACTTTTGAAATATAAGTGTCCATTGAAAGGCTTGTCATTTACCCACTTGCTTTAGAATTGGTCTAAATGTTATTTTATTAATGACTTCACTTTCAATTGAGTGAGCCTTCTCATCACTAAACTTTTAGGATTATCCTTACAATTTTCAAATGCACCTGGCTGGTGTGTCTCAGTGGTTAAGCACTGACCAGTGAACCTGGACGTCACGGTTCGATTCTGGGTCAGGACACATGCCTGGGTTGCGGGCTTGATCCCCAGTGGGGGGTGTGCAGGAGGCAGCCGATCGATGATTCTCTCTCATCATTCATGTTTCTATCTCCCTCTCCTTTTCTGTTTGAAATCAATAAAAAAATATAAAAATTTTTTTCAAATGCTATGTTTTGGGGTTACTTGATCTCTAAATGTTTTTTAAAACTTTTGTTTTCTTATACTTAACTGAACTCTTATATAATGTCCATAATAATGATACTGGAAAGAAAAGTATGTCTCAGTAGGTTGAGAATATGAATCTCAGAATTATGTCATTGTGAGTTAAAATGACATATTGTTTATTTATAAGTAGAAATATCTGCTCTACCAAAAAAGTCAATCCTTCATATTGTATTTGTCTGTCATGAATTGTTAGGCAGAATTCCATATTCTTATCTTAGCTAATAACCTTATTTTGATTGAGGCTACTCTTTCTAAGAAGACTTTAGTAGTGGTCAGTGTATTTCATACCATTGGAAATGTGTATAATTTATAGAAAGTTCTGTGGTCTAGAATGATACTAAGTGTTCTTTTGTCTTCTGAGTAGTTTTGACCCTCTTAAAAAAGGTGATTAAAGTCCGTTCAAGTTTTCTAAAGACAGATTCGAAACAGAAAAACAGTGATAGAGTACTGCATCTTTTATAATTATTCACAAATTGAAAATATATATGTAACTTCAAAGGCCATATGTTGTAATAAACAGCATCAGTAATATCTATTGAAAACTGCATAGTTGACTTTCTTAACTTTAATATTCTAGTTGAAGAAACTGAAATCTTAGGTGTGGGCCAAACCTGAGTTTTACTTATATGTATTTTTGGCTTTACCCTAAAAGTAACCTTTTGGAAAAACATTACATTATCACTGACTTAACTAACTAGTGATCTTTTGAAAAATGTTGGCTTGTTGAATTCTGCATTTCCCTTCGTGTGCTTTTTTCTTTTCTCCTGTCTCTTCTCATTCTGTAGATTCAGATCCAGGACATACAAGTGAAAATTGGGGGGAGAGACTTATATCTTCTTACAGGACATACTCAGGTAATTAGATTATCAGGGACTCTTGTTTAGCCAGTGGTCTCTGTCACATTTACAATTAATTATTGTACTATAAATAACTTCTTTTCAAACCAACATATAAATATCTTTGGTTGAATAAGTGAACTACATCATGACACCAGATTTTCCAGCTTTTGTTTGAGATATCAGTGCATCACATCAACACATGCTATGTATGAACATATTATAAGCAGGACTACTGTATAACCGCCACTCAGGTGTTGTACAGTGCAACATGGGGCACTGTTCCCATAGAAAATAGTGTGAAAAGTCAACCCGTTTTAACAACCCCTGTGGGAAGATACCCAGGGTATATAGTCTCTCTTGCTGTATACCCTTTACCAAGGTATATATACCAAGTGGATTTTGATAGACAATGTCATGTGACCCTTCAATTATGAAATATTTTTTAAAAACAAATATTTTAGAAAATTTTTAAGTTGAACTCTATTGACTTTGCTGCCTATGTTGAAATTAAAAGTGGGTTAGAACAGCATATCTCCTGGAGAAATGCCATTACCATTAACTGTGTTGTAACTTCTCTGTTCGGATGGCACTAGGTATCATGCTTCATAATTGCTCCAGATAGAAGAATACAAGAGAATATGTAAACAGTGTTATTTTAAAATAAAAAATAAATATTTTCTAGACTGTGACAACTAATTAGTTACGTGTGTTGTCTTTTTTTAATGGACTTGCATTCTTATCTTTAATGTTTCTTAATGTAAAATATTATTTAGTCCCTAGGTATCTAAGTGTCCACTTTTCAACATATGATATTTAGCTATAAAATCTGAAGTAAACCTTCTGTTTCTGATATACTTTATTTAATAAATTTGTAGAAGTGGTGTAGAACTAACTAATTATTCTTAAAATTATCCCAAAAACTGTTCATTGAGCTGATAAGTCAGTTGTACTTGGTTATCAAAACTTGGGGGTAGGGTCATGTTTATAATCAGCATTAAATTTAAAAGACCTACACTTACTGTGGAGTTAGGTGTACTTTTCTAAAATGGGACTCCTGAGTGCCAGGGTCCACCTGAAAGAACTATATGTGATGAAACCATTCATGATCTGAGTACCTTTGCTGGAAATCAAAAGATACAGGCACCTAACTGTTACACTGTTAGAGATTTGTGTCAATATTTAGAACCAGAGTAATGGCAACATTTTTTTCTCAACATTATTTTCTAGAAAATAGTGTGAAAAGTCAACCCGTTTTAACAACCCCTATGGGAAGATACCCAGGGTGTATAGTCTCTCTTGCTGTATACCCTTCACCAAGGTATATATACCAAGTGGATTTTGATAGACAACGTCATGTGACCCTTCAATTATGCAGTATTTTTTTAAAAACAAATATTTTAGAAAATTTTCAGATTCCAGACCTGTTCATTTAATTATGTTCAGCTGTATTTGAGTTGTTGCATTACACAATGACTGCTTTGTGGGAAAATGTCATATTCTTTATTTTTTGAGACAATAATAAATTTATCAACCAATTTCCCAAGTAAAACACCCGAGGATATGTTTTGTTGATTTTAGAGAAAGAGGAAGGTGGGGAGAGAGAGAAACATCATTCAGTTGCCTCATATGCACCCCCACCGGAAATCAAACCCCATAGCCTTTTTGGTGTACAGGACCACGCTCCATCTAACTGAGCCACCTGGCCAGGGTCCAAGAAAAACAGTTTTGTTTCTTCTCCTTAATATACTCTATACTTAATTGGGATGTGACAGTGTTGAGCTTTCTGTTTATTCTGACAAGACCTGAAAAAAAAAAGCATCAGTTTTGAAATTATAAGACTGAGACTTCTCTATATTTCTAAAGATCCTCTGAACCTTGAAATAAAGAACGTTGGATTATTTAAAAGTCAATTTCTTTAGTCATAAGTGAATTATTTGAATTATTATTTTTTTAAATCTATAGGGTGGCTGAGTGCAATTTCAAGTCTGTAATAGGCTGTGCTTTAAATAAGTACATGTGTCAGTATTTCTGTGTTTAAATTTTAAAATGCTGACTGGTTATTTGGACATATAAATACATATTTTAGTTACTAAAACCTGAGAAGACAGGTCACAGGAAACAAGTTCTTCACAGGATAGATCTGAAATAGCCAAAACTTCGTTCAACTTGAAAAAGCACACTTTGGGACATGTTAATCTAACACAATTTTGAAGAATGGTATATAGTTACCTCTAACCTAACTATCTTACACCCACTACTATTTACTTACCTTCTTTTCCTAGCTCATGTAAAACATGAACTCGGACAAATGACTAAAGTCACTCAAACAAAAAATAGAATTTGGATTGAATGCTAGTAGCTAACTCAAATTTGGGGTATATCCAATTTGTTTATTCTTTTTCAAATGTAATGATTATATCTTTGATCACTTGGCAGTGTGGAATTCTAATAAATTCATTATAAGTGTCTCACATTTTCTGTAAACTGAGTATATATATCCCTTGAAAGCATATTCTTTTTAAAACATTCTATTAAAATGCAATAAAAAACAAAAAAAAATCAATTGTCTTGCAAATGAGAAAATAAAAGACAGATTTTCCCCCAAAATTTTAGAAATTATTTAATTTGTTTCCTCTAATTACTAGATTTTACTTATTTTCCTTAATACAACTTTTCTACTTTCTATAAAATTTCACAGTTAAATATTTTATTTTTAGGTGAAAAGTACATTCATTATATTTAAAGATTTGTTAATCAGATGGAAAATCATTAAAGCAACACCAGTTTTGGTTCCTCATTAAATACAAGAGAACCAAAGTGAACAGAACATTAGGAGAAAGTATATGTTTCAGAAAAATATAGGTTCTCTAAAAGACCTCTTTAGGGCTTTACAAGAAATTTGGTAAGGTGAAACCATACTGAAACTGGATTTGTACTAAATTGGATCATTAATGATAATGAAACGAGGAAAATGAAAATAGTAATACATTAGAACTCTTAATAAAGACTGACTTAAATCTTGAAATTTTTTGTTATATAAAATCAAATATCAACAAAGGAAGCAATTTAGGAGCTATTGAATTTTGAGTGATTTGTCAGCAGGAGAGTTTAAATATTAGGAACTCTAATTTTTCTAGACCATTAGGATGCCATTATATTCTAATTAAGTGGTACACTGCAAGAATTATTACTTTAACTTCTATGCTGCAAATGATAATACTTAATAATGTTTAAATAATATCAAACTTATTGGTTTCTTGAAACTTGTTAGATTAGTAAACGCTTGTCTCTTAGAGTAGGCTAGGTGCTGGCCACATTTGCCTGAAAACACCACAAGCCTTTTCTTCCTCCATTCATTTTTGCTGTTTTACATTTGTTTTTAAATTTTACTTGTTTGTTTGTTTGTTTGTTTGTTTTTGTAGCCCCTCTTTGCAGGACCCTCAAATCTGGATCAGTAAATCTCAGATATTTGTATAGAGTTTCCCAAGAAAGAGATGCCTAGATAGTTAATAGTCTGACCTTCTGCATTAGCTCTAATAGCGCCACCTGAATTAACTCCCAGAGAAGTCCTAAAAAAAGAACAGACATCTCTATCTCTTTGACCTGTGGAATCCAGTTCCATCTTAATTTTCTCCCACTTATGGGGAATGCTGACTTCCATTGCCAAAGGATTTCCCAGATAGCTAAGTCTGAGAGCTGACTTACGGTAGATCACATCTTTTGAAAAATCTTTAGACATTTTTGAGTTTTTGCAAGATCTCTGTTAAACACACATATATACACACACACACACGTACACATTCAGAATCTTTAATTTGTTCATTTTTAGCTTTAATATTTCTTGTTCAACTTTTCTATGACTAATAAAGTGATGCGGTGCGTTTTTGTCAATAATTGCTCTGTGTGTTGAGACTTGCCTTATATACTTATCTTCTTAGAAGATTGCATAAATCATTAGGAAGTAATTTGAAGGAACATTGCTGTATAGGCTTAGCATTAATTAAAAAATAAAATTATAATGAATGAAGGAGAAGTTTCAAAGATAACACTAAGGAATGTTTGAAATGTTATTGAAGAAGTTAAATTTTAATAGAACAAATGATTAAAATAAAAAATTTTACTGGGAGTAAATTTCCAAATGTCATTGGTTCTCTCAAAACAATAGCATTAATAATATATTTTTAAAAGCATTCAGGGAGAAAATTAATTGTATAATATAAATAAAAGTGTAGTCCTCTTTTGTCTGCCTATTGCTGGTTCATACACCTGTTTCTCATATACATGTATAACATCTATTTTTTTTAAAGTCATCTCTTATGTTTTGCTTTTGAGTGCTTCCATTGTTTCAAATTCTTAACATATTTATTAATAATTCCAGAGAAAGAAGGTCCAGAAAAGAAGAAGACAAAAAAGGAAGCTGGAAATAAGAAGTCCACACCAGTTAGCATTCTTTTTGGTTATCCACTCTCAGAACGAAAGCAGATGGCACTTCTTATGCAGATGACAGCAAGAGACAACAGTCCAGGTGATATTTACCACACTGAGTTCATGTTTACTCTTAGTTTTCTTCAGACTCCAGCCTTGTCTTAACAGCTATTTTTAATTACTTTAAATTTTTGTTTTTCCTAGATTTAGTCAGAATTTCTTCTAACATACATTTATAACTTTACATTTATTTGTGTGACAATTGTTTATTGTCTGTATCCTCCACTAGATGAGAAACTACAAGAGAGCAGGGATCGTTGAGTGGACATTCAGTAAATACTTGTCAATTAAAATGAGCAATTTAGAAATTGGTCAGTCAACTTCAGAAATCTGTTGCCGAACCCAGTTTTTATAAAGTGGCTTTTAAATTTATAGTTTACTTTTGAGTTCACTAGCACCCTGCTGATAAGCTGATAATCTTATGTTATTATTACTTTTAAAAGCAAGAGTTTAATGTTTTGTTATTTTATTGTTTTTTTGTTTAAGATCTAGATTATTAGAAAAGGAAAAATATCTGCAATATGTTATGTAAATTTACCTCATATTTCATCTCACACTTCCAATTAAGGAAGTGTGTGTGTGTTTGTTCATGTACTCTGCCCTCCAAAAATAATTGAGGATGGCTTGCTGGCAGGGAACAAAAAGGGAACAAACCAACCAACCTGCTAATTTAGGAAAAGGAGCCCAGACAGCTGGGCTGACATAGTTATTACTATTGAGCATTGAATTTTGCTGTGCATTCTGGCAACTAACAACACAGAAGGAAAATTTTGAGTTGTATAATTCTCATTGAGTGATACAAGAAAGTACATCACTCTCATCTATAGAAAAAAATTATTTTAGCTCTAAATTCAAAGCATCTTTGCATAAGACTTTAGGTCACATAACAGGCCTTGTTGCAGTGCATTGAAAACGGCACAGTTTTTCCAGTGAACTTTTCCAGTGTTGACTCTTTTTTAAAAACTGGGACAGCATGGTAAAATTTCTAGAGTTTGTACATATCATAGTTTCCACTAAAGCATAAGTGTCTCTGATATCTTTCACTAATTAAAAAAATGTTAGGACTTTCTGCTTTTTTAAGTAGAACATGTTGTTTTAGTTATTTTCCCACCTTTCCACCCTCACCTTTCTAAAGAATGTAGACAAGTTAAAGATACTTTACAGTGTTAAAACTTCAAATGTTTCTGTAAAATATTTACTTTGAATCAGATATAATAGATGGCAAGACTTAATTTTTAAAACTTTTTTTTTTTTATACCATGAACCTCTATCCTTAAAATAAATTAAAGAGATACTACAATAAGGCAAAAAGTTAAAGTCCTCCCTTATCTTAATAACCTCCCACCTTGAGAGGTAACAACTACTAAGTTTCTTCTAGAAATTTACTAACCAAAAACAAGTAAATATATTCATCTTTTATTACAGTTTGTTTTTAAATATAAATAAGATTACACTATAATACTGTTCTACAGTTGGTTCTTTTTATTCAAGGGTACATCTTAGTCAACTTTATTAATATATATAGGATTAGAGTGGAAAGCTTTTGAAATATCAAACCTGTTTGCCAGCATATCGATATACTTGGAGTTTAGGGTTCATTGTTTTATCAGTTTCATAATTAATTTTCCTTGTTTTTATTATGTTTAACCTGCTTGCCATTATGGATAGTACTGCTTGTGTGTGTCAATACTATTTTGGTATGACTGACAATATTTTGTATGAATTACTTGCAGGTTGTATGAATTAAAAAGTATGTTGTTTTGTTTTTAAGAAGTTCAGCAATTTCTTAACAATTAATTTGACTATAAAAACTATACTAAAATTCATTTACTCATTCAACAAATATTGCTTGAGTACCACTAGGTACCAAGGGGTCATCTTAGGCGTCAAGATATAATACTGAATAAGATAGACAAGGTCCTTGCTCTTATGGAGTGTACATTATAGATACACACAGGAAACTGATAATTACAGAATATACTTTAAAATTCAAAAGGTAAACCTTAACCTTTTTTCTTATTGAGGAAAGGATAATATTACTTCTTAGTGCTCTAATTACACTAGAAAATTATTTTCCATGGACTTTTCTCTTAGAGCAGTTCTTTTAAATAGTTATAAATTTCAGAATTAATTATTAGCACTGTACATATGTCTTAAATCCTTAACTGATTAAGAAACCAGTTTTTGTTTTGTTTTCCCCCAGTAGTTACGAAATGGGGAGGAGAGGATGTTGGACATCATCTAGTTTACCATTCTTGTTTTTGATACAGAAACTGAAACAAAAATCAAAAGATGGGAATATAGCAAAGCACGTACTTTCTCTTATCACCCACTTTCATTTATTTATTTATTTGTTTATTATTTTTAATCCTCACCCGAGGATATTTTTTCCACTGCTTTTCAGAGAGAGAGAAACATCGATGTGAGAGAGACACATCGATTGGTTGCCTCCTGCATGAGCCCCGACCAGGGCCAGGATCAAGCCGGCAACTGAGGTACATCCCCTTGGTCACAATCGAACCCAAGGACCCTTCAGTCCATGGGCCAGCACTCTAACTACTGAGCCAAATGGACTGGGGCTATCACCCACTTTTTAAACGCCTTCTCCCAGACTCTCCTTATTTCTTAAAGTTCTTAAATTTCATTTTCACACTAAAATCATTCACAACCTTAATTTGCACTTAATATCAGAGTACAACTCCAATATTTTGTCTGAGTCAGAGGTGTGGCTGTAGTCTTCAGTGTCATTTCATCAAGGTTTTAGAATAATAGTTTATCAAATTATTGAGCAAACACTTTTAGTATGCATATCTGATACTCATTATTCATTTTAAGCCAATTTTATGAATAGACAGAATAAAACATTTTTTTCTAAATTGGCTCATGCAATATTTGATAACCCTAAAGGAAGATCTACTCCATGTATTTGGGTCAAATTAATGTATTATCCAAGTCAAGTTTTGGATTGGAGGGTAAGAAGATATTTCTCCGATTCCAAGAAATAGCACATTACCTATAAAAGCCTTTAAATGAATATACAAAATATTTAGCTTAGAACTTTTGTTAACTTTCTTCTTTCTTATAGATTCCACACCAAATCATCCATCACAAACAACACCAGCCCAAAAGAAAACTCCTAGTTCCTCATCTCGACAAAAAGATAAAGTTAATAAACGAAATGAACGTGGTGAAACTCCTTTACACACGGCAGCTATTCGAGGGGATGTGAAACAGGTCAAAGAATTAATAAGTTTAGGGGCAAATGTGAATGTGAAAGATTTTGCAGGTAAGACTAGTAATTAAATACTAATACTCAGGAACTAAAATGTAAAATTTATCTGAACAGATTTTCATTACAATTTAATTACACTTTTTATGCTTGTTGAAACAAAGGAGTTCTAAAATTATACTTTATTACAAAACTATTTTGGATTGCGTACATGAAACACTGATCTCTGCTACAATTCCATGTCAAAAATTAGATTTTTAAGTGTTAAATTTATATTTTAGTTGACAGATTATAATTTTTTTATCTCATTTAGGTTTTATTCTATGTGAATTAGAGTTATATAATGTTTTCCAAGTAGTTAATTCATTCATAAGTCTTTCAAGAACATTTATTAACTTGAACATGAAGGACTATAAAGGGGTGGTGGTAGTGTTTTGTTTTATTTTATTTTTATTTTTTATTCCTCACTCAAGATAGGTTTTTATTGATTTTAGAAAGAGAGAGAGAAAGAGAGAAACATCTGTTAGTTGCCTCCTGTATGTACCCCAACTGGGGATCACACCCAGAACCTGGGTATGTGCCCTGACCGGAAATCAAACCCCGACCTTTAGGTGTTCAGGATGATGCTCCAACAAACTTAGCCTCACTGGCCAGCGTGGTAGTGTTTTATTTTAATTACTCAAATATCATACCATTACATTCTTAGTAAGTAATTCAAACAGTAAAAGTATGCAGAGAACAATATAGAAATTCCCTTTTGTTTCACATACTAGTATACTCTGCATTCCCTCCCCTCAGTTTCTTTCTACAGACTTATTGTTAATAATTTAGAGGTTATTCTTTTCATGCATTTTCATTATCACATATTTATGTATAAAATGAGCATTTATTTATACATAGATTTTTTTTAAAAAAAATATCAAATCACTCCACCTATATCAGCCTTTAGTTCTACAACCTGCCTTTTTTTACTTAATGTCTTACAGATATTTCTGTCGGTACATACAGATAGTTTTACTTTATTCATTTCAACAGCTGTATAGATTGTATAGTATAGATTCTATGGACAATAGTGAACACTTGTAGAAGTAGAAATATCTTTGTGTATAGTTATGGAAGTATGTCAGTATTTCAGTTAGAAGACAAACTGCTAAAGCAAAGGGAATGCATATTTTAAAAGTTTTGAAATACAGGCAAATGACCCTCCAGAAAAATATTTTATCAATATACCCTACCATTAAGAGTACTATATGAAAGAGCTCTTTTTCTCAAATCTTCACTAAAACTGGATATTACCATTTTAACTATTAGTAAGCTGACAATCGAGAAAAAGATCTTTAATTTGGATTTTCTTAATCAGTAGTGACAGTGAATATTTCTTGTACATATTATAAATTTATATGTATTCTGTGAACTGGGATATCCAGTTCTTTGCCCATTTTTCTTAAGGCTTGGTAGTATTATTAATATGTAAGAGCTCTTCATTTTAGTGTAGATTTTAATTATCAAATATGTAAACATTTTTACTTTCTGTGGCCATTTTTGAATTTTTATCACAATGTTATTGTACTAAAGTTTTTAATGTAATCATATCAGATGTTTTTATGTATGGGTTCTTTGGTATTTTATTTAAGGCTGCCTTTTTTGCCCCTATATCATAAAACCATGCCCCTATACTTTCTTTTTTCCAAATTTTATTTTTGGTTTGCTTTTACACATATACCTACAGAATACACCTGAAATTTATTTATCTATTGGGTATGAATTAGGTGACAGGTGATATATGGGATCGACATTAAAGAATGAACTTAAACTTGATATTATCTATCAGAAATCAAAAATTTTTACTTTTCCTTTCGTCTAACAATTCATTTCTAAGCATTTATCTTAAATGTTTAGTCATGAATGTGCATAAAGATTTAGTTGTATGGATATTTGTTGCAGCACTGTTTCTAATATTTAAAAATTAGAAATAAATGTCCAGCAATAGGAGTTTGTTTAAATAATTATGGTATATATTCAGTTAGTGATTGTTTTCATTGTAGTAAGTAAAAGAAGCAACTTAAACAACTTTCCCAGTTTTGTTTTAAAATTATAGATATGAGAGGGAGTGAATCTAGTAGGATTTTTGTAAAATTATTTAAATTATTATTATCTGGGTGTTAGAATTATGGGTAATGCTTATTTTGTGCTTTGTATTTTTTGTTTTCTGATTTTTCTTTCATGAACATATATAACTTGCTTTTATTATGAAAGTATAACTAAAATGATAAATTTATTCCAGTTAAAATAAATATTAAGTTCAGAAAAGATTATATTGACTTAACAGACGAAAGCTCTTAAAACAAAGGGGTTTTTGTTGACTGAATTTTGAAAGACCCTTACAAGCTTATTAATATTTTACCTCCTTTTTCTATTTTTTCCAGAGTTCAGGTGATTATAAATTTTAGCAAGTTTATATTTATTGGATAAGCTTAAGTGTTTAATACTTTGTCAAATAATTTAGCTTCAATGGAAATAATAATATTGTGAGTGAACCTTCTGTAAGATTAATGGTGTTTCTAGGTATTTATTTCTTGTTCGTCACTCCTTTTTCTTTCTATATAATGTGCATTTAGAATCAATATGTCACGTGAGGTTATGTATAGGAAAAGCATATATATGTTTTGAATTATTTTCATTACAAAAGTAACTAAAATATAAATATATTTTCTTTCCAGGCCATTCTGTCAAATAACTAGAGGTAGTAGTTAAAGTAGACTTTACTTACAATAAAAATTGTACAGCATCATGTTGCCTATCTTTTTCTAGACTTATTAATATTTAATGATCCCTCTAAACATAACATTTATTCCTGCATTTTAGTGAACCATATGGTTAAATTAGTATTCTAACTTCAGGTTGGACACCACTGCATGAAGCTTGCAATGTTGGATATTATGATGTTGCTAAGATACTTATAGCAGCTGGAGCAGATGTTAACACACAAGGATTAGATGATGACACTCCACTCCATGATTCTGCTAGTAGTGGACATAGAGATGTAAGTATGATAGAAAAATCAATTATACTCATTTTCAAAGTATAAATTCAACCCAGAATAGTTTAGTTCACTTCTTAGTCACACGAACGCCTGTCATATTTATTTTACTCATTGCCTGATCGGCTCATCTGTATTTTATTTTTCCTCTTACCTGCCTTTGAACTACTAATTCCTATCGTAGTCACATTTAGTGTTATGTTTACATAAAATTTATTTAATTTGATAGTTAAATTTTTATTTGTAGGCCACTCTGTCACATAGCTAGATATAGTGTCATGCTGCCTATATCTTTTTTAGACTTCTTAATATTTAATGATTCCTGTATACCTAACATTTATTCCTGAATTTTAGCTGACATTACTTACTTAATATATTCAGATGGTTTATTTGTGTAATAATAAAAACTTATTATAATCAAACATGATTATATATGGTTACAAATTAATGGTATCTCTAAACATGTTTATTAGTTTTGCTGTAATATTATGAACCATGCTGGGTTTTTAATTCCATTTACATTTTTAATCTCAGGCATGTTGATATCAAAGCTAAACCATTCTTAGTTACAATGAAGCTCATGTTTTAAGTGTGTTTAATGCTTAATTTCACTGCTGTAACCTGCTTACAGCCAGAGCAAATCAACCTGGAACACTATTAGCAATGATTGAAATCAAGATTTTGTTTTTCGAATAAGTAAGTTTTCTCTTGTACTAAATTTTTACTTTTAGTGAAGAATACTTGCACATAGTTTAGAAAGTAGAAAAGTACTACCCAGCTTATAAAGGTTAACTGCAAGGCTCCCTTCCATGCCTTCCCACTTCCCAGTACCTTTAGCCAAAAGCAACTAATGAGTGTTTCTTCTAGTAGTTATCTGTGTATTTCTAACAGCATGCAGGCTATTTTGCTTTTTAATTTTTAGTCATAATTTATTGACCACCTGCAGGGGATTTTATTAAATAGTGCTGCTTGGAGACATAGAGTATACCATAAGTGTATTTCTTTTGGGGGATCTTTATTACCTTTTTTTTTTTTTTTTTTTTTAAGTTTCCTATGCATCTATTTTTGTTCTTCCTTACTATCTTCTCTGACGTAACTCTAAAATATCTCTCAATAAAATAAAACACATTGATCAGTTTACTATTTTTGAGAAATACCTTTAAGATTGCTTATATCCTTGTATACAAGAATCTTGTATCCTGCTCTAATAGGGGCTAGTTGCTCTCTAGATCTGTAGGATAGATGCTGTCCTGGGATATCTCTTTACCATTAGTCTCCTGTGGAATTCTCAGTCTCTCCATGAGATTACCAGTTTCCTGGTACCCATCTTGACTCTCCCAGATATTAATTAAATGATTTGTCCTACTTCCTGCATGGCGATGTATTTCTTCAAGATCCTTCATATTACTGTTCTATTTTGGGGGTTTTTTCAAATTAGACATATTCTGCTAAATTTTGTGTATTCATATTTGAATGAAGCTGTAAAAACCCGATTGACAAGATCCGTTGACCATTTTGACTGGTGGGCTTCTCTGTAGTGTGTCTGGACAATCCCCTTTTTCTGCTGTCTTTAGCAGCAAACATTCTCTGCCTTATTGGGGGGAAAAATGGAATCTAGAGTGAAGATAGATAGGAATTCAATTCTGGCCTGGCCAGTTTACTAGCTGTGTGGTCTTGAACAAAATATTTTCTCCTTTGAACTTTTATTTCCTTTTTAATTCATGTAATAAATCAGACCTATCTAAAGGGGATATTTTGAAGATGGGAAAAAAGATACTGTGCATGTAAACTCCTAGAAATCTAAAATCTTAGTAGAATTGTCAGAGGTAAAAGATTATAAGGCTACCTTTAGGTTGCTATTTTTCAAATATACTTAAATATTTTAGAAACTAAAATTTGGAAACTAAAAATGCTATTTTATTATTTATATTTTTCTGTGTTATTTTTCATGAATCTCAAAATTCTAATTTTGAAGAAAAATGTAGCCTATAAAAGTTATTTTCCTAAACTGGTTCTTGCTTACTATTGGACCACTCTTTTCTGCTCCCTTGGCACTTTGTACATATCTGTATGATAGCACTTACTACATTATTTTTTACTGAGGTACCTGTCTGTTTCCTGCACTACACTGTGAGTACCACGCATACAGGCTTTTTGTATTGTTCTGTGTTAGTGACCCCTGGATCCGCTTATCACATAAGAAGCACTTAGTAAATTCTACATGAATGTGTGTGTAGGTACATGGATGGATGGATGAATAACTGACTGAGAATAGACAGAATATCAAAGACTTAATCCACAAGGCCTAACAATATGAAGGACACATTTCCCTTTCCACTGAATTTATCAAAAGCTGATATATTTTCTGGCTGTGATATTTTAAATATGGTACATCTTCCCTGTTTTTTTACATCATTATTGATAGTTTATCATAAAGATGAATAGTTTTCTTTTATATGTGATATATAAAGATTTCCTGATTTCTAAATGTGATGTTAAAGAATTCTGCCTTGTGCTCGGCCAGGCGTGGCTCAGTGGTTGAGCATAGACCTAGGATCCAGGAGATCGGGGTTCGATTCCCGGTCAGGACACATGCCCGGGTTGCGGGCTAGGCAGCCGATCAATGACTCTCTCATCATTGATGTTTCTATCTCTCTCTCTCTCCCCTTCCTTTCCTCTCTCTGAAATCAATAAAGATATGTTTTTAAAAATAAATAAATAAGAATTCTGCCTTGTAAGTAGGATATGTTTCTATGAATATAAGTTTTCAAATATGCAGAATATTTCCAGAAGCTGACCTTTGAGCTCATATATCTTTATTGATTTCAGAGAGAGGAAGGGGAAGGGAGAGAGAGAGAAACATTGATGTTGAGAGAGTTGTCAGTGATTGGCTGCCTCCTGTACGCCCCTGACTGGACATCAAGCCTGCAACCTGAGCATGTGCCCTGACTGGGAATCGAACTGAGATCTCCTGGATCCTAGGTCGATGCTCAACCACTGAGCCATGCCCAGTGGGGCCATATACTTACAGGGACTCAAACACTATTTCCAGTCTCTTTTCAGAGGGAAACTGGCATGCTGTTTTCAAGAGACCTTTGCTTTTCCTCCTACCAACATGCCTAGAAGAGTAGGAGTCCTTGTGCCTAAGGAGGAGAAAAATGAGAGCCACCAAAACTCTCATTTGTATTTATCTATACCGTAAATTATGTGTCTTTACCAAAGGAATTGGATTTCTTTCACTTAGAATACTCATGAAAACTTCAACCATCCATAAAGTATTTCTAAGGTGGTAGAAGCAGAAAGATAGCAATTCTGTATCCTTTTATAAATTATTTAGAGTAAGAAAGAATTAACATATCTTACTAAGAACCTAATCTTTGGCCCAGCTTTTGCAAGTGCAGAGTGCTTCATGATAAACATTTTTATAATAGCTTTATTCCTAGTTCTATTTTAGATTGCTGTCTTTATTTTTTTCTTGTCTCATCATTTTTATCTACTTCTAAGTTTGTTGCCTGCTATGTTTTGAGCAACTCTGTTATTTTAAATTATCTTTAGAATAAGTAATTATTTGCATAGAATGATCTATAAAGTATTGATTATTTAGGTTAGGGTTTTTATAACCTATTGGAATGAACCAACTGTCCCTGACTGATCATAGGCATGTAATAAATATTTATTGATCATTTCCTGATGAGTATAGAAGGCTTTCAACAGTATTAAGATCCTTTATTCTTTTTTCTCATTCTAGAGCTCTAGCCTAAGGAAATAGCCTAAATGGAAACTTTTGCAGCATATGAAGATGTATACTACAGTATTATTTATAATAACTAATTTTTATTTTACTTCGGTTGCCTTCTCAAATCCCTAAAATGACAGGAGATTTTATTTTTTTTAAATATATCTTTATTGATTTCAGAGAGAGGAAAGGAGAGGGAGACAGACAGAAATGTCAATGATGAGAGTCATTGATCGGCTGCAGCCCGCCACCTGGGCATGTGCCCTGACCGGGAATCGAACCCTGATCACCTGGATCCTAGGTTGACGCTCAACTGCTGAGCCATGCCCAGCCGGGCATAAAATGACAGGAGATTTTAAAGGACATAGACCCACAAGGACAAAGAGCAGAAGAAACAAGGAAACCAATATTTTGGGAGGTGGAAATGAGAGAAATGAGTGGTTACTGACCTAGAACTGGGCTTAGCAAGCCTTTTCTGTAAAGGGCCAGATAGTAAATAATTTAGGCTTTGCAGGCCACATGCCACCTTCACTCCCTCCTCCTCCAGCTTCTCTTTCCTCTTCCTCTCTCCTCTTCTGTACTTCTCCTTTATCAATCCTTTTTAAAGTATTTTAAAAGAATATAAAAACTACTTTTAGTTGACAGGCCAGATTTGGCCTATAAATAAATTTGCCAACTCCTGATTTAGAAAACCCAAGAAAATTGAAACCAAAGCTACCCCAACACAAAATCGCAGAAAAACTAAAGCTCTGGAATTGATATCACTGTGTACTTCTGGAAGTGTTTGTTAAGATAGGACTGAAAACAAAAGGATCAAAGTCTTCTTGACCCTCTTAATCCTCTTCCTAACCCTACACAGTGAGATGATTGCACCTCTCCCACCCTGGCAGATGATTTCCTGGCAAGTATAAACCATATATTCTGAACTGACGTGCCACAACAGTTGAGAGTAAGGATTAAGTATAAATTAATTTTAGGTTAAGACCCAGCCTTCTTTCAGCAACCAGAATGCTGACAGTAAAGCTTATTGTTTTAGGCATGAGTTGAAAGATTTCTCCACAGGAAATTGAACTAGACAAGAGGGAGCAGGTAGGAATCTGATGAAATGGACCAGTCGTAGCACACTGACATGAAACCGAGCTTTCAGCAAGTTCTACCCATACGTGCAAACCTTTCAGTAGGAGTTAAGTATCAGGGATAATTGTTCTTCATCCAGCAGCCTTGAAAAGCTGGTTGATCTTTCCAAGTCATAAGCATGTGTAATTTAATAAAATTAGTAAACAAAAAGGAGACTAAAACATTAACAGTTGGGATTATGAGTATGCTTTCTGGCATACATTCTTATATTTAAATTTTTCTGCATTAATAGTTTATTCTTTCATAGTCTAGGGAAAAAACTATTTTATTCACTGTGAGTCTTCATTATGCTTTTTTTCCCCCCTCAATTTATTTTTTCCTTTTTCCCCTTTTTATCCCCACTGATCCCCTCCACCCCACATCCATCCCACCCCCAGGCTTTCCCCATACCAATGTGTCTGTCCGTGGGTTATGCTTATAAACATATAAGTTCTTTGATTAATCTCTTCCCACCCACACCCCCCTCCCCGCCTTCCCTCTGAGATCCCTCATTCTGTTCTATGCTTCTATGTCTCTGGATCCACTTTGTTCATCAGTTTATTTTGTTTATTATATTCCACATATAAATGAGATCATGTGGTATTTGTCTTTGTCTGACTGGCTTATTTCACTTAGCATAATACTTTCTAGTTCCCTCCATGCTGTGCCAAAGAATAAAAAATCCTTCATTTTTACAGCTGCATAGTATTCCATGATGTAAATATGCCACAGCTTTTTTTCCCACTCATCTACTGATGGCTACTTGGGCTGTTTCCAGATCTTAGCTATTATAAACTGCGCTGCTATGAACATAGGGGTGCATAAGTTCTTTGTGATTGGTGTTTCGGGTTCCTTAGGATATATTCCTAGAAGCAGGATCACTGAGTCAAATGGCAGGTCAATTTTTAATCTTTTGAGGAAACTCCATACTGCTTTCCATAGTGGCTGCACCAGTCTGCATTCCCATCAGCAGTGTACTACTAGAGTGCCCTTTTCTCCACATCCTCGCCAACACTTGTAGTTTGTTGATTTGTTGATGGTAGCCATTCTGACAGGTGTGAAGTGATACTTCATTGTGGTTTTAATTTGCATTTCTCTGATGATTAGTGACACTGAGCATTTTTTCATATGTCCCTTAGCCATTTGTATGTCCTCTTTGGAGAAGTGTCTATTTAGGTCCTTTGCCCATTTTTTAATTGGATTGTTGGTCTTTGTTTTGTTAAGTTGTATGAGTTCCTTATATATTTTGGATATTCGCCCTTTATCCAATATGTTGTTGACAAATATGTTCTCCCATACAGTGGGCTCCCTTTTCGTTTTGTTGATGGCTTCTTTTGCTATGCAGAAGCTTTTTATTTTGATGCAGTCTCATTTGTTTATTTTCTCCTTAGTTTCTCTTGCCCTAGGAGATGTATCAGCAAACATATTGCTACAAGAGATGTCTGAGATTTTGCTTTCTATGTTTTCCTCTAGTATTTTTATGGTTTCATATCTGACATTTAAGCCTTTTACCCATTTTGAATTTACTTTTGTGTATGGTATAAGTTGGTGGTCTAGTTTCATTTTTTTGCATGTATCTGTCCAATTTTCCCAACACCATTTATTGAAAAGACTGTCTTTACTCCATTGTATGTTCTTGCCTCCTTTATCAAATATTAATTAACATTAACCAGTTGGGATTATGAGTACGTTTTCTGGCATACATTCTTACATTTCACATTTGCTGCATTAATAATTTATTCTCTTATAGTCTAGAGAAAAATTTATTAAATTCACTGTGAATCTTCATTATTCTTAAATATCTCATTTAGTTAGAAATTCCTAATATACAGCATCTTATTTCTTTCAAAAGACATGATACAGGCATATCTCAGAGATACTGCGAGTTCACTTCCAGACTACTGCAATAAAGTGAATAATGTAATGAAGCAAGTCACACAAACTTTTTTGGTTTTCCAATGCATATAAAAGTTATATCTACTCTATAGTGTAATCTATTAATTGTGCGATAACATTCATTATATCTTAAAAAAATGTACATACCTTAATTAAAAATACTTTATTGTTTAAAAAAGGTGCTACCATCATCTGAACCTTCAGTGTCATAATCTTTTTGCTGGTGGAAGGTCTTGCCTCGATGTTGATGGCCACTGACTGATTAGGGTGGTGGTTGCTGAAGGTTGGGGTAGCTGTGGCAATTTCTTAAAGTAAGACAATGAAGTTTGCCCCATCCATTGACTCTTCCTTTCATGAGCATTTTCCCTTTAGCATGCAATGTGGTTTGGTAACATTTTACCCACAGTAGAACTTCTTGAAAAATTGGAGTTAATCCTCTCAAACATTGCTGCTGCTTTATGAACTAGGATTATAAAATATCATAAATTCTTTGTCATTTCAACAATCTTCACAGCATCTTCATCAGTAAATTCCATCTCAAGAAACCATTTTCTTTGCTCATAAGAAGCAACTCCTTATACATTAAAGTTTCATTATAAGATTGCAGCGGTTCAGCCACATCTGCATTTCCTCCACTGAAGTCTCAAACCCCTCAGAGTTCTTCATGAGAGTTGGAATCAGCTTCTTCCAAACTCCTGTTAATGTTGATATTTTGACCTCTTCCCGACTCATAAATGTTCTTAATGGCATCTAGACTGGTGAATGCTTTCCTAAAGGTTTTTAACTTACTTTACTCAGATCTATCAGAGGAATCACTATCTATGGCAGCAATAAATAGCCTTTTGAAATGTATTTTTTAAATAATAAGACTTATAAGTCAAAATTACTCCTTGATCTTGGGCTGCAGGATGCCTGTTGTGTTAGCAGGCATGAAAATGTTAATCTCATTGTACATGTCCTTCAGAGCTCCTGGGTGACCAGGTACATTATCAGTGAGCAGTAATATTTTGAAAGAAACCTTTTTTCTGAAAAGTAGACCTCAACAGTGGCTTCAAAATACTCAGTAAACCATGTTATAAACAAATATACTGTCATTCAGGCTTTGTGGTTTCATTTAGAGAGCATAGGCAGAGTAGGTTTAGCATAATTCTTAAGGCTCTAAGATTTTTAGCATGGTAAATGAGCATTGGCTTCAACGTAATGTCACCAGCTGCATTAGCCCCTAAGAAGAGAGTCAGCCTGTCCTTGAAGTTTGGAAACCAGGCATTGACTTCTCTGAAAGTCTATTCTATGAAAGTCGTAGATGGCATCTTCCAATATAAGGCTATTATGTCTACATTGAAAAATCTGTTATTTAGCTACTTTCATTAATTATCTTAGCTGGGTAACTTGCTGCAGCTGCTGCACTTACTGCTTTGCCTTGCACTTTTATGTTATGGAGACAGCTTCTTTTCTTAAACCTCAGGAATCAACCTCTTTTAGCTTCAAACTTTTCTTCTGCAACTTCCTCACCTCTCAGCCTTCATAGAATTGAATAGAATTAGGGCCTTACTCTGGATTAGGCTTTGACTTAAGGGAATGTAGTGACTAATTTGATCCTCTATTCAGACCATTAAAATTTTACCCATATTAGAAGTAAGGCTTTTGGCACTTTTTTATCATTTGTGTGCTCACCAGAGTATCATTTTTAATTTCCTTCAAGAACTTTTTCTTTGCATTAACAACTTGGCTAACTGTTTTGGCCCAAGAGGCCTAGCTTTCAGTCTTTCTGGGCTTTCAACATGTCTTTCTCACTAAGCTTTAATCATTTATTTAAAGTGAAAGATGTGCAACTCTTCCTTTTACTTAGAGACCATTGAAGGATTGTTAAATAGCCTAATTTCAATATTGTTGTGTCTCAAGGAAGTAGGAGGTCTGAGGAGAGGGAGAGAGACAGGGAACTGCTAGTCAGTGGAGCAGTTAGAACACAGCAACATTTATCAATTAAGTTTACTATCTATGGCGCATGGTTCACGGTGCCCCAAACAATTACAATAGTAACATCAAAAATCACTGGTCACAGCCCTGGCCAATGTGGCTTAGTTGGTTGGGCGTCATCCTTCACACCTAAAGGTTGCCAGTTCGATTCCCACTCAGGGCACATGCCGGGTTGCGGGCTCAGTCCCCAGTTGGAGGCGTGCAGGAGGCAGCCAATCGATGTTTTGCTCTCACATCAATGTTTCTTTCTCTCTCCCTTCCTCTCTCTCTAAAAAAAAAAAAAAATCAAAATTAGTTTTAAAAAAAGCACTGGTCACAGATCACTGTAACAAATATAGTAATAATGAAAAAGTTTGAAATACTGTGAGAATTACCAAAATGTGACACAGAGACACAAAGTGAGCAAATACTATTGGAAAAATAGCACTGATAGACTTGCTCAAGTCAGGGTTTCCACAGTCCTTCAATTTGTAAAAATCACAGTGTCTGCAAAGCACAATAAAGCAACATGCAATAAAACAAGGTATACCTGTATTTTCTAAGTACACAGTTATGTGTTGGGAATACAAAGACTTGATCCTACATGAAGTTTATGGCCTAGAATAAGGTGATAAGTATGTTAATAAATTATAGTATAAACTTACATATGATAGAACACACTAATGTCAAAGGCAATAGAAGCACAAAACAAGAAGCGTTGGTAAGGAAGCAGAAATGATAATACTTCACTGCCTGTATGATGTAGAGTATGAGTGAAAACTAAGAGGCAATGATGACTCTCAGCTTTCTGGCTTCATTTATTCATGTCAGTCACTGAGAATGGAAAGAGATATAAGATAAGGGTGCAAGTTTAATGAACTCTAGCATCTATCGGTTTCAGCTATTGTATTGAAATACAAATATATTTAGTGGAATATATCTAATGAACATTTGGGTATTTGGGTTTGAAGCTCAAGAAAGGATTGAGAGAGCAGGCAAGAGCATGAAAATGAGTGGATTGTGTAATTGTCATCACATTCTAACAGACAATGAGGTTATCAAAGAGTTTGACTGTAAAGGAAATAAAGAGGGGAATATAGGTTTGAACAGTTTCTCGTTTTATCAGTGTTTCATTTTTTTATTGCCATTATTTTTTTTTAAGGCGAAAAAAACATGAACTGGTAAATCGGCTTCTAGAAGGGACCAATCAAAAAGAGGTTAAAAATACAGAAAAGAAGAAGATAACAAGTAGCAAACAAAAGAGAAGAAATGATGACCAACCAGGCAGATCCTGGTTTTATGGAGCCCAAAGCTTACGTAATTGGGTGGGAGGGGAGAGAACACCTTTAAGAACAATTTCAGAGTAATGAATACAAAGTTAGATATAGGGCCTTGTAAGGTGACCATAAAAGTGAGGAGCCCTGAAGTTTAAGTTTCATTAGTTTTAAATATCCATGTCAGTTTTATGATAGTTTAAATTCCTAGGAGATGGGGGAAAGAGGAAGATTAAGAGCATTGATAGTGCTATTAACCTTAAACAGAAAGGAATTGATAGGAGTTGTGTTAAATCTATGGATTATGTTGGGTAGTGTGGACATTTTAATGATGTTAATTCTTCCTGTCCATGAACATGTTATCTGCTTCCACTTATTTGTATCTTCTTCCGTTTGCTTCTTCAGTGTCTTAATAATTTTTTGAATACAGGTCTTTTACACCCTTGGTTCAATTTATTCATAGGTATTTTATTCTTCTTGAAGCAGTTTTGAAGAGGATTGTTATCTTAGGTTCTCTTTCTGATAGTTCATTACTAGTGTATAAAAATGCAACTGATTTCTGGATATTTATTTTGTATCCTGCTACTTTACTGAGTTCATTTATCAGTTTAGTTTTTTGGTTTAGGGTTCTCTATATACAATATCATGTTATCTGCAAATAATGACAGTTTTACTTCCTCCTTTCCAATTTGGATGCCTGTATTTCTTCTTATCTGATGGCTGTGGCTAGAACTTCCAATACTAAGTTGAATAAGAGTGGTGAAAGTAGACATCCCTGTCTTGTTCCTGATCTTAAGGGGAACACTTGGAGTTTTTGCCTATTGAGTAGTTTAGTAGTAATTTTGATAAGGTTGTGGGAGGATGTAAGTACCACATTCTTGTTTTTTGATTTATCTTCAGAACTTGGAGCAGTGCTTGTTAATAGGTTCTCATTAAGTAATTTGTTGAATGTGTCATGAAAAGGGAAGAAACTGAGATGTAGTGCTAAAATAGCCCAGCTTAAATTTTAAGGAGGAAATTTCTTTGTAGTAGGTAAGATCATCAGATGGCAGAAGGCAGTGAATATAGAACTTGAAGAGAGTAATCATGATTCAAAGGGGACACTGTAGCCTGGCTGGCATGGTTCAGCGGTTGAACAGCAACTTAGGAACCTGGAGGTCACAGTTAGATTCGATTCTCGGTCAGGGCACATCTCTGGGTTTCCGGCTTGATTTCCCAGTAGGGGTCATGCAGGAGGCAGCCGATCAACGACTCTCTCTTACCATTGATGTTTCTCTCTCCCTCTCCCTCTCCCTCTCCCTCTCCCTGAAACCCATAAAAACATGTTTTTAAAAGAAGACATACTGTAGGGAATGGAGGCAGAGTAGATGAGGCAGAAGGATGTTATGAGTATTATCAAGAGAATGGTTGAAATGATATAGTCTATGAAGGGACTAAATCTTCCTACTGTTTAATGTTGCAGATAGTGAAACTGTTACTTCGTCATGGTGGAAATCCATTTCAAGCTAATAAACATGGAGAGCGTCCAGTGGATGTTGCAGAAACAGAGGAGTTGGAATTGCTGCTAAAAAGAGAGGTGCCTTTATCTGATGATGATGAAAGTTACACAGGTTTGTTTCAGATAATCTGTATTCAACTGTTTGATATGATATCTAGGAGAACATTCTACTACTTTATAATAAATAAAATGTTACATACTTTAGAATAATGCTAGCCAGCTGGTAAGCATGGTGAATTCAGGAGCCTAGTTATTTGCTACACCTCTTCTGTAAATGGAGTTATGATGCCATTGCCCTATTTTCATAAATTGCTGGTATTACATTCAAGCCCATTAGAACCTTTCCCCATTAATAGCTACCACCACTGCTATTCTGATTTCTTTTCATTCTTTTATAAATTAGAGAGCTAACCAAACCCTTTCTGGTTTCCCCTGGCATTAATTAATCATCTTTGCATTTTTATTTTTGCCATTTAGGTGGTTGAACTCTGGTCATTATTTTAAGGTAGGGGCACAATTTTACAAACAATTTTTAAAAAGGAAAGAGCCAAAAGAACATTTCAGAAAACTTTTGGTACACTAAGAATTTTTTTAAAAAACATAAAACAGAAAAAAACTTCCTGTGTTGAGGAAAAGCTTTTATGTATAGACTAGAAGGGTTCACCATATTTCAGGTAAAAATCCATGAAAAAGAATGTAATAAGTTTCATAACTGACCACATATGGCCAAAAAATCTTAAAGAATTCCTAGAAACAAGTAATAGTACCATAATATTGTTATATGTAAGGGAATAAAAATCAAACCATGCTCATTTAATCTCAGTCACTGCCCGAAGGCAATAGAACAACATCTATACTTTTGAAGCTAAAAAGGTCTATAGTATAGAACATCTATACTTTCTTTTCTTAATTGAGGTACAATTGAACATTATATAAGTTTCTGGTATACAACATAATGATTCTGTATTTGTATACCTTGTGAAATGATCATCACAATCAGTCTAGTTGACACCCATCATTATACATAGTTACAGTGTTTTTCTTTTTCCTTGTGATGAAGACTTTAAGATCTATTCTCTTAGCAACCTTCAAATATACAATATAGTACTGTATTAACTAGTCACCATACGGTAGATTACTTCTCCATAAATTATTTATTTTATATTTAAGTTTATACCTTTGATGCCTTTAACCTGTTTTGCTCACTCCCACCACTCTCGACTCTAGCAACCACCAGTCTGTTCTCTGTACCTGTGAGCTTGGTTTTTGTTTTTAGGTTTCACATATAAGTGAGATTGTGTAGTATTTGTCTTTGTCTGATTTATTGCACATAGTGTATACCCTCTAGATCATTCATGCTGTTGCAAATGGCAACTTTCCATTGTGTATATATACCACATCTTCTTATCCATTCATTCATCTATGGATACTTAGGTTGTTTCCATGTCTTGGCTATTGTTAATAATGCTGTTACTGAACATGGGGGTGCATATATCTTTTTTAATTAGCTTTTGTTTTCGGATAAATAACCAAAATTAGAATTGCTGTTTTCCATAATGGCTGTACCAGTTTAAATTTCGACCAACAGTGCACAAGTTTTCTTTTTTTCCACATTCTTACTACCACTTGTTATTTTTTGTATTTTTTATAATAGCCATTCTCACAGGTATGAGATACCTGATTGTAGATTTGATTTGCATTTCCCTGATGATTAATGATGTAGAACATCTTTTCATGTACCTGTTGGCCATATGTATGTCTTCTTTTGAAAAATGTTTGTTGAGATCTTCTGCCCATTTCTCAGTCGTTGAAATCCTCTCCCCATTTTTCAGTTGAATTGTTTGCTTGCTGTTGAGTTGAATGAGTTCTTTATATATTTTGGATATTAGCCCCTTATCATATATATGATTTGCAAATATTTTCTCCCATTCAGTCGATTGCCTTTTAATTGTTGATGATGTCCTTTGTTATGCAGAAGGTAAAATCCCTATGTTTTATTATGAAAATGGTCAAACATACTGCAAAGTTCAGAGAAAGTTACAGACCTTTCTAAATACTGAAGCATGCATTTTCATTCATTAACTAGATTCGATTTCTGTGTATGACCTTTTAAGGTAATATTTATATGTGTGAAATTAGTAATTGTTTAATAAAACATTCTTTGAGTTTTGAGAAATTCATAGACCTATATAATTCAACCTTATCAAGATACAGACTATATCACTCCAGAAAGTTTCTTATGCTCCCCCTTTTAGTCAGTCCCTGCCCCTACCTGATCATGTACACCCTTTATAGTAAATAAAGATTATTAGGCAGGACTCACTAATAGCAGATAAGTCTAAGGGGGGTTTTTTGACAAAGAACAGGATACTTACATACAAGAGAGGAAAGGATAAACACTACTGGTTATATAGTAGAGAAATTCAGCAGCACCTGAACTGTGATCAAAATTAACATCATCAGCGCTGGGTGGTTTTCTCAGTAGTTAGAGCATTGGCATGTGGACCCAAGCGTTGTGGGTTTGATTCCTGGTCAAGTGCACATACCTGGGTTGCACGTTCGATTTTGGCCCTGGTTGGGGTGCATGGGGGAGGCAGCCAATCGATGTCTCTCTACCACATCGATGTATCTCTCTCTCTCCCTCCCTTCCCCTTTCCCCTTCCCCTCTCCCTTCCCCTCTTCCACTCTCTAGAAAAAAAAAAAAAAAAAACAAAACAATGAGAAAAATATCCTTGGGTGAAGATTGACAAACAAAAAATTAACATCATCAAAGAATAGAAAAATACACATCACACATCTCTAGATAAGATATTGTGAAAAAAGATACAGCATCACTTTCATAGCATTCTGGCTGAGAATGCATAATCATGAGGAATGTTCTGGGTTTGTTTTGTTTTTTGTTTTTCTTTTTAAAAATGGTGAAAGATTAAGAAATGGCAATGTCATGAAAAACCAATAAAGGCAATAGAAATGTTCCAGACTATCTAAAGAGATAGTAAATTGAAGGCAATACCTGTTTCCATACTGGATCCTGTACTGGAGGGGGGAAATGATTATAAATAACATTATTAGATCATTTAACAAAGAATATGGACAGTAGATTAGTGTTGTATCATTGTAAATTTTGAAGTTAACTACTGTGGTGACAAGAGAATATCCTTAATGTCTTAGGAAATACTTATTTCTTAGGAGTTACTCACTGAAGTATATAGGGGTAAAGAGCCATGATGTATGCAATTTACCCTCATATAGCTCAGGAAAAAATATATATACACATGTATATATATAGTGAAAGCAAAGTATAAAGCAAGAGACTAAAACATTAACATTAGGCAAATCTGGAAAAAGGATATATAATTTTTAGTACTTTTTATTTTTTTATTTTTGTGAGTTTGAAATTTTTTCCAAATAAAATGTCAAATAAATACAAATACATAAAATTGCCTTGCTTTGTCCATCGAAAAAATTTAAAGGCAATTACTAAGACAGTAGCAATAATCATTTCTACTGCCCAAATTATAATCTTGAAATGTTTTCTACTAAAAAAACAACAACAAGGCTTCTTCTTACAAAAAAAATGGATGATTCTAAGTCTGGGACAGGAAATATATAAGATGAGCTTCAAACATCTTGTCATTGCCAATTTTAAGGAAGCTATCAAAGACTACTATAAGGTCTTATCAAGAGGCCTTAGGAGACAACTTAGGCCAGTTTCCCACTGGCCAAAGATTGGATAGTTTGAGCTTCAATAAGGCTGTTAATAACAAAGATTTGAAACCTATTAAATATGTTTAAATCCATAGTCATAATTATTTTAATTAATTCATCAGTAAACCACTTTATCTTAAAAATTAGGCAAAATAATATTTTTCTTACGTGAACTCTATCACTGATTAACCTCATTATAGGTAAGAAGTGTTTATTAATGAGATTAATGTGGGTTTAAAAAAAAAATGGCCCTGCCGGGCGTGGCTCAGTGTTTGAGCATCAACCTAGGATCCAGATCACAGTTCAATTCTCGGTCAGGGCACATGCCCGGGTTGTGGGCTCCATCAATGATTCTCTCATCACTGATGTTTCTATTTCTCTCTCTCCCTCTCCCTTCCTCTCTCTGAAATCAATAAAGATATAATTTTTTTAAAAAATGGACCATTTTGCACCTCCAGTTAGTTAATATATGTAAGCACTGAGCATGAACAGTTGCTAACATTAAATTTTTTTAAGAGACCAAAAAAAGCATTGCATGCTCTCTGATGAAAGAATATACTACACTACCATTCTTCAGTCCTCAGGATCCAGCTTCCATTTTCAGGAAATACCAAAGTCAGAGGAACATGCTGAACTGCACCAAGCAAAATCTAGACTGTGAGAAACCCAAATTGCTTTGGTTTCCAAAAGATAAGTTGTGTGTAAATGAAAAAGAAGAACCTGTAGAAAAAAATATAAATGTCTTAAAAGGCACATCAAGGTTGAAAAAATAGGCAAGACTAAAAAAATTATGTATTTAATAGGTGGTGTATGCTTCTCTGGGGGAAGTTTGTACAAAATTTGGTTAAGATAAATGGCACAGCCCTGGCCTGTGTGGTTCAGTGGTTAGAGCGTTGGCCCAAGCACCGAAGGGTCACAGGTTTGATTTCTGGTCAAGGGCACATGCCTGGGTTGAGGTTTCAATCCTGGACCCTAGTTGGAGTGTGTGTGGGAGGCAACCAATTGATGTGTCTCTCTCACATCGATGTTTCTCTCCCCCTCCTTTCCACTCTAAAAATCAATGGAAAAAATATCCTTGGGTGAGGATTATCCAAGAAAAAAGATAAATGACACATGCAAGAATATTTTTTTTAACACTAAGAAATTCTTATGTTAAAAGGAAAACTTGATACGTTGTTTTTTTTAATCCTGACTCAAGAATATGTTTATTGATTTTAGAGGAATGGAGAGAGAGAAACATTGATCTGTTGCCTCCTGTATGGGTGCCAACCAGGGATTGAACCTGAAACCTTTTTGGTGTACAGGACAACACTCCAACCAACTGAGCCACCAGGCCGGGGTCTGATAGGTTTTTTAATAGTTTTGAGAAGGGTCCAGCAATGGTGATAGTTCCTTTATTTCTAATAGGGAATATAGTCAATAATATTTTAATAACTATATGTGGTACCAGGTGGATACTGGAAATATTGAGGGGAACACTTTGTAAAGTGTATAATTGTCTGACCATTATGCTTTACACCTGAAAATAATACAAAATAATATTGAATGTAAACTGTAATTAAAAAATAAAATTTAAAAAAAAGAATGGAAAAATAAAACCAACAACTTATAAACATGGTTATCTAATAAGAGAAAAGTATAAAGGGAGGTGTGTGAATTGTTAGTCTTTTTGAAAACCAGTTTGACAACAGCTGGTGAAATACAAGAGCTCTTTTCTTTTGGAGATATATACTGAAATATTTCTAGATAAAATTATTTGAATGAAATGTGCTTCAAAGTGATACAGCAGTAGGATGAATAGAGGGATATGGATTGGCCAGAGATTGATGGCTAATGGAGCTGAGTAATGGGTACATGGGGGTTCAGTATAACATTCTGTCTAGAATATAAGTTACAAGTTTATTATAAAAACGTTTTTAAAGATACTTATGTGCCTTGAACTAGCAATCACTTCTGGGAATATTCAGTGTCTATTATAGCATTGTTTTGAGTGGTAAAATCATAAATATATAGTCATACACGGCATTGGTTGCATAAATTGATGTATATTGCCACGCCATCGGCTATTGTACAACTATGAAAAAAATGTATCTTAATGCTGTACCAGTTACTTGGAAGGACTTTCATAAGATATTGTTGAGTTAGAAGAATAATCATAATATCTCACTTTTGTAAAATGAACGTTTTGAAAGCTAATGTGTATCTTCATTTATGTACATATATTTGTGCAAATTTTTATAAGCATGGAGAAAATCCAGAAGCATGTATACCAGGCTGCTAATAAGGCATGTGCGGGGGTGAGAGAGTGGCAGAGAAGGGGATGATTTGGGTGGAGGGAAGGGAGCTGGGAACAATTATTTGATAATATTTTTATACACAGAAATATACCAGACTCAGCAGAATCTTCCCTTTCCCTGCATCCCTGTTTGTTTAACCCCTTATGCCCTTCCCTTCACAACTAACCTTCTTAAAGTGCATTGTAGTGCACTTGAAGTGCACTCTATTGAGTCTATGTTTACTAACATCTAACTGCCAGATCCCTTAACTGTCTTCTCAGTCTCTGTAGAATTTGACAGTGTTGAGCACGTTTTTCCTCAAATTTTTCTGTCTTGGTTTCTGGGATGTAATTCCCTGGCTTTCATTAAGCTTTCCAGACTGTTTCTTCTCAGTTTCCTTCTAGACTCTCATCTTCATTTTCTGCTCATTCCCTTCCTATACTCCCCTGTGTTGGTTTTTCCAAAGATTTTACTTTCTGGACCCTCTTCTCATACCACATATTCTCCCAAGTCAAGTCCACCCACATTTACAGTTCTACCATCCATACGGTGAAGCCTTCCCAATCTCTTTATTTCATTCATTTCTCTTAAGCTTCAAACCTATCTATTTAGCTGCCCTCTGGCTGTCACCACTTAGAATTTCAACAGAAATCAATGTGCCTGAATGGAACTTTGTTCTCCATTTACACTCCTGTTTTTTTCCCCTCTCATTTAACGGTAACATAAATCAGCTGTAAGTATGTCATATACTTGGTAATCATCCTAAACAACTCTTTTCCTTCAGCTCAATTATTTAGTAGCTATTTTTGAGTACCCATTATGTGTTGGGCATTGTTTATGCACCGGGGATACAGCCTATTAAGAAAATGTAGATACTAACACACCTACTAATCCCTGTCATTTCTACTTTCAAAGTACTTACAAATCCATCTACCAGTTACATACTAAAAGTCATTTGAACATCTTTGTGCTGTGTGAAATGAGGATTATAATAGCTGAAATTACATTAGCTTCCATAAGAAAGCAAGAAAATAAGATTTGAAAAACAAATTTTATATGGTATGTTAATTTTCACATTTATTGTCATTCTGGTCTCTTTAGAAAACAGTAACTATGGAAAAGCAGCTTTGTTATAAAACTTTTTTTTAAAAAGAAGTGCTGCAACAGATTTTTCCCATGGAAGAAAAAAGGTGTCTTATTTGAACTTTCATGTTTAATTAGAGTGGAACACAATCTTTTAGAACCTTTTTTGATTTTCATTGATTTTTTATTGTTTCATGTGTTCATTAGCTATGTATTGATTTTTCAGAATATTTATTTTCCACATGGTGAAAGTGCCCGAATTATTGCTTGATCAAAGTCCTTCAAGGGATGATGCAAAAATCATCAGTAAGTATCATACAAAGATTTTGGAGTTGCTGAAAAAGACTGATGAAAATACCCAAATTTATTGCTTAATTTACATGAGGTCCTTGTTAGACTTAACTTTATCAAACACCATCCAATCTAAATTCAGAACATGTAAATATTTAATAGAGAATTAACTGCCCACAGATATTTTTATGTATAAAGCCTGATAGCATTGTTATCCATCTGGTATTTCATGTCATCCATGTGACAGATACACTTTAAGTGTTGCAAAGTTAGAGAATATAATCAAGACTATGAGTTTCAGAACTTAATAAATTTGGAGTAAATAAAAGACACTTATATATGTAGTAGTTAAGTGTAGTTTATTCCATTAGTCACTGTGCTGTGCTTTATGACAGTGCTACTCAGAGTAGCTGTTCCACAAATTATTGCTGGTTCTCAAAATAAAGAGCTTGTGCCAGAATGTAAATGTACTGTTATCAAAAAGGTAAAAATGCTATGAAAAAAATGTCAGCTGAACTCAGTGTGCTAGTGACATGATTGATTCCCATTTCTGGTACAAGCTCCTTATTTCATCACAGATTAGTAATAAACAATTTGCAGACTGGCTTCAGTTCATGAAACACACTGCGTAGCAGCTTTATGTCATGCATATCAGACATTTACAGTATTGTTGCAGGAATACATGTCCTGGTTAATACAGCTTATATGTATGTATATAAGAGTGTGACACTTTTAAATTTGCATAATTCTTTAGTCTTTTTCCCCCTTAACGTCTGCACCTTTTCCCATGGTTTTATTTCACATTACCTTCCTATACAGGAATTCCAGCTAATAATAGTGTTTGCTAGAAATAATTGCTTCTTGCTATTCTGCTGAGAACTTAGCTATTCAGAGATCATGCTCATAAAGCATAATTATGGTAATAGAGATGAGGGTAACTTTATGTCACATAGTGGCCCCCCCCCCATACTTTCGAACACTCATTAATTGCCAGAGTAGAGATTCTGTTACAAGTTTACGGACACTGATTTTATTACTTAGAGTTCCCATTGGACAAAGTTGAAAATGCCAGTCATTGTTAGAATTTTTAACCTTTTTCTTATCTTACTTTGACTGCTGATAATCTGACCTTGCTTATTAAGCAGCTGCTATAAACTTTCCTTACTTGCATACTTAAACTTAACTTAGGAAATGCTCATATGCTCCATCATAATAAATAGACAAGCTACTTTTAGAGTCTACCATAAAAAAGATTAGGAAACTGGTGTTTACTGAGTGTATTTCTGTGTCATAAAGTACACAAAATGACCAGTATTTTGAAGCTTATTTTCTTAATGTTAAAACAGTAAATTGTAACTATTCTACATATATTGTTATAATTTGTGAAATTCATTTCCTCAGTTTTATATTTCAGGAGTTATGAAATACAACTGTTAATGCATGCATATGTGGAATTATAACAGTTAATAATGCAAGAGTTCCAAAAAACAATTATTTAAACCAAAACATACCAGAAATTTTTATTAAGTGGATTGTGATGTTAACAATTTAACCATAAGGAAGAAGAAGCATCATCACCTTTAAAAGCTTTAGAGCAAATCATTTAACCTTAGAAGTATAAAAACTACAGGAAGAAGTTACGTAGGGTGTTTTAGAGTGTTAAAATCTATATCATATTTGATCATTAGAAATTTAGACTTGATAGAGCGTTTTATAGGGAAAGGAGTTTGCATATTAATGTATACCGAAAATTAGAGATAACTCTATTTAACATGTAAAGAACGTTTTATCTTCTTGCTTTCCAAATGGCATTTTTAAATCAATTCCAGTATATATGTTAGGTAACAGATTAGACCTAGTATAAAAAATTGTAATCCATTTATAACCCAGGAACCTTATTTTATTTAACCAGGGCTATTAGCAACCTATTTGAGTACATCTATTTCTGAACTTGTTGAGTAGCAGCAAGCACCATGTTTGGTGTTTAGCACTTTTATTTTTCACATATCCCTGTGGTATTAGTACTTAGAAGAAATGAAAAGGTACTTAGGTATCCGTTATATATGGAGAGCTGAGGATACAGCATGGATAGGCAATGAGATATTCTTTTACTTAATGATCAGTTAAAAGAAATTCCATTATAGTGTTTTGCATGCTCTGCTTTTTCTCCTCTGCTTTGTGACATATGGTGTACTTTACACACACAGTTCTAAATTTTATATTTTCAAACTTTTTTCTGAATATCACCAGCTACTTTAACCTGAATCTTAAACAAACAAAACCTCTACAGTTAACTTATTTGAAAGTCAGTACTTTAAAATCAGATTTTATCATGTTAATTATATCAACCTAATTCCAAAGCTTAAGAATTTTTAATTCTAGGTGGAGTGTTTTTTTAAAGAAAAACATCTATGTCAAATTTTGCTAAGTGAACAAAAAGGGCAAGAAGTTATGAATACCTAAATTACCATATATTGTATTACCCTATAAATTACCATATATATTCACCCTTTAGCAGTATCTATAAAAAATTACATAGTTCTATATTTTTTACTTGCTTATATATCAGAAATATAAATGGGAAATTGTGGTTGCAGCTAGATGTTCTTTGGATGTCTGCAAATTAATATATAAGTCTTTACATTTTATGTTACATAAAATAGTAGTCTGCTAAATATCTCTCTTTGAAAGTCATGTAAAAATAGTAGTCAATAAGTTTCAAGTGTATTTGCCCAAAATATGTAAAATTGTTTATTGCAAATACCAAAACTATTAGGTTGTTTGTTTAAATATGTTAGCTTGATGGTTTTCCTTAAAAACTGAATTTCTACTGGTGCCTAACAACTTAAAGTGAGTCTGTCACATAATTATAGTAGTTGAGATATTGCTGAATATTTAAAACTAAAATTCTATAAAGGGTACATTTGGGCAGAACCCTTAAATAAAGACCTCTGAATTTAAAATATTAATTATATATGCATACATTTAAATGAGTTCGGCCTTAGCTATATCATCCTGCCTGCAGAAAAATTTTTAGTCATGGTTAAAAGGACCTCCATGTAATATATATGTTTATGATGGAATAGCTAAGACTGGGTGATTTTTGTCAGTTTCCTTTAGTGACATCAAAATTTTTGTAGTGATACCAAAATTTTCAGAGGGGGGAAATACCTTGATTAATTTATACTTCATAGAATCATTGTCTATGTTACTGACATTTTAGTAGAAAGGCAATGTAATAACTAATTGAAGGAGTATATGGAGTGCTGTAGTACTTGATTTTAATTCTCATGAAAATTTTGCTTTTAGATTTAGTATTTTCAACTCATTATATTCTCTTCCCTCCCCAGCTCACCCCTAAATTAACTATAATTCTCTTACCTGTATTTAGTACTATAGAAATACAATGAAAATATGTTCTCATATGGCAAACTTATTTCCAAACAGATGTATAACTACTCTTCTCTTACAAAGTAGAATTAAAATACCTAACCTTTACTTAGGAAAATTGAGGTATAGAAATGGAGATTTAGATAGGACTGTAAACTTACCTAATATTATATTTCCCTATCTGTAAGTTACATTTCTCAATCAATTTAGGAATATGAAAGCTGTAAAGATTTGCTTCCTAAAATGCAAGTGTCTTTTTCTAATGTTGCTTCTTTGGCTAGGTAACATAAATAAGTTATTTTTATATAATTCTTAAATATATTAGAGTTGTGGTTAATGAGTTATTGCAGAGCAAAGGAACAACCCAAGATAGACATAAGAGAGACCTGCAATAGTTGTGAAACATTCATCCCAATGAAACCCCAGAGACTCTGAAAGTAAGAGTCACCTTATTCAGGGAACAGTCTTAGCAAAAGTCTGAGATTATAGAGAACCACAGATCACTATGAACAGGCCTCTAACTCAAGGGTGAATCCTGTTGTAAAGATTCTCCACAAAATGCTAAAGAAACTAGTTTTTCCCTTTATCAATATGAAAAGAAATCCAGAGATTTGAGGAAAACCAACTGAATGAAAGACAAGAAGGGCCAAGATGAACAAACAGAACCATTGATTCTGGAGAATGTAAATAATATAGGAAGCAGAAGGGTAAAATATTCTCAGTATTCTTGGAGACTCTTAGCAGGCAATCGATCCACTAACCGTAACAACAAAAGGATACTGTGAAAAATTAGACCAGGAAAGTCCTTGGAATTAATAGTATTTATCACTACTGAAAGTAAATATTCTATACAGGACTAAAGAATAGACTGGGCATTGCCGAAGATCTGAGAGGTCTAAGAGAAGGGCAAAATATAAAACATTTTTAAAAACACATTGGAAATTATTTTTTTAAAAAACATAAAACCATACCCAGGATATATAGTATTCATCTTACAAAAATTAGTAAATGTTGGGGAGAAAATATTTTTTAATTGAAGAAAGTGCCCTTTAATTGAAGAAAGACTTGTGTTTATAGGTCAAAGGGGAATGTTTAAAAAAAAAGGAAAGGGTGGGCGGACCTCACATTTAGGTAAATCACAACTTTAAGGATAAAATTTTTTTTAAATCCTACAAGCTCCCAGAACCAGAAGTAAACATGTTACCTACAGAGGGAAGAGATTGACATCAGATTTCTCATTATTAAATATGTTGTTAGAAGACAGGTGGAGCTATAGTTACAACATTTTATGAAAAATTATTTTGAACCTGGAATTCCATTTCCAACCATTACGCAAGTGTAAGGGCTAAACAAAAACATCCTTGGACATCTTGGACATTCTTTCTATTCTCTTTTTGAAAAAATTATTCAATTTTTCGTGACACAAAATGTCTACAAGGAAGATACGAGGATTAACTCAGGATTTTGATGAAAAATTTCAGAGTAACAGCAATGAGCACATGGCATATTTTAGAACAAAATATCAGGGAGTTTTGTAAAAAATGTTATCAAGAAAAAAGTAGATGACAATAGACATATATGAATTAGATTTTGAGAGTTCACTGTGTCATGGTATTGATTATATGAAGGCATATTGTCTAATCTGGTGAATAAGAAGAAAGCAAAATGCAGTCGGGCGTGGCTCAGCGGTTGAACCTCGACCTATGATCCCCAAGATCACAGTTTGATTCTAGGTCAGGGCACATGCCCGGGTTGTGGGCTCGATCCCCAGTCGGGGGCGTGCAGGAGGCAGCTAATCAATGAGGACTCTCTCATCATTGATGTTTCTATCTCTCTCTCTTCCTCTCCCTTCCTCTCTCTGAAATCAATAAAGACATAATTTTTTAAAAAAGAAGAGGAAGAAAGGCAAAAACTCCAGTGAAAATAAACTATATGAACAAATATATGGGCTAAATACAAGGTGTCCCAAAAACATATATACACATTTTCACAGCTAATGTTTCTTTTCAGGAGACTAAGCTTTGAACAAAGAAAATTAATCTTAAAATGCTACTGGAAGTTTGAAAACGCAGTTGATACTGCCTTTATAATTACCATTATAATTACTCAAAGTTGCCTTTATAATTACTCAAAGTTGGGGGCTCTGTGTCCCCAATAAATGTATACACACTTTAACAGCTGATAACTCACTTAATTTTCACTTCTTTTCAGGTTTAACTGATTTGAAATAATGGGTAAAGCCAGACTAGGCTTTAAACAAAGAAAATTTATCCACTAGACTTTTTAATGGGGATACATAAAAGATAAAAGCTTACAGTACAAAACCAGCAACAGTTGACTAATTGTGGGCTCACAGGTACCAAACAAAATGATTCTTGATGGTTGCGATTCCATTGCTTCACTTTATCAGCAGTGCCTGGACCGAAACAGTCATCAGTTTGAACAGGCATTAACACCAACAAAAAAATTCATTTCTGTAGATTCTTTTAAATTTTGAAAATAAACTGTTAATAAACACTCACTTTATAATCATTCAAAATGTGTATACATTTTCTTGGGGCACCATATATACGTGGTGGGGCAAAAGTAGGTTTATAGTTTGTATGGAAAATAACAACAGTAAATGATAGATAATAATGCAAAAATAAACTCTGTGTTTTGCGTATTCACAACTGTAAACCAACTTTTGCCCCACCCTGTATAAAGCAAGCTAAAATACGACATGATTTGGGGCTGCTCATGGAGTATAAGCATACTTTCTGAAATGACCATAGTAAGACTCCCCTGGAAGAGCCAAGAGAGTAGACCTGTGGTTCAATAATTCTGTTCACTTTGTTATCTCTAAATTAGTTAAATTTAAATAAAATCAAAAGTAATACTTTAAAAAAGTTATGAATAATGATTCACTTAGGTAGCAAAATTATTTTATGAGTGGCTTTTTTTCTTTACCCATCTCTATATTTTCTGTTTTTCTAACATGAACTGTTCTATAATTTAAAAAAAAACAATAAATGCTATTTGAAAACAAATAAAACTAAGCAAATATTAATAAAGATCACTAAGGAAGTATAGCTTAGTTTAGAACTTTTTTATACACTAGCCTGTCTCTGAATAACAATGACAGGTAAATATTCCAAATGTAAAGTTTTTTATAAGTAGTATTCCTAGTGTCAAAAGAATACTTAAACTTCAAGTACATTACACACACACACACGTAAAAAGGATTTCAACATTGTAGATATTTGACAATGGAAGTCAAATCGTAAATCATTTTTTCCACTCCTGTCTTTGGAATGGCTATCTTAATCATAAGAGCTCATATTTTAGTACTCCTATACTATCTAGGATTGGCCCCTGGATTTCTAATCATGCGTAAATTAGTTAACCTTATTATGTGCTCAGGTTCCACATCTTTAAAACAGGGATTACAGTACATAACCTCACGGAGGTGTATTAATTAAAAGATAAATGAGTTGATACATGAATGCACGTAGAATATTGGCTGGCATAGAATAAGCACTTGGTAAATATTAGATTTTAAAATAATGAAAATCTGCCCTGGCTGGTATGGCTCAGTTGGTTGAGTGTCATTCTGTGCACCAAAAGGTCTCAGGTTCAATTTCCAGTTAGCGCACATACCTGGGTAACCAATCGATGTTCCTCTCTCATATAGATGTTTTTCTCTCTTTCCCTCTCCCTTTTTCTCTCTCAGTAAAAAAGCATATTTTTCAAAAACTAGTGAAAATCTGAAATAAGGTTTTCACATTAGACATGTCTAATTATTTAAGATAAAATATTCAGAGCCATACTTTATGTGACACTGTAGCCTAATGATCTTTAAATTTAAAAAATGTCATTTGGCCGGGCTGGTATGGCTCAGCAGTTGAGCATCAATCGAGGTTCCATTCCCAGTCAGGGCACATGCCCGGGTTGTGGGCTCAATCCCCAGTGGGGGGGCGTGCAGGAGGCAGCCGATCAATGACTCTCTCATCACTGATGTTTCTATCTCTCTCTCCCTTTCCCTTCCTCTCTCTAAAATCAGTGAAGACATGTTTTTAAAAAGAAAGTCATATTTACCATTATCAAGTTGCAAAATCTAATCGAGTTCAGTGGTTTATAGTCACTTAAGTAGTCAAAGCATTACTTTTTTTTTCCCCCTTTTTTCTAGCCTTCAGACATAATTGACATACAATTATGTGTAAGTTTAAAGTGTACAATATAATGATTTAGTTTATATGTGTATTGCAAAATGATTACCACAGTAAGGTTAGTTGACACATCTGTCACCTCACACAGTGACAGTTTTGTGTGTGTGAGGTAATCACTTTTAAAATCTCTTAGTGCCCCAGATGGCTCAGTTGGTTGGACCATCGTCTCATTCACTAGAAAGTTTGCTAGTTCAATTCCCAGTCAGGCAACATACCTAGGTTGAGGGTTCCATGCTCCATCTGGGCACATACAGGAGGCAGCTGATTGATGTTTCTCACATAAATGTTTCTCTCTCCTCCTCCTCTCTCTTTAAAAATCAATAAACATATCCTTGGGTGAGGATTTAAAAAAACAGTTAAAATCTTCTGTTAGCAACTTTCAAATATACAATATAGTATTGTTAATTACAGTCACCATGCTGTACATTACATCCTCAGAAATTTTTCATCTTATCACTGGAAATTTGTACCCTTTGACCACCTTTACTTATTTTACCCTTCCTGACTTTTTTTATTTTTTATAAATTGCATTGCTTAATAGTTATTAATGAGGTGTTTTTACTCTATCTTATTTCGTGTACTTATGAAAGATATGAATCAAGGTGTTGTATATCTAAGATGTGACTATTTCAAGATCAAGCAAAGAATAGACACCCAGCATGGCTCAGTGGTTGAGCATCAACCTAGGATCAGGTTGCGGGCTCGATGCCTAGTCGGGGGCATGCAGGAGGCAGCCGATCAATGAGGACTCGCTCATCATTGCTGTTTCTATCTCTCTCTCTCCCTCTACCTTTCTCTCTGAAATCAAGAAAGGTATATTAAAAAAAAAAAAAAAAAAAAGAATAGACAAATAGCAAGTTTATATTTGAAATGCAACTGTAACCTCAGGTGGGTATGTTTAAAGCATTATGTTACTGTTTTTTCTTTTTTATTCAAAGCATTTTGATATGTAAATTAACAGTAAACCTCATTTAATATCATACTCTATTTTAGATCCTAGATTTTTATGGCACAGTTGTTTTCTCAATATACTCAATCATGACATAAATAGAAGTGGAAGGTATTGAATGCTTACCGAGTGATCACAAATTATGGCTTTATTTTACTGGGTGTTTGTGTAGTTCATCTTGACTATACTTGGTACCTTTTATGTACTCAGAAGTAATATAGCATGATGATTGTGAGTACCAGTTTTAGAGTCACAAAAACTTGAATTTGAAGACCTCACTCTGCCACTTACTAATTGTTTCATCACAGACGAATTTTTGGTATTAACATTATTACATAGTCATATTCTGGACGTATAAGGTAGATACAAAGATGAATAAGACAACTTACAGACTTGCATAAATGTTGTATTCGTTTTAAGCTTTTGCCATGGATAATTTTCTTCCACATAAGTTATAGAAACTCTTTTTTAAATCATTACATAATGGCATTAAATCAAAGTTAGCAAATGAAATAGAATTTTTGTAATTGTGTCCCCCCTTCACTCTACCTACTGGCATTTTTCGTCTCCCTTCTTTGAGGAATACTAAAAAATATTTTATGCAAGTGGTTGTCAATTATGATTAGTGCTTTTATTTATAAAAATATAAATTCCACCAGACACTAATATAAGAAAATTGTTTCTTGAGTCATTCTGTTTTTTCTCTCCCGTCAGTGCCCTCCCCCTCTCCTCCATGAAAAGTCCATATATGCATATGTTCTTTTTTTACTTGAAAGACACGTTTTTCAGTGCCCTCATTCTAAAGGACCACCTACCTCCATTGTAACCCTGTAATAAGTGAAGTGCCTGGAGTTAGCTTGAATCTTTTTGACTTTAATCTTCTGGTACAAAGATAAGCAAATATGAACATTTCTGGAATTCAGCTTTGGCCTTTTTAAATTAATGTGTGCTTTATTGAATATGGCTGTATTTGATGTTAAACATACATTTATTTAAATTTAATAACATTTTTCTATTTTTCTAGGCAGTTAATATCATATTCATGTTGTGTGTCAGGATGTGCTAGGCACATTACATTATTAGTTCATTTACTCCTCACAACAGCCCCATGAGTTAATCCCTCATAACAGATTAGTCACCTATTAAGTGGCAGAGCAAAGAGTTGAACCTAGGGTTAATGGCAGGACTTGTAGATGTCCAGAGTCAGATTATCCTAGTGTCAGCATATAACTGCAATATTAATTTAGAGTATGTTTATTTGACTTAATGATATCTGTTATGATGTGTGCTGAGACTACTGTCTTCATTATACTTGAGCATAGCACCTTCTGTGGGCAAAACGGCTCTAAAAATGAAAGTAGCTGGGGGTTTTTTTTGTTCTGTTTTTTGCTGTAGAGCCTACAATTAATTTAAAATCTTTGATGAAAGGATATATGTTCATATATAATGTAATCCTGAAAATGTGTTTATATTTTACCTGATTTTGTTTAGAAAATTAAGCAAATTATATTTAAAACTAAATATAGTATTGCCCTAGCCAGTTTGGCTCAGTAGTTATAGAACATCAGCCCACACACCAAAGGGTCTCAGGTTCAGTTCCCAGTCAAGGGTACCTACCTAGGTTGCAGATTCGATCCCCGGCTCCAGTCAGGGAGTGTGCAAGAGGCAGTCAGTCGACGTGTCTCTCTCACATCAGTGTCTCCTTCCCTCCCCCCTCCTCCCTGTCTTCCACTCTCTAAAAATCAATGGAAAAAATATCCTCAGATGAAGATTAACAGCAACAAAAAAAAGATATGAAATAGAACCTTGCAGTGCTTTGGCTATATTTATGCAAAAGTTTGGATGCAATTAAATTTTCATGTACTTAATATAGATTTTTATGTACTTAAGAACATATAGGTGTTGAGCCTACTATTTCCTTTATTGTACTTAAATATATATTAGTATCAAGTCTACACTACTATAGATAAGAAAATTAAGAATAGAGTATCTTTTTTCAGATTGCGTATCTATTCGTCTGTTATAATCTTGATTATAATTAGGGGGGTATAGTTATTTGGATTTTTCTGATTTTTTTTTTTTTTTTTACCTATATAGTCTTTTTTCTTTTTTTTCTTTTTTTAATCCTCTCCTGAGGATATTTTTTTCCATTGCTTATTAGAGAAGGTGGAAGAGAGAGAGAGAAACATTGATGTGAGAGAGAGACATAGATTGGTCTCCTCCTGCAGAGGGCCTGGGATCAAGCCTGAAACCGAGGTAGGTGTGTCCATGGCAGGAGTTGGACCTGGGACCCTTTATTCGGAGGGCCAACACTCTAACCACTGAGCCAAACCAGCTAGGGCTAGGTAGTCATTTCTTGTACAAACCATTCACTTTTACTTAAGTTACTGTCTTCTATGGGAATTGCTTGATCCCTTATGGTTTTATTTATTTATTTAAATATATCTTTATTGATTTCAAAGAGAGGAAAGGAGAGAGAGAGAGAAACATCAATGATGAGAGTCATTGATCAGCTGCCTCCTGCAAGCCCCCGACTGGGGATCGAGAGAGAGAGAGAGAGAAACATCAATGATGAGAGTCATTGATCGGCTGCCTCCTGCAAGCCCCCGACTGGGGATCGAGCCCACAGCCTGGGCATGTGCCCTGACTGGGAATCGAACCTCGATCTCCTGGATCCTAGGTCGACGCTCAACCGCTGAGCCACACCCGGCCGGGCCCTTATGGTTTTATTAATAAAAATTCTGAAACATAAAACAATCTGTGATATTTACACAACTAATCCTTTTAAATTCATGGTTCTTAATCTTTTTTGCATCAAAGAATCTTAAATATCCTCTCCAGGGAAAAAGTACATATATGTAAAATTTTATATAACATTAGTAGCCAGTATTTCTCCTGAAATCCACTCCCCTGGGTTATGAACTTCTGCTTTATGTATTTCTGATATATGTGTTGTAAATTCAGTATATTGTATGCTTTTAAAGGATCAAGGCATCCCATCCTGAAGCAGATTCTCTATAAAGTTTTTCCATGATACTGTTGCAGAGTTCTTACATATTTCTATTGCATTAGTCACATATAATTCTGGAACTTTTTTTCAGAATTGTTTGAAATAGGTACTGTATAAGCCCTGTTTTTAGTTGTGTGTTTTTTTCAGTCTTATTTTTTTGACAATTGTCTTTCAACCAACCATAGACTTTTTTGATTTTTTTTTTTCTCTTATTCTAGATTCTGAAGAGGCTCGATCTGTAAATCCTTCCAGTGTTGATGAAAATATTGACTCCGAGACAGAGAAAGATTCTATCATCTGTGAAAGTAAACAAGTAATTCCCAAAGCACCTCTTCCGTCTGCCCTTGATGAGTATGAATTCAAAGATGATGATGATGAAGAAATAAATAAAATGATTGATGATAGGCATATTCTTAGGAAAGAGCTACGGAAAGAGAATGAACCTGAAGTAGAAAAGAATAGTTTATTTGCAAAACAAGATAAAGCTTTCTATCCTAAATCATTTAAAAGTAAAAAACAAAAGCCATCTAGGGTTTTGTATTCAAGTTCTGAAAGTTCAGATGAAGAAATTCTTCAGAACAAAAAGGTTTCTACTCCATGCTCTGTACCGGAAACATCAAATTCTGATACACAAACCAAAAAGGAATATGGAGTTTCAAATGAACACAAACAGAAAGGCAAAGTTAAAAGAAAATTAAAGAACCAGAACAAAAATAAAGAGAACCAAGAGCTAAAGCAAGAAAAAGAGGGGAAAGAAAATACCAGAGTAACAAACTTGACAGTTAATACTACAGCAGATTGTTCAGAAAAGACCAGAGAGGAGGGGAATTTTAGGAAATCTTTTAGCCCTAAAGATGATGCTTCATTACATTTATTTCATATTTCCAGTGGTAAATCTCCCAAACATTCTTGTGGACTAAGTGAAAAGCAGTCAACACCACTAAAACAAGAACACACCAAAACATGTTTATCACCAGGAAGTTCTGAAATGTCATTACAGCCTGATCTTGTTCGATATGATAATACAGAATCAGAATTCTTGCCAGAAAGTTCAAGTGTAAAATCTTGTAAGCATAAGGAAAAAATCAAACATCAGAAAGATTTCCACTTAGAGTTTGGTGAAAAGTCAAATGCTAAAATAAAAGATGAAGATCATAGTTCGTTTGAAAATTCAGATTGCTCACTGAAGAAAATGGATAAAGAAGGTAAAACATTAAAAAAGCATAAATTGAAACATAAAGAAAGGGAAAAAGAAAAGCATAAAAAGGAAATTGAAGGTGAAAAGGAAAAATACAAAAACAGGGATGGTGCTAAAGAGCTGCAGCGGAGTGTAGAGTTTGATAGAGAATTTTGGAAAGAAAATTTTTTTAAAAGCGATGAAACCGAAGATACATTTTGTAATGTGGAACATGACTCCCTAACAGAAAAAAAATCAAAGTTGGAAAAAAACATAAAAGATGATAAATCAACCAAGGAAAAGTATGTCTCAAAAGAGAGGAACTTTAAAGAAGGAGAAAAGATTAAAAAGGAAAGTGAGAAATCCTTTAGGGAGGAAAAAAAAGATTTAAAAGAAGAAAGAGAGAATGTACCTATAGATAAAGAAACAGAATTTAGTTCTTTAGGTATAAGTGCCAGTGAGGAATCTATAGGGTTACATTCAATGGAAAAGGAAACAGAAATTGAAAAACAAGAAAAGCATATAAAAGAAAGTAAGGAAAAATCTGAGAAACGATTTCAAGGTAAAGAAAAGGATGTTGAGAAAGTTGAAAGAAAAAATTCTGAAAAAGACAAAAAGATAAAACATGAACATAAGTCAGAGAAAGACAAATTAGATCTTAGTGAATGTGTTGACAGAATAAAAGAAAGAGACAAGCTATATTCACATCATACAGAGAAATGTCATAAAGAAGGTGAGAGAATAAAAAATATTTCTATTAAAAAAACTGATGACAGAGAGAAAAGTAGAGAAAAGATGGACAGAAAACATGACAAAGACAAACCTGAAAGAGAGAGGCATCTAGCAGAAAGCAAAGAAAAGTACTTGATGGAGAAAAAAAAACAGTCAGATAATAGTGACTACACTAAATCAGAAAAAGGCAAAAATAAAGATAGGGAGGTAGATAAAAAGGAAAAATCCAGAGATAAAGAAAGTGTAAATATAACTAACTCCAAGCACTTCCAGGAGGAGAAGAAGCCAAGTATAGCAGATAGTAGTAAAGCACAACATGAAAAAACTTTATCCTTTAAAGAAAAAACAAAAGATGAACCTTTAAAAACTCCTGATGGAAAAGAAAAAGATAAAAAGGATAAAGACATAGACAGATACAAAGAACGAGACAAATATAAGGATAAAATGCAACTAAATAGTTTATTCAGACTAAAATCTGAAGCAGATAAGCCAAAACCGAAGTTATCACCAGCATCAAAAGACACTCGACCTAAAGAAAAGAGGTTAGTGAATGATGATTTAATGCAGACAAGTTTTGAACGAATGCTAAGCCTTAAAGACCTAGAAATAGAGCAGTGGCACAAAAAACATAAGGAAAAAATAAAGCAAAAAGAAAAGGAACGGTTGAGAAACCGTAATTGTTTAGAACTTAAAGTAAAAGATAAAGAAAAAACAAAACATGCAGTAGCTGAGTCCAAAAATAAAGCACTTACTAGGTCAAAGAGTTCAGAGTTGACTGATGCTTATACCAAGGAGAAACACTCTAAAGATGCTGTAAGTAACAGGTCACAATCTGTTGACACCAAAAATATAATGAATTTAGGGAAGTCATCTTTTGTCTCAGATAATAGCTTAAACAGATCTCCTAGGTCAGAAAGTGAAAAGCCAGGTCTCAGCTCCAGATCTGTATCCATGATTTCTGTTGCTAGCTCAGAAGATTCCTGTCATACTACAGTGACTACCCCAAGACCTCCAGTTGAGTATGACTCTGACTTTTTGTTAGAAGGTTCAGATTCCCAAATGTCCTTTTCCCAGTCACCTTTTTTGCCAGTTGCCAAATCTCCTGCACGTCATGAAAAGGACATTGATAGCCTGGCTGAACTGCCAGAGCGGATTAAACCACCATATACAAGCAGACTTCCAGCATCCCATATCCGATCATCTTCTGTAGAAGATGTTAAACTTGTTATAAATGAGGGGAGACCAACTGTAGAAGTTCGAAGATATAGCATGCCATCTGTGATCTGTGAACATACAAAATTCCAAACATCAGAAGAAAGCAATCAAGGTGGCTTACCTGTGCCAAGAGATACTTGTCCTCTCAAAGCTGAGGTATCCTCAAATGTGCCTGAAAGAGAACTTCCAAATGTGTCTAACATACATTCCAGTTTTGCAGCCTCTCCAACTAGATGTGTAAACAGCAAATATATTTCTGCTGATACAAATGTTATCAAGAGTTCTGCTCCAGTGGGCACTTTAATGAACAGTCCTCTTCATTTAGAGTCATCTAATCAGGTTGGTGTGATCCAAAATAAATCATGGGAAATACCTGTTGATAGACTGGAATCACTAAGCACCGGTGACTTGATCGGCCCAAAGTCTAATACACCTGATCAAGATTCTTCTGTTCAGGTGTTTTGTAATTCCGAAAACAAACTATTGAAAGAACAGAATACTGATTTTTTATCCCTGCACCAGACTGAACTGCCAGTAAACTCCAGTGCTCAAGATGCTGCATCCCTTCTACCTTCACAGCAACCTAGCTCTTTCCACAGCCAATCACTTTCAGATACTGAATCTATTTCTAAACATACGTCTTTGTCATATGTTGCCAATCAGGAACCAGGTATTTTACAACAGAAAAATGCAGTTAAAATTACCAGTTCTGTTTTAGATACTGATAATGAATCTACAAAAGATATGGGGAATACTTTTGCCCTAACAGATGTTCAAAAGACAGACACCTTTGTTCCAGTATACTCTGAAAACACCGTTCAAGAAGCATCACCAAATTTTGAGAAGGCTAATGCTTTGCCTGTATTACCATTAGAAAAGGACTTTAATGGAAGTGATTCCTCTTCCCAGCTTAACATGCATTATGCATTTTGCAAACTAATATATAAGTCTTCCAATAGCCATGAGGTTGAAAATAGCGCTTCTGATATTCAGGTGGTTTCACCAGAAAAAGAAAGCAAACTGGAGAGTTTGGTTTTAACTCATTTGAATGATAAGTGTGATTCTGATTTATGTGAAATGAATGCAGGAATGACAAAAGGAAACCTAAATGAACAAGATAATCCAAAACTTTGTCCTGAAAGTGAAAAGTGTTTGCTTTCCATCGAAGATGAAGAATCACAACAAAGCACTTTGTCATGTCTGGAAAACCATTCGCAACAACCAGCTCAACCAGAAATGCATAAATATGGTCAATTAGTTAAAGTAGAGTTAGAAGAAAATGCTGAAGATGATAAAACTGAAAACCAAATCCCTCAGAGGATGACTAGAAACAAAGCAAATACAGTGGCAAATCAAAACAAACAAATGCTTGCTAGTTGCACACTATTACAAGAAAAAGACAGTGAATCTTCATCTCCTAGAGGCAGAATAAGACTGACTGAAGAAGATGACCCACAAATTCACCACCCACGGAAAAGGAAAGTGTCACGTGTACCTCAGCCTGTGCAAGTGAATCCCTCTTTACTGCAAGCAAAAGAGAAAACTCAGCAGTCTCTGGCAGCCATTGTAGATTCTCTGAAACTAGATGAGATTCAGCCATATAGTTCAGAGAGAGCAAATCCATATTTTGAATACTTGCACATAAGAAAAAAAATTGAAGAAAAGCGCAAATTGTTATGTAGTGTTATTCCTCAAGCACCTCAGTATTATGATGAATACGTGACATTTAATGGATCTTATCTCTTGGATGGAAACCCCTTAAGCAAGATTTGTATTCCCACAGTAAGTAATATCACTTGATATACATCTGCAATGCTGTTCAATAGAAATAGTAATGCAAGTCACATACGGAGTTTTAAATTTTCTAGTAGCCTCATTTTAAAAAGTAAAAGAAACAGTTAAATTAATAAATTAATTTTAATGTTTTATTTAACTGAATATATCGATAATACTATTTCAAACTATCCGTATAGAAAAATTATTATTGAGACCATTTATATTCTTTTTTTTTTTTTAATTAAGTATTTGAAATCTGATGTGCTGTGTGCTTACAGTACATCTCTATTTAAACTAGCTACATTTGAGTAAGTGCTGAGCAGGCATATGTGGTTAGTGGCTGCCTTATTGAACAACACTGATCTACAGTATTTTGGTTTTCCTTACCTGCTTTTCCTTTTGTACTAAAGGAGGTATGTTTTTATTTTTTTTAAGAGTAATTCCTTTATATATGCTTTTGATCCCAGTCAGTCCATTCTTCTCTGGAACCTTTCTATATTAAAATACTTCTAGCTAGTATATTTTTCAGTTTTCTCTCTCCATTGGCCTTTTTCCCCCCACTTCAAACATATTTGGGTCTTCTTCATCCTGGGGAAAAAAAGTTACCCCTTGACTATGCCAGTTCATCAAGCCTGCTCTCTTGCCTTCACTGCCGCACTCTTGGAGATTAGCCTGTGCCTCATGTTTCCTCTGTATCACTTCCTATTCATCCCTTGACTGTTACACTTTCACAGTGGTCACCAATGAGCTTGTAATGGCCAGATTCATTGGCTTCTTTCTCTCCATTTGATCTCAGTTACATTTAACATTGTGACCATCTTGGTCTTCATAAAATTCTCTCTTTCCCCACTCCTACCCTGGTCTTTCATGATGGCACTGTTTTCCAATTCCTTTTAAACAGAGTTCTCCAGGAATGAACTATTTTGTTAGCTTTTTGTCAGTGTGGCCTTGTCTATTGCTATGATTTTCATGTGTCCCAAAAAATTCTTATCTAGCTATATATCATCTTGTTGATCTCCAGAATCAAATATAGTTGCTTCACAGGCAGCTGATTACCATTTTATCAAACTAATCTATTCACATTTGTGTGATCTGGTTATAGAACCCATTAGAAATGTGGTGAAATGTCTCCTAAGTCGGTTTGTTTATTCTTCTATCAAATATTTTCCTATAATTTAACCAGAATGATGCCATTTTCCAGAAGAAATAAGGGGTGGGGGGAGATAAACTGCAGGTCAGGTTCCCAAAAATCAAATGAATAAGAGGATATTAAAAAAAAGGAAAAAAAAGACTTGCCACTACCTGGTATCTACTGTGATCTCTGGCACCAACACACAGGATCCCTATAGAGGGATTCCAAGAGTGGGTAGTTGGTTCTCCATTGCATACAAAATTTACCCTATGTGTTATGCATAATATCTCCTACTGCATATTAATTAAATACCTTTGGGGACAGGCGGGTCTGGGCTTTCATGGTCAAATAGGTTTGGGAAACATCATTAATCTAAAAATAAATGGGTTTCTTCACTGCATGACTTCTCAGAATTATTAAGATTTCTCAATTGAGAGACACCTAAATGAGTACTACATATATGCAGTGTTTCTCAAACTTACTTGTTCTTGGAACTATTTCCTGTAAATTGTCTTTATGGGACCCATTGTTCAGTGGAACATGCTAATAAGAAAAGCTGGTTTTCAGAACAGACTACATCCTTTTTCACTTTGCCCCTGCTGATCTCTCCATTTTTATACTCCATCATTCTTTCCCTCAAATGCTTGTAATTGCCTCCAGGCACCATACAGTCTTTTTCATGCATTTGGTAATACCATCCTCTTTTTTGGGAATTATCTCCCTCCTTTCTTTCCCTTTCCTTTTTCCCCACAACTCATTTCTCTTAACTCTTCCTTTACGTTAAGGCTCAGGCATTACCCTCTGGAAGAAGCTTTCTCTGACACCCCCGCCTCAAAGAATATATACTCTTCCTCTGTGCTGCTTGAAGGAGGCCTTTATGACTTACAAACTGTACAGCAGTAGCACCAAACTCCACACTTTCTCCTCTTGTTGACTTACAAACTGTACAGCAGTAGCACCACCAAACTCCACACTTTCTCCTCTTGTTAAATTTAAAGAAGTTTATAGGACACAGAAATCAGACAAATGTATCATTGCAATTAGAGGCCAGCTCATTGAAAACTGATCAGCTCCAATAAGTTAATTTGTCTTGTACTTTCTACATTGATTCAACTATTTGAATCCTTATGGTGTTATTTAACATGTTTTTTAATCTTCCATAATTCCTATAAACTGTTTACTCATTATAAATATAGCCTTGATTAGATCCAGGTTTTATTCTTTGGCAAGAGCTTTTCATATATGGTGTTGTATAATTCCCGTTGCACAACATCATGAAGCACATTGTTTCTCCTACCTTCAGAAGAGTCAAAAGAGTCAACTAAGTTATTATACTGTGCCAGACATACTGAGCTATCTTACTTTATCCTAATAATGCTGGTAATAATTATAAGGTAGAATGAGAGGGGGGGGAAATATAAGTACTCCAAGGGCTACAGGGAGAATATTCAGGGTTTCAAACAGTTGAAATTGAATAAAAAGTAACAATTGTATAAGTGTTACTGTATTATTTAATTCAGAGAACATCCGAATTTATATATCTTCATTTTAAGTTATCTACTAAAAGGATTTCATTTTATAAGTGTAGCCCAGTTATAAATAAAATCTAATGCTTTTAACTATATATATTTTTTAAATTAGATTACGCCACCACCTTCACTGTCTGATCCACTCAAAGAGCTGTTTCGGCAACAGGAAGTTGTAAGGATGAAGCTACGTTTGCAACACAGCATTGAAAGGGTAAGAAATGTTTACATTTACATTTATGCCCCCAAAAAAGTAACTTATTTATTTATATATTTTTTTTATTATATATTTTTTTTCTTTTAATATATCTTTATTGATCTCAGAGAGAGGAAAGGAGAGGGAGAGAGAGGTAGAAACATCAATGATGAGAGAGTCATTGATTGAGCCCACATCCCGGGCATGTGCCCTGACAGGGAATCAAACCCCGATCGCCTGGATCCTAGGTCAATGCTCAGCCGCTGAGCCACACCCGACCGGGCAAAAAAAGTAATTTTTAACAATAGATTACAGTGGCCTACAGTTTTTATTAGTGAATTTTTTTACTTAAAACCATTTTGGGATATGGTTTGTTACCTAGTGCTTATGTGATTAGATGGAGAATTTTTAAGCCTGTTTTAGCATAGTTGCTCTCATATTACAACTTACATTCAGTATATTTTTGATTTATAAAACTCTAATAATTTCTTATCATTTGTTGAATTTGCAGAACTATAACAGTAAATTCCTAATTGGACATTCGTATTTCCACATTTTAGAATTGTTGGTTGGTACCGGCTATTTTAGTACAAAATACTTTAAAAGGCTGTGCTTGCTTACTGGTCCTTACCTTAGTATTTCAGTTTCCAGTGGTTAGTCTTGGCATGAAATGACAGGAGAAAAAAACTTGATTATTTATAAAAATCATAAAAGGTGCTGGTCAGTGTAGTTCAGTTGGTTGGAGCATCATCCCATGCACTAGAAGGTCATAGGTTCGATTCCCAGTTGGGGGGTCAGTGTTGGGGGGGAGGGAGAAGCAGCCAATTGATGTCTCTCTCACATCGATATTTCTCTCTTTCACTCTCTTCCAGTCTCCCTCTCTAAAATCAATTTAAAAAAAAACACAAAAACTAAAAGAAAATTAAAATCATAAAAATTATTTCACTTGGATTGACAAAAATATAACACCTTCTTAATCTTTTGGGAGGGTCATGGACTTCTGAAAATGTGATATAACATATTCATATACAAACAAAACCATGCTTCAATTTCTTTGATTCATACATGATTGATTCCTTAGGGAGAGCTTCTTAATCTTTTTTGTGCCATGGAACCCCTGTAATAATCTGGTAAATATAAAACCTTTCCTTAGAATAATGTTGTGGTTTTTTTGGGGGGAGGGGGTTTCAGAATAATGTTTTTAAATGAATAAAATAAATTAATAGCATTACAACAAGAACAACATATAGAAGAAAAAAAGAAGCACTAATACAGAACTTATGGCCCATGTCACTGAGCAGTAAGTTAGGTCATACAACATATCAATAGCTGTTTTAACCATCAAGCATGTACAGAAGCCATGCTGTCTTATAGACAGTTAAGAATTGTCATTTGAACTGCGCAATTTGCAGAACTTTAATAAATAGCAAAAATGACTAATCCTCCTTCATATTGATCAACAATTTAAAATGGCAGAATATTACAAAGCAATTTAAATGTCTGACCAATGTGAAAACAAATTTATCATTTGTTGGTTGAATAAACTACTAACTGCAGAATTGGCTTGATAGTTGGCCAGCTATGTTGCATAATTTACACAGAAAACTATTGTTACGTTTCATGAAGGAGCAGGTCTAATAACTATTAGAATTTTAAATAAGAAATTAGTATAAAAAATATGGGGGCGATATCTTTAACAACTATAATATGAATTGAAAATATTTGTGATTTTGTTTTGTTTTGTTGTTTCGAGTTTTTTTTGTTAATCCTCACCTGAGGATATTTTTTCCATTGATTTTTAGAGAGAGTGGAAGGGGGCGCGTGAGGCGGAGGGTGAGGGAGAGAGAGAGAGAAACACTGATGTAAGAGAGACATCGATTGGTTGCCTCTGGCACATGCCCTAACTCTAGAGATCGAATCTGGAACCCAGATACGTGCCCTTCACCAGGAATTGAACCCACTACCCTTTGGTGTGTGGCCTGACACCACTGAACCACACCAGCCAGGGCCAGAATGGCTATAATTTAAAAAGAGATAATAAGTGTTGGCAAGGATGTGAAAAAAATTGGAACCCTCATACATTGCTGGTAGGAATATAAAATGATAAAACTGCTATTTAAGACAATTTGGTGGTTCCTCAATAAGTTAAACATAGACTTAACATGTGACCTAGCAGTTCTAGTTATTTACCCAAGAGAAATAAAAGCACACGTTGAAACAAAAACTTGAGCATCGAATGTTCATAGCAGCATTATTCATGATAGTTCAAAGTTGGAAACTACTCAAAAGACCGACAACTGATGAATGGATAAATAAAATGTGGTATACTCATAACAATGGGATGTTATTCAGCCATAAAAAGGAATAATATACTAATACATGCTACAACACAGGTGAACCTTGAAAACGTGACATGAAAGAAGCTAGTCACAAAAGACCACGTATTATGTGATTCCATTTAGAAATGTTCAGAATAGGTAAAATTCATAGAAACAAAAAAATAGAGTGTAGTTGCTAGGGGAAAAGGGTAAATGGGGAATGGCTCTACTGATGAATATTTGGCTTCTTTTTGGAGTGATGAAAATGGTCTGGAATAGTATAGTGGTGGTGATTGAACATCTTGGTGAATATACTAAAAGTCACCATTATACACTGTAAAAGTTAATTTTTTAAAAGAGACTGGCAGTTTTGGAAAGAGAAAATTTACTTAACACTTTTAGAACACTACGAGTTCCTCAAATTTCTCAAGCTTACTATGAAGAAAAACTGCTCTGAGATTCAAGATTTTTAGCATACTTTGTTTTATATTTTATTTGAAAACAAGTAGTTGAATTAAATTTTTTTTTAATTCTTTGTTCAACTAGGAAAAACTCATTGTATCCAATGAACAGGAAGTTCTACGAGTTCATTACAGAGCTGCAAGAACACTGGCAAATCAAACACTGCCGTTTAGTGCATGCACTGTTTTACTGGACGCAGAAGTCTACAGTGTGCCACTGGATGCTCAGGTACAGTGCCTCCCTGATACAGTTAGAATGTCCTTAATACAACTTGGGCTTTTTGTCATCTATTTCCATTGAAGAAACTTGAATTCAACAGTCACTAAAGCTGAAATGAGAAAAACAACTCTTTCAGATCAAAGTGTTCCCAAGTCATCTGGTCCTCTGTTTTCTGAAGTCCTCTTATACAATACCATGTCTAATAATAATGTTTATAATATAAAGGTTTATATTATATAATATATTTAGGGGTGAACAAAAGTAAGTTTATAGTTGTTCATATGGAAAAAATATATAATAGAAGAGTAAACTGTTTCATGTACTCACAACTGTAAACCTACTTTTGCCTATCCCATATAAAAATATAAACCTTTATATCATAAAAGTAGATAATTACAAAACAGGTATGTGCTTAAGATAGTGTTCCTATAGATAATTTGTAATTTTTTTCTAAAGTGCATATTTATACATTCAGTTCTGGCCTTCAAGCACCTGGAAAGCTACTGTAAGCTGGAAAACCGTATAGGTAGATTGAACCTCTAGGTTGTGACAGTGCTACAATAGGGCCAGGCTTTTGTTTTAATCTTGGGTGTTGTTGGAATAAATTAATACAAAGTAAGTCCTCATTTAACATAGTGGATAGGTTCTGCAATTTTAAGCAAAACAACATATAACAAAACTAGTGTTACCATAGGCTCATTGATAGAAGCAAGAGTTAAGTTCATATGGCATCTCATCAGGGTTATAATGAAACAAACAACGTAGAACAAAATGTTACTCAAGGACCTACTGTAATTGAAACACTGTAGTTGTATCTTGAACAAAGTTTACTACCACATATAATGACATGAATTCCGAATTAGACATGTCAGTCAGAATTTTTTTGTTTCATAAATCAGAATGAAATTCATTGATCATAAGAGAATATAATGATAAAATAAGTGTAAACTTGGACAATAAAGGATTATTTAAAAAAAAGACTAGGAAATGCTTTTTTAAATTAGACAAACTAGAAACACAAGGGTTATAAAGTATATTACAGAGAAAGTTACTGAGTTCTCTCTGGGTTTTATTTTTCTCGTGTGTTAAAAAGAAGATTAACCTGGAGCAGATTTCAAACTTTCCGAAGCCACCAACTGTTTTATTCAAATGAGAGCATTCAGAGATAACAGAAACAGTTATTAAAATGAATAATTGAATTGATCTTAGGAAAGAACTATTTGACTTTTAGGAAATAGACACTGGAAAGGACTTTACATAATTTCCAACTTTAAAAATTTTAAAGGGAAGAATGAATGGTTTTTAATAAATGAACAATTTAACCCTCTTGCTAAAGGCTGGACTAGATCATGTGATATCTTGATATCTTTTTAAGTTTCATGCAATTATAGAGTAATGAATCAATTTTAGAACAATATAAATCAAGCTATAAGGAAAGTCTCTTGAAGATCTCTAGCTCCGAATGTTTGAGTAAACACACCTGTTTATTCAACTATTTTTAATATTCTCTTTCAGTCTGATGACAGTAAAACTTCTGTGAGGGATCGCTTTAATGCAAGACAGTTCATGTCTTGGTTACAAGATGTGGATGATAAATTTGACAAATTAAAGGTATGTATATTGAGAAGTTCTATTCAAATGGATGCTTCCCCCTTTTTTTTTTATTTTAAATTTTTTAAAAATTTTTATTTATTTGATTTTAGAGAGAGAGAGAGAAATATCATTTTGTTGTTCCACTTATTTGTGCATTCATTGGTTGATTCTTGTATGTGCCCTGACCAGGGATCAAACCCACAACGTTGACATGTCTGGCCGACCCCCTAACCAGCTGAGGTACCGGCCAGGGCTGCTTCCCTTTCACAAAGAGATACTGCAGCTATGTTAGAGAGTAATGATTAGGAAAGGAAATATTAGTCAGTCACAAATCCTCACACTAGGCCACAATTGGAAGATAAAAGGAAAATAAAAACCACAAGTCTTATTCTTCAGGGCCAATGTAGAAAAAGAAGTTTCTTATGGGGATCTTCATGTTTATTGTCCAATATACAAGTCTGGTTATAATTCTAGCATATGAAAGAAAGGGAAAACAATAAGAGAAGAAATTTATTTTGCAAGTAAAGAAAATTATTTGGTTTTAGATTTTCAATACAAATCACTTCTCAGATTTTCTCAATTCTTTTGTTAATTTGAAGTCTCATTATTTGAAACAATAGTTTTAAATATTAAGATGAGCGTGAAGTTGCAAATCCAGAAATAGTTGGCAGTTGGATACAGACAGGGTAAAACATGCATGTGTAACTCAAAAACTTTTTATACCCCTAATATATCCCTAAAGAAACTATGGATGAAATTAATTTTTAAACAAAGCAAATTTAATACAATAATTGATTAACTTTTCTCTTCTTTTAAATAGACCTGTCTTTTAATGAGGCAACAACATGAAGCTGCAGCTTTAAATGCCGTTCAGAGATTAGAATGGCAGCTCAAACTCCAGGAACTTGATCCTGCCACCTATAAGTCTATCAGCATTTATGAAATCCAGGAGTTTTATGTTCCCCTTGTTGATGTTAATGATGACTTTGAATTGACTCCTATATAGCAGCCGTTACTTCCTGGTGTGTCATCTTAAACCGATGGAGGCTTATACTGTGGAATACTGCCTTTTGACAAAAATACTGATATTATGTCTTTGCAATTGTTGGTAAAGTTCAACTAAAGTTGGTTATGTAGTAAACACTGTCATTTTATAAAAAATGAAAAGACATATTTTGGATCTTAGGTCCAAACAGTTTCTAATTGAAAACTATTATTTATATTGGCGAAAGGTGATTACATTTGGCAGGCTGTGGTAGATATTTAAAAAGTTGAGAATCTGCTAATAGCGCTGGAAGTTGTTAGCACTGTAAGTAACAAGATAACCACTAGTATGCAAATCTTTTTCAAGTTTTATTAAAATATATCAGTAAACTAAAAGGTTCAATTCCTACCAAATAGTTTCTAATGTGGAAGAAAAACTTGGCACAAAATTTCTTCAGTTTATTATCTCTGTAAATTAATTGTACAGTTTTCTTTTCAAAAGTTTAATATTGTCTTTCTTTTTAATAACTTATTTTATACATATTGTGCAGATGTAAATCTTGTAATTAATGGTCAAAATGTATACAAAGGGATTGGTAGTCAAAACATGTACAAAGAAATAATTGTAAACCTGTTTTGTCTAATGTTTTATTGGACCAAAGTTGTAGTTTCTATGGAGTATAGCAGTAGTGTAGTCAGGTAGCAAAACTTTTAAATAAGGCATGCATGTATTTGAGTTAGCTTGTTTTCATCACCATAACTATAAAGGTTGTGACTTAGTTGTATTGCATGCTTCTTCCTATAATTTAACTCTCTCCATCAGTGATGCCTAAAATAGTGTAATGTGTTTCATGCTATTCTCCTGGTATAGTACCTATGACTTACTATGTTGGATGTATTATTTAGAATTAGTCATACAAAGAAACAGCTCTTTTTTTCATCTCATAGTAGAGCCTATTTTCTCCTTTCACCCCCTAAATGCCTTTGAATGAAAATTCTGAAACTGTAAATGTCTATTTTAATACTCAAGTATGATGAATCTGTGAATATATGTAAAATATGTTTAATAAATTTTATTGGTCATGTTAAATCATTGTAAAACTTTTTTACATTGCTAAAGCATAATGTTTTAAGCTTAATAACCTTTGCACTTTTAAAATAAAAACTGAGTACTCCAATGAAAAAAGATATTTGGTAGTCCAAATAAGTAAAAGAAACAGGCATATTCCAATTGATCTCTACAATGTTTATGAAAAATTCATTAATATACTGTATTTTTTTTCCTTGTATCAAGATATACCAAACATAATTTTCAGAATTTTATAATTAAGATTTGGTATGCAGCTTTTAACAAAATAATTAGCAATATACTTAGAAAAAGTCCAGTTTCTCCTATAACATGATACAGATTAAATATTCAAGAATATTTCTGATCTGAAACCTGCTGCTAAACTTATTAAACATTTTTGAAAGGAAAGTTAGGTTATATGTAAAATTGATTATAAGTATATGAGATAAAATTTACAGAACTTTCCATAATAATTTCTTGAATTATAAAATAATACTGGATGATTTTTATTCTGATAGAGAAAAGTAAAAAGAATATATAAGAAATAAAGTATTTAAAATTCAGCTTGCACATTGGAAATTCCAGCTGATAGGAGAGAATGGAAAAATTGAAGTTACTGAGTGCAAAGGTCCATATTAAGCTTAGGGATTTTTGAATTTTTACATCAATTTATATTTAAATTCATATTGTACTTGGCATGCGCAATAAAGAAGCACGTGTAAAAAATACACAGTGCAAGGACTTTAATATAAAGGTTGGATGTAGTAGTGTTTAGAAATTTAGATGAGAGATTTTGGCCTTTTTTATTAGATAAATGGGGCCAAGAAAGGCAGGGTAGATTTTGAAGCACTGGTTTTGTTGAAGTTAAGTTTATTAAGGCTGGGAACATTAAAAGCTAATTTATAAAAGCAATACTTTTTAATATGAAAAACTTAATGCAAATTTTGTTTATACTTTTGCCTAAACATTTAAAAAAAAAAAGATTTTTGAGCATTGAAGTCATAGAAAATATGAGAGGGGTAAGTTTATACAGCTTTTTGTGCTGATCGTCCAACCTGAGAAGGGGGGGTGAGGGAGATCAGTTTGGCCAAACATAACAAGCTGCAGAAGAGAAAAAGCCAGCAAGCAGTAATCTGGCATATTTTAGTCATCCCAGCTTTTTAGTATTAACCACAGTTCTCACCCTCTTTAATGGTACCTCAAGTTGCCAGAACCTCTCTGCCATGATTCTGCTTCTGCAGATTTCCTTTGTAAAATGACTCAAAGCTAATCAGGATAGCTTAAAAGAAAAATGAATGCCTCTTCGGTGGAAACTTATACTTAAGTAAGTAGTTAAGGGCTTTTGATATTAAAGATACTCTGAAGCTCTGAAATGCTAGAAACAACTTGGAATGGAGTATATGCCTAAAAAGATTTAGGATTCTGAAAGAGAAATAAAGGATGGTTAGTTTAATCAGTGATTTTTTTCTTATCTATTCAAATATCATGAACAAGATACTAAATTGTACCTAAGGATTTGTATTTCTTTAAATCTTGTTCTAAATCATATCTGTTTAATAAATGACTAGTTGATATTTGTGCATGTTATTTAATAAAGAGTTATATTTTTATAGAAAAAATAAGAGTGAAATGTGTGCTAATTTTTTTTTTTTTTTTTTTTAATTTTCCACTCCCATACAACTCTATGCCAAACACTAATACTTGGGCAGCTAGCAAAATTGCAGAAATACTCACTTTGGGGAAACAAACAGTGTCTGAAGAATTAGTCCTTCAAGTTCAAGTCTATTTAGTAATGAGGTCTCAAAAATGAATTTTAAATGTTAGACATGCTGCAAACTTCGGAACTGCAAAAATCTCATGCAAAGACCCCATGAAGCTCATTTTAGTGGACTTAAGAATTATACAGTTATTCTAGAATACAAATTGGATGCAGTGCTAAATATCTATTTTTCTTAGTTATCCAACATGTGAGCAGTATTTTTTATTCTCTCTGATATCCTGAAACATAAAATCCCAAAATTTTATATAGAGGAAATTGCCTATTTGAAACTCATGAGATAGTTTTATCTTGTATTTTAAAGAAAGCATTTTCATATATTTTTTTAAATCCTTTGAGCCCTATCTGGTTTTGCTCAGTGGTTAGAGGGTCAGCCGGCGAGCTGAAGGGTCCCGGTTCAATTCTGGCCAAGGGCACGTAGGTACCTCAGTTGCAGGCTCGCTCCCCAGTCCTGGTCGGGGAAAGTGCAGGAAGCAACCAATCGATGTGTCTCACATCGATGTTTCTCCCTTCCTCTCTGAAAGGTAAGGAAAAAATATCCTTGGGTGAGGATTAGGGAAAAAAATCCCTTTTGAACATGCAAGGCAAAAAGATTGTTAGAACAGATGCTAATCTTTGGAAAAGCTTGTGTAAAGGTAAGTTGGTTAAAATATCTTGTAATTCATTTTCTTAGTGGCTTCTTGGGACCATAGTTTTCCTTGTAACTAAAATGGAAATACAAAACCTTCACAGAAGTAGTTATCAAAAAGAAGAAAAAAACATTACAAGAAAACTACAAACTAACATTCCTCTTGAACATATTCATGTCTCAGTGACATTCAGTTAAGCAACAATTCCTTAATTAGGATAGAGAAAGTACAAACCATAAAAAAAAAGAAAAAACTTGATAAACAGGACTTCATTAAAATTTAAAACTTGTTCCTCAAAAGACACTGTTAAAATGAAAATGTAAGCCACACAGTGGGAGAAAAGATTGCTTAAAAACATAGTTGATAGCTTGGCTGGCGTGGCTCAGCAGTTGAGCATCAACCCATGATCCAGGGGGTCCAGGCTCAATTCCCAGTCAGGACACATGCCCCAGTAGGGGGCGTGCAGGAGGCAGCCAATCAAAGACATCATTGATGTTTCCCTCTCTTTCTCTCCCTCTCCTCTCTGAAGTCAATAAAGACATACTTAAAAAGAAAAAAAGATTTCTTTGTCGTTAATATTTGCCATTTTAATTATGTGTATTGGTATGGGTATCTTTGTGTTCATCTTGATAGGGACTGCGTGCTTCCTGAACTTATGTGACTTTTTCCTTCACCAGGTTAGAGGAGTTTTCAACCATTATTTTTTCAAACAGATTCTCTATCCCTTGCTCATTCTTTTCTCCTTCTGGGACTCTTGATGTGGATATCCTTACGCTTGATGTTGTCCCAGAGGTGCCTTAGACTTTCCTTATTACTATTTTTTAATTCTCTTTTCTGTGTGGGTGTTTACTGTAATCTTGTCTTCTAAACAACTGATTTGATCCTCTGCTTCATCTAACCTGCTTTTAATTCCTTCCAGTGTATCCTTCATTTCAGATACTGTATTCTTCATTTCTTACTGGTTCTTTTTTATGGCTTCTGTGTCCTTTTCAATGTTTAGTGTCTCTTTGTTTAAGTTCTCACTGAGATCATCCATTCTTCTTCTAAGGTTCTTGAGCATACTTATAACCGTTGTTTTAATCTCTCTATCTTGTATTTTGGTTCCTACCATTTCCTTTCATTCTTGTTCTGGGGATTTCTCTTGTTCTTTCATTTGGAGCCTATTTCTTTGCCTTCCTATTTTGCCTCTCTGTGTTAGGTAGATCTGCTGACTCCAAAACTTGTTATGATGGCTTTATGGTGAAGGTGTCTTGTTGGCTCAGTGGCACAATCTTCCAGATCACCTGAGCTCCATGCTCCAGGAATGTTTCTTGTGAGTTATGTGCACCCTCCTTTTGTAGTCGAGTCTTGAATGCTTTTGGCCCTTTCTTGAGTGGTTAATCCTTCAGCCTGGCTGACTATAAAGGTACACCTCAATCACCGTGTATGAGACGCTGTGCAGAGGCTGCCCCCCGAGGCAGAGTTGCTCCCAGCAGGGATAAGTGCCTGCCAGAATCCCCCTTTGGGTGTGCTGCTTGTGCGGTTAGTTGGGTCGAGCTCTGGTGTAGTCTGAAGCCCACCACTGGTTGTGTTGGTTCTGTGTCCACTCAGGTGGGATTCAGGTACTGGTTGATGTCAGACATTGTGTGTAACCGGCCTTGGGCTACCTATCTGAAGCTACCATACTCTTCTCTGTGTCTGCATCTACTGGACCTGGGTGTGCATGGGAGAGGCAAGTCTGTGTATAAGGGTCAGCTTCCTCCAGCTTAGAGCTGGGGGCAGATCTGCAAAAGTTCCCTGAGGTTCACCTCCACCTGTCAGTTACTCCACCTACCCTTCGGGTTACCTGATATTTCTCCAGAGCCTTCTGAAGAAAAACTACATGACGAGCCCAGGCTAGCCATGATCCACAGCCTCTTCCACAGGTTGTGAGCTCAGTAGGGCAAAGCAACGAGGGTCAGGAGGACAGGGCTACTTGGGGATCACACACTCAAGCACTCAATGAGGGGAAAGTGGCCCCTGCTCCAAAGCCTAGCTACTCAGTCTCTGCCAGAGTCTCCAACTCTTGTTCCCCCTAGAGGGGCTTACTGCAGGTTCATATTGAGTGCAACCCTCCATCCCTTCTAAAGAGCAAGCGAGGGGGGGATAGAGTAAAAGAGTCTCCTGTTGGGGGTGATGCTGGCCCAGCCTGCAGAAGAGAGCTAAGCACTTCCTTCTGGTCCTACACAATATCCTCTGAGGGTCTCACACTTTGAATGTCCCAACTCTGGGCTACTCACCCTTCCCCTCAAAGAACTGAGCCCAGTGGGGTGGTGTATCTGGGACTTGGCAGGGTTGATTCAAACAGTCACCCATTAGGGGTGGTGCCCACAAGGCTGAAGCAGGGAGGCAGGCACTTCTTCCCCTCCCCAGGGTAGTATGAGCTGAACTTCCAGGGGAAATTGGATTTGCCACCGCACATATACAGTGTAGCCATACACCCCAGCACTTGCCTGTCTGGTTCCTGGACAAAAGCCTCCCTGGAGCCCTGGCCTGTGTGGCTTGGTTGGTTGGAGTACACTGAAAGGTGGTGAGTTCAGTTCCCAGTCAGGGCACATACCCAGGTTGCGGATTCGATCCCTGGTCCGGACATGTATGGGAGGCAACCTATCGGTGTTTCTCTCTCACATTGATGTTTCTCCCTGCCTTCCTCTCTCTAAAATCAATTAAAGAAAAAGCAACGACAATAAAAAAACAGCTTCCCTGGGAGACGCAGTCTGAAAGTCCCAGCTCTGTGCAGCACTTTGGTCCCCCTGTGCTGCTGAACTCAGCAGGACAAGCCTGGCAAGTGATCTAACAGGTAGCTGGAGGGGCGCCAGCTGTGCGCTTAAGGTTGAGGAGACCGGCCCTCTTTCCCAAGCCAAACAGTTTAGTCACTGTCTGAGTCTCTGCCAAAAACCTCCCCAGAAAAAGAGGGCCCCTTAACGTCACTGCTGGGTGCAGACAGCAGACCTCTCCACAGGACCCAAGTATGGCAGTGTGGCCTTGCCAGCAGTCAGAGACTGGACAGTGCACTCCCCAGGCTGGTGCTGTAACAATTGGAGCGCTTGTCCCTGGGAAGGTTGGGTCTGGGTCTCCCAGGGGGACTGGATCCCCATTGATTTTCACCACCAGATGTTATGTGGCTCCTCTTCCCATCTCTCTTGCTCTGAGTTGGGGATCCCTGTGTGGGGTTCAGACCCCATGCTCCAAGTGGGATGGAGTTTTGCCGCCATGATATCCCTCCAGCTTCTCAACCAGGCCACACCTGAGTATAGAGGGCTAGCCTTTTCTGCATTTCTGCCCTTCTTTCCAGTCTCTATGTGACTTCTTCTGTAAATCCTTGGTTATTATATTTCAGTTCAGCTAGCATTCAGTTGGTTACTCAGGTTGGCTGTTCTATAATTTAGCTGTAAGTCCGGTTTGGGGCGGGGAGCAGGTGAATGTAGCTTCCACCTACTCTTGGATTCCTCAACCACAGAATTTGCAGTCATTGTTCATAGCAATTTTATTCATAATAGCTCAAAACTAGAATGAACTCCAGAGTTCATCAACTGATGAACTAATAAACAAACCGTGCTATATTCATACAATGGAATACTACTCAGTAATAAAAATGAATTACCAGTACATGGTAATATGGATGAATCTCAAAATCAGTATAGTTAGTGGGGGGGAAAATTGGACACAAAAGACAGCATAATGTGTAATTTCATTTGTATAATCTAAAAAAAAATGCAATACTATAGTGATAAAAGGCAGATAATTAAGTAATTGACAGGGACCAGGGATTAGGAAGAGAAACATAAGGAAACTCCGGGATGATAGAAATATGATTGTGGTTTTGGTTAAATCACTGTATACGTTTGTCAAAACCCATGAAATTGTATACTCATCGAATTGAATTTATCATGTGCAAATTATACCTCAATAAAATTCACAAAAAGTAGCAATGCTTTTTATTATTTTTGGTAATCACCATTTCCTTTCAATGTTAGTTCTGTTATTGTTGGTATAAATATACTTATGAAGTTCTTTCCAGAAAGTTAATTTAGGTAGGGAGGCTGGCAAATGCCTATGTGCCCTGGGTTACATGAAGAAGAGAGAAATCATGGTGACAGTGAAGGAGATGGAATGGAGAGCAACAATAATTCTAAAGTGGATAGGAAGAATGGTTATGTTGACTGTGCCAGGTAGGATATCAGGCATTTACATTTCATTAGTTCAACTAACCCTGACAACAATGCTAGGAAAAAGTGCTTTTTTATCCCCTTTTGCATGTGAGCCATTAGGCTTGGAAAAGATCACTGAATTACCCACGGTTACACAGCTAGTAGGAGACCAAGACCCTGGGACAAGTTTGTCTGACCCCAGCTGGCTTCTGTGGCATGTCTTCATCTAAGGACTGCCAGAGCCTCTGAAAACCACTTTGCCTAAAGCTGGCCCTCCACCTTATTAACTACCCTGAGTTACCCACCAATCCTTGTTCCAAGCATCCTGGCTACCCCAGTTTGTGGGCTGGGGCTCAGAACCTGGAGTTGGCAGTTGGGAGCAGCACCTAAAGTGGTGACTGAAGAATGGGGCCAGGACAGAGAGCAGATACACAAAAGAATATAGAACCATGCAGCTAAAATATGTGCTAGATTTTAGCGAAAAGGGAGTGGAGATGAAGAATTCTATCGTTGGGAACATTCTTAATATAAGCAGTGTTTGCTACAATGTTATTGTAATCCTTCCTTGCACAGGCTGGGCTCTAAGTCCTCAGCCAGGGCAAGTCTTTGTGGGTCTTATAAAAGCCTAAGAATCCCTCCCTGCACATAATGAAATGATGCACTAATGAAACCATTCCTGCTTCCACAATTAGTTGAGGAAGCAAAACATATACACTAATAGTGAAAGTCAGTGCAAGTAAATGCTTTAGGAGCTCAGAGTCTGCTGGGACTTTAGCAGGGGAAGTCATTCATTTAATCAATTTATTCAATAAGCATTGATTAATCACTATGTGCTAGGCACTGTGTTGAGTCATGGAGGAGGATATGTGAGCAGGGTGATAAGTGAGCAGGACTTAGAGTGGGTAGGATTTACGTAACCAGGCACTCACTCACGGCGCAGCACATTTAGTGAACTTCTGAGAGAAGGCTGTACCCTTGGGGATCCTTATTCAGTCGGTCTCATGCAGATCCCAGACACATGTATTTTAGCAAATCCGGCCTCCGACATCCAATAACAAGGGTTCAGGTGTCAGCTCTACCGGGTAACAGGCTAGACTAGAGGTCACTCGGTGCCTCAGTCTTGCGTCCCTCCAGGAGGACATACAGCAGGTGCCCCACGGGTTGCTGTGCGGATTCAGTGAGCTCCCGCACGCCACGCTCTCAGCGGCAGCACTCCCACACGCTCAGCGCGGAGAAGGGGCCTGACCGTAGGGCCTGCGGAGTCCTGAGATGGGGCGGGGGGCGGGCCGACTGAAAGCGCGCGTGGGCGCCCGGGAGGGGGGCGTGTTCCTGAGGGGGCGGGGCCACCGCGCGGCCCGTCCGTAGGCTGGGGGCGGGGCCAGGGGCGGGGCCGGGGCGGGGCGGGGCCGGTGGCGCGAGCTGAAGGGAGCGCGGGGGAGAGAGAGAGGCCTCCGGGCGGGAGCTGACGGCGGCGGGGCGCGCGGGGAGGGCCCGGGAGGAGTGGTGAGCGGGAGGCGGGAGCGGGGGTGGGAGGCGGCGGGCGGGCCTGTCTCTTTAAGGTGCGCGAGCTCGCGGGCGTGGCGCCGGGGGACTGCGCGGAGGCGCGGCCTGCCTCCCTCGCACGGCCCGCGGCGCGCCCGAGCTGCGCCGACCCGCCGGGAAGCAGGGCCGGCAGCCTCGCGGTGCGGCGGCGCACGGTGAGCGGGGCGGGCCGGGGCTGGCGTCTGCGGCGCCGGGGGCCGCGGCCGCGGCGGGCTTCTCGGGAGCGGGGGACTCGGGGCGCTCGCGCGCGGCCGAGCCCCGCCTACGCGGAGGACAAAGTGGGGGTGCCGCCGCCGGTGGGCGCTGGGCGTGGGCGGAGGCCGGGCGCCCGGGTGCCTGCCTCGCCGGGCGCGCACTCCGGGCCCGGCCCTGGGGCGCGAGGAGCCGGCGGCCTCGCCCGCCGCGCGCGGGGCCCGGGCGGCGGCACAAAGGCGCTGTCAGGCCGCCTCCGGGCCGGCTCCCGGCCGGGAGACTCCTCGCGGGGTGTGAAAGCTGCGTTCGTGGGCATTGTTCTGAGCTCAGAAAAAACTAGAAGCCTCTTGAATAATTCTGCTGCCTGCTTTGTACGTGCCCCTATTTACTTGAATATATTTTCAGTAAGGTTTTGGGAGTAGGATGAAGACAACCGTAGGAGATGAAAAAACACAAAAATAACCTCTCCTTGGTAGCTGTAAGATGAAAACTAGTTCTGGAAAAATCAGTGTTCAAATACCTTCTTTGGCCTCCACAAATGTGTACTGCTGGCTCCAAAAATTATCCTCCTAGGTATGTGTTGTCAAAGAAGTTAGATAATTGGGTTACTAACGGTCTTTAGGAAAACTTCTGGGCCTCGGTAGCAATCACCAGGGCTTACTCTTTCAAACTGAGTCATCCTGGGTACGAAGCTCTTTCTTCTTTTCACCTTACTGTTTTGGCTTTATTGTGCTTAGTAATACTTAGTATAAAAATTTACAGTCATTATAAAGGCCCCATAAACGCACCTTTTATTCCTCTTACATCAGTAGTCATTTATTTTAATTGGTTCTATTTGGGTGGGTGTGGAGGGGTGTTTTAATCCCAAGAAGTTATATTTTCTCTTTTTTAAAAATTTAATAGCCGCGTTGATTATTTAACCACTGTCAGAATTTGTGCTGGTCTCCCCCCGCCCCCCCTTTTTCTTCTTTTTAAACTGTAATATTTTCTTAATAACTTTGAAGAATCTATGGTACTGTGGCATAGAATCAGAAGAGCTTCACATTTAATGCAGTTAATAATTTACTATTCCCTTTGTTATTTGCTAAATTATTTAAGGAATGACTCTCAACTCCTTTCTTTGAGCTGTTGCTTTTTAATTATGCTAAGAAACAGTGAGACAGTCATCATTACTAGAATAATTTGCATAAAAGTTTGTTTTAATTCTAAGAATTAACATATTGTTAAGTGTTTTTAAATTATAATACAGTATTAATAGTTTTCATACAGGCGTAAAGTTCACTAATGGGCCTAAAACTAAGGTTGAACAGTAGCAGTGCAGTTTTGAAACTCGTTATTTGCTTGATGTACTCTCAAGTTACTGTTGACATATATACATAAATATTCATTTTAACTTTTACAGTCATCATTGCTAGGTAGTCTGAGAAATTTCAGTATTCTAGATCTTTGGAGGTGGTCAACAAGACATTATTATATAAAATTGTAGGGTGGTTTTTTTCCCCTGTGTTTAATCTTTCATTGAGTGACTTAAATGATCAGTCAAAAGTCTAACACAAACAATGAGTTTTGGTTTATTTGTATTGTTTCACATTTTTGTATTTGTTTTTGCTCTAGTTCTTACCTTTGGATTCAAGTTTTTTGTTTGTTTTTGTTTGTTTAGCTTCCTGGGAATTACTGATTGTCTTTGAAGAAACATGAAGTCACATTCTGTTATTACGCTTACTCTAGCCATCTTGATGTTCCTGACGTGGATCCCTGTGTCACTGAGCTGTAACAAAGCACTCTGTGCTAGTGATGTGAGCAAATGCCTTATTCAGGTAGGACTAAAGGGTACTTATTCTTAATATTAAAATATATTGTAGAGCAGATATAGACACATATATACAGACATAGAGTGTATGTATAATACAGTGTATTAGATGAGGGCCTGAGGTACTCAGTCGTGGCACAGTGCTCTGGGCTTTTGCCCCTGTACTTCTCTTGCATACAAGCAGGGTCAGATTCAAGAAGTTCAGTACTGAAAATAATATCCAGCTTTCTAAACATACCGTTACAAGGTGATGAGCACTCTGTTCAGATGAACTAAAGGGTTTCTCTTGTATAACCTAGTTTACATAGCAAAGAGACCAAATAACTATATTTAGAAAAAAAAATTAGTCAAATAATAGACAAATTGTACACTAAATGTAATGTATTAGTTGTCTGTTCTAAGAAGTTACCTCCAAATGTAGCAACTTAATTCAGTAAACATTTATTATTTCATGAAGTTTCTTAGGGTTAGGAATCTGGGAGCATTTGATATGGGTGGTTTTGGCTCAGGGTTCCTCACAGGGTTGTAGGCAAGTTGTCATCTGGGATTGGCAAATTGGCTTCTGAGATAGTTGATAATTATCTTTTTCAGTCATCAAGGCAAGCCTAGTGATGTAGCTACCACTGTCATTTTCTGAAGAGAAAAGTGAGGTTAAGTAATTTGGCTAGGTTCATATAGCTATTAAGTTGCTGTAGAATGTGGTCTGTGTTTTTGACTCCAAGGCCTGTGGCCTTTCCACTAATCATACTCTTCATAAAGTGGTGAACTTCATTTCTTACATAACTGTTCTCTCTTTTCCATCCTGTTAGATCAGCAGCAGTCTCATGCCCTTTGTGTGTCTGTATTTTATTAGCCTCCCTTCTAGTTATTGGCTGTTGGCTAAGAAATTCATTAACCACACATACTAGAATTCTATGTATGAGTCAGCTACTTCTTGGCTATAATCCTGACATAAGAGCAATTGTGTGTATGCACTAGAAGTATTAATGATTTTTATAGATCAGAGGCATTTTGTGCTTAATTCTGACATTTTGGTTCTTCTCATTAATAGTTGAAATCCTAGGTAGCATGGCCTTTACGTGAGTGTAGTTTGTCACCACCTTAGCTCTGTTTATTCTTACTTTGCATTTCAAACCAAAACATTTAACTAGAAATGTTTGTTAGTTGAGTGATTGGTTTTTAATTTTTTTAGTATGAACATTTTCAAGCACAAAAGGAGATGAGGGTATGAATAGCAGTTATGATTAGCAGTTACAGCAATCATTAACTCATGCTTAGTTACCCTTGTTTTATCTCTATTCTCCTACTCTGACCACCCCAGCTGTTTTAATTTCAAGCAAACCCCTGATACTATTTTACCATAATTCTAAAACCTGTCTTTTAAAGATAAGAACTCTTCAACACATAGCTATGAGCAATTTTAAAATTACCAGTAATTCTTTAATATCACCTAATTTTATACATGGACGTTTCGATATGGCATGTCTACTTAGGCTTGTCCTCACTGAAAATTTTGTAGTCTGTACATTAATTCCAGCTTTGTGCTGTGGGGAATCTGTGCTCACTTCCCAGGTTGTTGCAGTGTAGCTTCATTACTCATTAATAGAAATAAAGTCTCATAGCAATTGCTATATTCATGTTTAGGTGGAAATTCACTTAAATTCCAAATTATTTTTTGACTCTCCAAGTCTATACTTTCTATTAGTTCAAATAATGAAAAATTAGATTTTATTTACAATACCTTGCTTGTAAGAGAGTATTTAAATAAGAAAGCTTTTGGTTAATATTGATAATACTTTCAAAGGCATTCCATATTGCTGGTAAGAAGTCTGATGACAATCTGTTGTTTAGTCTCTGTAGGTATCTTTGTTAATTTCTTTCTTCTCTCTGGAAATGTTTAGTTTTATCTCCTTATTCTTGGTGTGGGTCTTTTTTTATGGACATTATGTTGGCCACCTGTGAATCTTTTCTGAGAGGAGGGGTTTATTTTGAGTTGAAAACTAGAACATTCCCTTTTATATTATTTTTATATATAATATCCTCCTTATTGAAACTCTGATTAGTATGAGTCTATGATGTTCTGTGTCTTAGTTTTTTTAAACAGCTTTATTGAGATATAATTCTAATACTATACATTTCACCGGCTTAAGTGTACAATTTAAAGGTTTTTAGTATTCACAGAGTTATGCAACCATCACCACAATGTAATTTTAGAACATTTCCATCACCCTAAAGAGAAACCTCATACCCATTAGTAGTCACTCCCCATTTTTTCCTCCCCACCCCTAGGCAACCACTAATCTACTCTGTATGTCTTTATATGCCTGTTTTGTACATTTAATATGAATGGAATCATATAATATGTTATTTTTTATGTCTAGCTCATGTTATTGAACATAATGTTTTCAAGGTTCATGCATGTTATCGTAGGTATCACCACTTCATTCTTTTATGATCAGATAATTTTTCATTGTTATGGATATACCTCATTTAATTTATCCATTTATCAGTCCATGGGTATTTGGATTGTTTTTATTTTTTGGCTACAGTGAATTATGCTGCTGTGAATATTCATGTATATTTTTATGTGGATATATGTTTTTATTTCTTTTGAGTATATACCTAGGAATGGAATTGATAAGTCATATTTCTGTGTTTAACATTTTGAAGAACTGCTAAAGTATTTTCCGAAGTTACTGCATACATTCTCACCACCAGTCTGTAGGGATTACAGTTTCTCTCCGTTCTCACCAGCACTTGTTATTATCTGTCTTTTCATTTTGTTGATGGTATGATTTGCAACACAAAAGTTGAAAATTTTGATTAAGCCTAATTTAGAAATTTTTTTGTCACTTACGCATTTAGTGTTGTTGCTAAGAAACCATTGCCTAACTCAAGGTCACAAAGATCTACTTGTATATTTTCTTGTAAGAATTTTATACTTTTAGCACTTATATTTATTTTGATTTTATTTTTGTGTATGGTGTGAGGTAGGGTTCCAACTTCATTCTTTTGCATGTAGATATCCAGTTGTCCCAGCACCATTTGTTAAACAGACTATCTTCCCCCCTCCCCCCCACTGAATTATCATAGCACCCTTGTTGAAAATAATTTGATCTTTAATGTTGGAGCATGTTTCTGGATTTTCAGTTTTATTCCATTGATCTATATGTCTATCTTTATACCTGTACCACATTGTCTTGATTATTGCAGCTTTGTGGTATGATTTGAAATCAGGAAGTATGAGTTTCTCTGTTTTGTTTTATTTTCAAGATTATTTTGACTATTTTGGTTCCCTTGCATTACCATATGAATTTTAGGATCATCTTGTCAATTTCTCCAATTAAAACCAGCTAAGATTTTTTTTAATGATAGATTTTACTTGTTGGAGTAGTTTTTATTTAAGTTGACAGAAAAATTGAGCAGAAGGTACAGAAAGACCCCATGTACCTCTTCCCTTATACTCACTGTTTCTTCTATTATTAACATCTTGCCTTAGTTGATACTTTTGTTATAATTGATGAACCAATATTGACACACTATTATTAACTGATGCCCACAATTTACCTTAGGGTTCAGTGTCTTGTATAGTTCTATGGATTTTGACAAATGCATAATGTCATATATCTGCCATTTATAGTGTGATACAGAATAGTTTCATTGCCCTAAAAATCCCCTGTGCTTCCATTTGGCCCTTCTTCCTCCCTCGCATCACCCCCCGGGCCAAGCCCCTTACAACCACTAATTTTTTTTACTGTTTCTATAGTTTTGCTGTTTTCAGTATGTTATGTAATTGGAATTATGCAGTATGTAGCGGTTCCAGGCTGGCTTCTTTCACTTAGCAATATGCATTTAGTTACTCTATATCTTTTTTTTTGGCATGATAGCTTATTTTGTTTTATTGCTGATTTACAGTCCATTTTTTGGATGTACCACAATTTGTTTATCTGTTCACCTATGTTGAACAGAGACATCCCTGTTGCTTCCAGGTTTTGGCAATTAAAAATAAACCTGCTATAATAGCTAAGATCTGGGAAAAACCCAAGTGCCCATCAGTAGATGAGTGGGTAAAAAAGATGTGGTACATTTACACACTGGAATACTATGTACCTATAAAAAATGAGCTCTTACCCTGGAGATTATCATGCTAAGAAAAATAAGCCATTAAGAGGAAAACAAATATACATGTGCTCACTTATTTGTGGAATCTAATGAACAAAATAAACTGACAAACAGGATAGGTCCAGAGACATGGATGCATGGAACAGAATGACAGATCTCAGAGGGAATGGGAAGAGATTAGCCAGAGAACATACATGCATATATGCATAACCATGGACACAGACAGTAGTGTGGGAAGGCTTGGGGTGGGATGGGGGCTGAGTGGAGGGGGGCAAAGGGAGGAAAAATGGGAGACATCTGTAATAGTGTCAATAATAAAAAAATTCTACATGAAATAAATAAATCTGCTACAAACATCCATGTGTAGGTAGTTGTGTGGGCATAAATTCTCAACTCTGAACATATGCTCAAAGTATGTTTACTTTTGTAAGAAACTCCAAACTACCTTCCAAAGTGGCCATAACATTTTCTGTTCCCACCAACAGTGATTAGAGTTTCTGTTGCTCCACACCCTCATCATCTGATATTGCCATTGTTTCGAATGTTCACTGTTTTAAAGAGTACATTTGGTATGTTGTTTTAATTTGCAATTCCTCATTGGTTGAGCATTTTTTTCATATGCTTCGTTTGCCATCTATATGTCATCTTTGGTGAGGTGTCTGTTCATATCTTTAGCCCCTTTTTAAATTGACTTGTTTGGTTTTCTTATTGTTGAGTTTTAAGAGTTCTTTGTGTATTTGGATAATATACTTTATCAGATAAGTCTTTTCAAAATACTTTCTCCCAGCCTCTGGCTTGTCTTCTCATCTCTTACTTGTCTTTTGCAGAACAGAAGTTTTTAATCAATGAAGTTCAGCTTATCTGTTATTTCTTTCATAGATTGTGCCTTTGGTATTGCCAGCTAGGATTTTAATAGGAATTGCATTGAATCAGATCAATTTGAGAAGTGTTGCCATCTTAACAGCATTAACTCTGCTGATTCATGACCGTGAAATATCTTTCCTTTTATTTAGATCTTATTTTTTTCAACAATATTTTGTAGTTTTCAGTGTACAGATCTTATACTTCTTTTGTTAAATTTATTCATAGATATTTTATTCTTTTTGGTGGTGATATAGAAGGAATTATTTTCTTAATTTCATATTCAGATTGTTCCTTGCTTTTATAGTGTCGTAGGTCTTAAATCTGTTTTTAATCTTCTTTTATGCTTTCTGGGAAATTTCCTTGACTTTACCTTTGAACTCTTTGTATGGAATTTTAAAATTTTTGCCATAACTTTACATTTTTAGAAGCTCAATTTTCTGCTTGTTAATTTTTGTATTAACACGTTCACTTGTTTTTTAATGCAATATTTTCTCCTCAGATATTTTTGAGGTTACTTATCTGAAGTTTATTCTGTTACTTGGATTTATCTTTCTTCCAAGATTGGTTTTTCTTTTAATTTATGTCTCTCATGTGGCAGGCGTTCCTCAAATGTATAGTATTACTTAGGTGTCCATTGTAACTAAGAATGAGCTATTCAAAGCATGGTGGGGAGACTGTATATGTGGGCAGGGCTGACACACACAGGCTGGAGAGTTTCACTTGGGTAGGGAAGCCCTTGATGCTGGAATGTGTTCTTTCCTCCGAGGCTGATCATTTTCCTGAAGAGAAGCTTTTGGTTTGTTTGTTTTGATTGGCTGGTTTTCTTGTTGTTGTTGTTAATCCTAACCCCAGGGTATTTTTTCCATTGCTTTTTAGAGAGAGTGGAAGAGGGGAGGGAGAGAGACACACACACATTGATGTAAGAGAGACACATTGATTGGTTGCCTCCCGCACACACTGGAGCACACACCCCAGCTGGGACCTGACGATCAAACCTGCAACCCAGATAGGTGCTCTTAACTGGGAATCAAACCTGCCACCTTCGGTGTGATGGCCGACACTATAACCACTGCACCACACCAGCCAGGGTGATTGGCTGTTTTTCTTGCTGTGGTTGGAGTGGGTGGGTGGACAATAGATCCCTGGTTCTTGTCTTTTTGCTCTAGTGTGGAGGGTAGCCTAACTGGTCTGATAGAAACTTGAATTGGAATGCCCTCTTTCATTCCTATGTTCTTCATTTGAAGAACAGATTGGTTATTGGTATTTCATGTGCCAAGAATTGTTAAGTGGGGTTCTTGGATCCCTTAAAGGTTTATGGCATCCTCAGAATTATATTAAAAGTTGTATATGTACAGTATGAAAAAGGAAAAAAAGCCCATAGCTTTCAAGAGATTCTCAAGGTAGTTGATGCTTTTGAAAGGTTAAGAATTGCTGGGGCCCTGGCCAATGTGGCTCAGTGGAGCGGAGCATTGTCTAGTGTACCGAAAGGTGTGGGTTCCATTTCCGGTCAAGGCACATGCCTAGGTTGTAGGTTTGATCCCCGGTTGGGGTGTTTCTCTCTCACATCAATGTTTCTCTCTCTCTAAAATCAGTCAACATATCCTTGGGTGAGGATTTAAAAAAAAAAAGTGTTAAGAATTTATGAGGCTTTGCTTTTCATTGCACATAGTAAGTTTTCAAAATTCTGCTTTCACATTGACGTTTTCGATGAAAATAAGAGCTTTTCTCCTTAAACTTACAAAGGAAGAACGTGTACAGAAATAAGCATTGCTATAAAAGTTTAAAGAAAGACATTCCTTCCTTCCCTCAGAGGGAATTTAGATTTTCTTTTTGTTATTCTGGTTTGGTTTGAACAGCTTCTGTAGTGTTGAGATGATGTACTATGAGGATAAGTTAGAACATTTGTTTATATTGAGCTCTCTGCAACTCTTGAAATAACTAAATATAAAAAAATTTCCTTGGAAGCTCATAGTTATGTAAATATTTTTTACCAGTGTGGCCTTGAGGCAGCACAGTCATTCCTGCCACTCCTACAAGTTGCTACAAATAAGGGTAGTCCCTACACAAATATTTGTTTTGTGCTTCTGACAGGAAAGAAATCTAACTTTAAACATCAAGAAAGTAAAAATTGTCATCTTGGTGTATTTCCTTGCTCATGTAATGAGTGGTTTAGCTGTCCTATTTCAGGAAAAATAAAAGGTAATATATGATTTTGCTTTTAACAAGATGTTTCTGGTTTTTCCTTCTGCTGTGGGAGAACGTTTAAAATTTGGATCAATATTATGCTTTTACCCCAGAAATCTCAAGACGCATTTTGTATTAAGAATTAAAAAAAAAACAAAACCCTTACTGACTTGTGAGTACTTTTGGCTAATATTTATGGTCATATTTAGGATGATATAAACATATTTCATGAAAATATTCACTTAGGTGCAGAGATCTTTGATGCATTATTCTAGCACTTCACTGGTTATCTGAATATTTACTTAGCATTTTTATGTACTAAATCAACAGTCCGCTTTTTTCTAAAAATTTATTTAACTATTAAATCTTAAATTTTTTGACATAAGTTAGGATTTTAAAACACTTTTTATTAATAATTGTAATTTTTAAAGTGTATTTTGTCTTAAGTTAAAAATATAAGTAGTTCAGATAACTTCAGGACTTTCTTAATCACAGTAAACTAAAAAAATTAACTTTCTCTTCCTTTTTCCTTAATCAGTGCTAATTAAACTCTATGTTAGCTTCTTGCTACAATTATCTTGGTTTGTTACTAATACTAGTAATATTTTAGTTTACAATATACGATATTTTCTCTTTTCTCTTACAAACCTTACCTTATTTCTTATAGTGTTATTTTCCTCTTCATTTTACTTCCTTGCTCTTAAAAGTTGTGGCTCTAACTCGCGTTTGTCCTGTTTTGCTTCAGTTAACCCCTCATGAGAATCTTTGAAATGAATGTCCAAAAGTACTGAGTTAGGCCTGATGTAATTTAAGAAAATAATAAGTCATTGTTTCCCTTTGAATGTTTAATGTGGTTAAAATAGCTGCTAAAATTTGGAAGTAGAGACTAAAATTTATTTTCACTGACTGTTTCACCTGTTGAATTATTATATTAAAACAAAAATGAGAATTTCATTGGGAGACATAGAAATTTTCAAATATAAAATAGGGAGAAATTTTCAAGAATAATATAGAGAGAATAAATAGTAAAATAATTCCCATTACCCTGTCAGTCAGCTTCAACAGTGATCTGCAAATGGCCAGTCCAGTCTCATCTATACCTATCTCACCTTACCCCAGTGGGATTATTTTAAAGAAATTTGTTGGGGAACTTTTAAAGTAAATAAGATTAAAATTTTATTACTAGGTTTATGTAAGAAGTGGGTACCATTTCACATAGTTTGGAAGTCACGTAGACACATGAACTTGTATGCTGATTTATTTAGCCAACGGAGAACACTACTATTCTCAGTAGTGTTTCACTTAAGTTTATATCATTTTCAGAGCAAAAGTTTACCAGTCAGTTGGAATTTATAATGAACAACATGATGATAAGATTCAGCTGAGAAATTTTTGTTTGAAGTTTGAAAGTTTGTTAGATGTTCTTAAAGCGTATTACTATGTCAAAGTGGATTTGTTGTAACTTAACATAATTATGTTTATTCTTTTGAATAAAGGCTGATTGAGGATGTTTTATTTTGTATATTTGTTTTTAAATAGCCATTTGATCTAAGAAAAATTATAATGCAGGTAACATCAGCATAGGTACAATCTAATGCTTTGTTGATTACTGATGCTTATGCAATATGCATTTACTTAATTAGCTTTGTTCTTACATTCCTGAGGTCCTTTTTTTAATCAAGATATTATAAGTACTTAGAGTTGGCTTAGTTTAATATTTAAGAACCTCAGTTTGTGTTTTGAATGTGTTTTTATAATTGTATACACAATAATCTGACTCTTAAGTCATACTACCCAAATAAATTAAATGTTTGCCATTATAAAAATATTTCATATTTTAAAAATTTACAGAATATATAGAAGTAGAAAAAGGAAAGCAAATCATTCATAGTTCTATTTTAGAAACACAGACTACTCTTAATTCTTTGATATAGTATTTTCTAGGTTTTAATTCATGCTAAGATGATTTTTTAACAACTGTATTGTATATAAAACTACTGTGTTCTGCATTTTTGACTAGCATTATTTTATGCTTCTTTGTAAGAAAGTATTTATGGTAGTTTAGAGAAATATAGTTTTAGCTTAAAAATAAAATAGAGGAATTTGGTTTTAGAGTTAGAACTATCTTCTGTATTGCTTTCTTTAATACCAGCTTATGTTTATATAGTGCTTTATATTTTTCAATTCTGATTTATTAAAATAATAAATTTATGGGCCATAGTGTACCATACCGGTCTTTCAAAGGTGAAATAATGTATTCCCTGATCTCCCAGTGCACTTTTTGGGGTCAGATTTATTGAGGTATAATTACATATAATTCTCTCTTTTTTGTTATGTAGTTCTATGCTTTTTGACAAGTGTGCTCATGTGGCCACCACAGTCAAGAGGGAATATTTTCATCACCCTTAAAAGCTCCCACATGCTCCTTTGTAGTCAGAACTAGCCCCCTCCACTGCCTCAGTGCCTGGCTACCACTGATTTGATTTTTGTCCCTATAGTTTCACCTTTTCCAGAATGTCATATAAACAGAATTGTACAGTATGTAACCTTTTGTTTCTATCTGATTTCTTTTATCTAGTATAATACTTTTGAGATTCATCCAAGTTATTGTGAGTTTCAGGTATTTCTTTCCTTTGTATTGCTGAGTAGTATTCTGTTGTGTGGCTGTACCATAATTTGTTATTTATTTACTAGCTGATGGACATTGGGTTGTTTCCAGTTTTGGGTCATTATGAATAAAGTTGATATATACTTTCACATATGGGTCTTTGTGTGGACAGATGTTTCATTTCTCTTGAATGAATATCCACGAGAGGGATTACTGAGTCACCAAAGCATTTTCATAGCCATTATATCATTCGGATGCCAAAGTCTATAAGGGTAAACCCAACAATACCACCCCCTTTTTATGACCGACAAACTGAGACTCAGTATTATATGCTGCAGCTTATGGGCTGTGACTTGAATCCAGATTCTATAAGTTGAAGTCATTTGCTGTCTGCTCGACTGTAATGTTCTCAGTGATGATGTTTCCCTGTTTTACCAGCAGTGCTAACAAGTCTCTTAGCTCTTGGCAATAGTTAAGAGAATGGAAATATTTATCTGTAACTGAACATCAGAATATAAATCAGATTCTTCCTCAAGTTATTAGTTTCCATCTCTAGCCTGGAAATTTGGAAGTTCATAAAATAAATCTGTACTCTTACAGCCTAGTCTTAATCTTAAATGAATGATAACCCCCCATTTATTTTGCATTGAGGATTAAGATTTCACTGGAACCTTAGGTGTGTAGAGAACAAGATTTTCTATTAAAGTTGATTAAGTAATTATGTAAAACCTCTGTCTTTTGGCATTCAAAAATTTGAAATTCTATGTCACATTCAAGGTTTTCCCTAATAAAAATGTAGTAAAATGCATTTGAAATGATTAGGCTCTTCCTCAAAGCTTTTTATCCTGTCAGATTTTCATTTCTTATAAGCTTTTTAAGGAACTTGCCAAATTATCTCTAGATACCCATGTTGGTCAATATGGGATAGCCCAAATGTATAAATTTTTGTTTTCCATTTAGTATAAAATTTTTATTTTTCCAGTATAAAATTATTGAACAATGTGATTACCAAACTTTAAATAACATCTAGAATAGTCCTCCACACAGAGAACAGATAGATGTCTTATTTCATTATTACGCTGGCTCTCACATGTGAGAGCAGTGGTAGTGGGAACAGCCTTGAATCAGAAGACCGCGTGTGAACTCAGACTAATCAGTAACCCACTGCTCTTCAGCCTTTCCATTGGTACCATAAGCAACACCCACACTTTTTCTGAGACTTGCAGACTAGGAAAGCAGATGATATATGGTCTTTAACTCACTGAAGCAACAAAAGAATTAACTATTAAATTCCAACTCACTGGTTTTGCAACTCTTGGCCAGTGATACTTATTTTACCTTTACAAACAATGACTAAACTTGGGCAATAGCAGTTCTGATTATATTCAGGTACTGAAAGTGAATTATATAATATCTTTAATTAAACATCCTAAAGGATTATCTAAATTTAATTGTGGGCTCATTCTCTCTAAGAAAGAGTAATAACTATAATTATTGAAATGCTAAATTAATAAGAAATAACTTTCATATTTCTCATTCCAGTGTTTAAAAAGCAGGCATATCAAACCAAAACTTGGGTCAAACCTCAGCCACTTACTAATTGAATGAAATACAGATTTCAAAACTTTACTTGAAGAATGAAATAATAACTATATTATTAGGGCTCTATGAGATTCAAAATAATGCATATGAAACATTTAACATGGTGCCTGTTAGTGATAAAATAAACCCCTCTAGGAACTGTGGGGAGGGGCAGCAGTAAATACTTGGAAGCATTGAATCAGTCTTTCTGGACTGCTGTGAACTTCGAGTTTGGGTGTGATCACATGTTCCATTCAGCGGAGCAGTACTCAAATTTAGTTCTAGGAAGGTTAGTAAAATGTATAAATAGTCAGATTTTCCAAACAGGAAAGTCTACATCTCAGCTCAACTGTACTTTTTATTTAATAAGTGGAGACTTTGAAATAAGGGTAGAATGGGAGATAATGAAGTTTTTGGAGGTAGTGGTAAAGAAAGAGGTGTGAGGGTCAGGAACTGAAGGCCGGCCCGTCTCTGAGTTTTGGTACATAGAATGTTCTATTATGCAGCTGTTAAAGTATGTTGACAGATTTTTACAATAGGGAATTGCTTATTTGTTTATTTTTTTTAGAGCAGGACAGTATGTAATCATTTTCTTAGAAATGCATAGGAATTTACCAAAGTAGGAGGAATTTGGGTGTTTTTTCCTTGTACTCCAGTAAATGTTTTTCAAAGTCTTTGATAACTCAAATAAATATCTAAAATTTTTAAGGCATTACTTTTATCTTGACTCTAGCCTCTTTCTGGTTACAGAATATTCATTTATATCCTCGTAACTAGAACAGCGTAACTTTACTAGTGGTAAAGATTTCTTTTTAAGTGTCCTGAAGAAAAGATCCTGCCTAACATTTTTAAATGGAGTAATTTTTCCTGTGATCCTTGATTCATCACAGAGTTACATTTTGAATTGTTTTCTTTTGTATTTCCAATACTTAGGTTCAAAGCACTTTAGAAAATGTGTTTTATATTTAAAAATATTCATCCTAACCAGAGTTTGCTTGCTGTCAAAAAATTAAAGTATACATTTCCAAATATGTTAATGACCAAATGTTATTCAATAGTGTGATTTTAAAAGACATGTAAATTGAATGGGAAAGATGAATTGCTTGATGAGCTACACATGGCTGTTATTCATAATTATTTACACATGGAAATTAATTGTTTCCATTTTTTTCTTAACAATAGTCATAAAGCAAATGATTACCATATACTTTTGCTCTTTTAATTTACAATTGGGTTTTTGAGATCTTCAGTGTCCTATATTAAATTTGCCTGGGATTTTCTCCTGAAAAGTGAGAAGTCAGATGTATGCTTGAAAACGAAAAAGCACATGCTGACCAAGAGGTTGATGTAAGGATCTCATTTTCCTTATCTCCCAATCTCCTAAGAAGAATGCCACACTAGTTACAAAGAATAGAGATGTTTTTCATATATTCTGAGGCTTATTTACTCTGTAAAATTTCTTAATTTATGTGATTAAATTTGGTTTCTTAAAACAAGGACTTTTTAGTCTTTTCTGTAGTAAGATGAAAGAAAGAAAAATACTAGTTAGCATATTGTTACTTGGATTCAACTCGTTTTAGCAGTCATTTTAATAGTATAGTAATAAAGTTTATATTTAAGTCATTTCCCCCATGTCTAAGCTTTCTATAGCCTCTCACTTTGTATTCTACCAGTAAATTATAATCATTAAGTATATCACTATTGTACATTATTCTATCACACTGACATGTAAAAGTATAGGCATCTATTAAGAGGGTGTGAAATAGATTGAATCTTGAGGGCGGGATAATCCAGGCAAGTTCAAGTAACTTTTATTTATTTTTAATTGATTTTTAGAGAGAGAGAAAAGGAGAGGGAGAGAGAAAACCATCCATATGATAGTGAAACATCAATTGGCTGCCTCCTGCATGCCCCCTACCAGGGATTGAACCCGCAATCCAGGCATATATCCTGACCGAGAATCAAAACAGCAACCTTTTGGTGCATGGGACTATGCCGAACCAACTGAGCCATACCAGCCAGGGCTCAAGCAACTTTTAAATAGTCATAGTTTTAACTTTCCATTAGTTAGCAGCAATCTTAGAATATCACTCACCCTTTCATTCCAATTTAAAACACCTCACAGATACCTGACAATAAAAGGTACAATGAAGGCTTTACAAACTCAGTTTCTGTAATGGAAACCGTTAAGTTGACATTTACTTAAAAATTATTTAGCATAGCATACATTAATTCATTTAACAGACTACCACTTGGAAACTGTGATAGGAAAAAGGAGAGACGTATTCTTTGAATAAATTTGATACTTTTCTAATTCGTTTCTCCTGAGCTAAATAGATAATGTAAATGCAAGCAACTAAGATAGTAAAGGGATATTTTCTATGTAAAATGTAAATTAAAATTTAAAAGAAGCTTTATTTCTTGTGACTAAGTGGCATCCTTTATAAAACTAAAAACGAAAAAGTATCAATATCCTTAATTCTGATGGTGTTTTTAAAAAAAAGTGTAACTCAGAAAATGATGTCTCACTCCAAAGACAAGACAGACAGGTTTGCATGGAGAAACGAGTCACAAAGATTACCTTTGGCGACTGTGTTTTTCTAGATTTCCAAGTAAATTTGAGCTTTCCTGCATCAAGCATCACCAGTTTTATGATGAAGCATCTGTACTTCTCACGAAGTCTCTGCCCATTTAGTTTCTTTCTGACAGGCCTAGCAAAGTTTTACCTACAGCTTGCCTACACGAAAAACAGCCCAACTCTATAGAATTCTGCAGTACTAAAATAGTATAATTTGCACTTCTTATGTCTCAGATATACATTGACATCAAACTAATTTAAGTAGAGAATAGCACAAGTGTTGATTCTTGAAAGTGCTGTGTAGTAGCTAGGGGACTTTTGGAGAAGAAAAAATTCAGAATTACATATCAGTGTATTATCAGTGTGATTAACTGTCAGTGATAAAAATATGTCTCATTAGAATGCTGAAGTGACTCCAGTAGTATAGAGATGTAATAAGATAAATTTAATAGTGATAAATATTATGTGCTATGTTTAAATTCTCATAACCCAGGGAAAGCCAAGAAGGCGATGGTGGCTACAGAGTTTCCCTTTAAGTTGGGTTTGTTTAGGAGTGGCTGTCTGGTGTTAAGGGTTAAAGGAATTACCTTGAATCTTCAGTTACGAAGCAAGCTGTATTAATTAGCTTTCATGGATTAAAAAAGCACCTCAGAGTTTAGTGGCTTAAGACAATAACCATTTCTGGGCTCTCTATTTGGTACCGTTGACCTATATGCCTGTTCTTGTGGCATACCAGGCTGTCTTGATTACAATGGCTTTGTAGTATAGTTTCATATCCGGTATTGGGATCCCTCCAGTTTTGTTCTTTCTCAAGGTTGCTGTGGCTATTCAGGGTCTTTTTTGGTTCCATATAAATTTTCAGAATATTTTTTCTAGATCTATAAAATATGTCTATAGTATTTTAATAGGGATTGCGTTGAATCTGTCGATTGCTTTGGGTAGTGTGGACATTTTAATGATGTTCATTCTTCCAGCCCATGAACATGGTATATGCTTCCACTTATTTGTATCTTCCTCTGTTTCTTTTTTTAATGTCCTATAGTTTTCCAAGTACAGGTCTTTTGCCTCCTCAGTTAAGTTTATTCCTAGGTATCTTATTATTTTTGTTGCAGTGGTAAATGGAGATTTTTTTATTTTTTTTTTGTAGTTCTCTTTCTGAGAGTTCATTATTGGTGTATAAAAATGCCATCGATTTCCAGATGTTCATTTTGTATACTGCTTCTTTGCCAAATTCATTTATTAAATCTAGTAGTTTTTTGGTGGAGTCTTTCAGGTTTTCTATGGACAATATCATGTCATCTCAATGATAGTTTTACTTCCTTCTTTCCAATTTGTATGCCTTTTATTTCTTCTTCTTGTCTGATGGCTGTGGCAAGGACTTCAGTACTATGTTGAATAAGAGTGGTGAAAGTGGACACCCCTGTCTTGTTCCTGATCGTAAGGGAAATGCTTTTAGTTTTTGCCCATTGAGTATGATGTTGCCTGTGGTTTCCTCATATATGGCCTTTATTATGTTGAGGTATGATCCCTCTGTTCCCACTTTGCTGAGAGTTTTTATGATAAATGGGTGCTGGATTTCATCATGCTTTTTCTGCGTCTATTGATATGATCATATGATTTTTATCCTTCGTTTTGTTCATGTATCACACTTATTGATCTGCAAATATTGTGCCAGCCTTGCATCCCTGGAATAAATCCCAGTTTGACAAAGGAGGCAGTAGTATATAATGGAGTAAAGACAGTCTTTTCAATAAATGGTGTTGAGAAAATTGGACAGGTACATTCAAAAAACTGAGACTAGACCACCAACTTACACCATACACAAAAATAAACTCAAAACGAATAAAAGATTTAAATCGCAAAAACATAAAAATCCTAGAAGAAAACATAGGCAGTAAAATCACAGACATGTCAGGTAGCAGAATTTTTGCCAATACATCTCCTAGGGGAAAGGAAACAAAGGAAAAAATAAACAAATGGGACTGCATCAAACAAAAGCTTCTGCACAGCAAAAGCAACCATCAACAAAATGAAAGGGAACCCAGGGTATGGGAGAACATATTCACCAATGATACATCTGATAAGGGGGTAATTTCCAAAATATATAAAGAACTCATAGAACTCAAAAAAGGAAGACAAACAATCCAATTAAAAAATGGGCAAAGGACCTGAATAGACACTTCTCCAAAGAAGACATACTGATGGCCAAGAGACATGAAAAAATGCTCAACATCACTAATCATCAGAGAGATGCAAATTAAAATTATGTATGATGAGGTATCACCTCACACCTGTCAGAATGGTTACCATCAGTAAATCAGTAAACAAGTGCTGGTGAGGGTGTGGAGAAAGGGGAACCCTAGTACACTGCTGGTGGGAATGCAGACTGGTGCAGCCACTGTGGAAAACAGTATAGTGTTTCCCCAGAAAATTAAAAATGGAGCTGCAGTTTGGTCCAGTGGTCCCACTTCTGGGAATATATCCTAAGAATCCCAAAACACCAATCACAAAGAACTTATGCACCCCTGTGTTCATAGCAGCGCAATTTACAATAGCTAAGATCTGAAAACAGCCCAAGTGCCCATCAGTAGCTGAGTGGATAAAAACCTGTGGCACGTTTACACCGTGTAATACTATGCAGCGTGAAAAAGAAGGATCTCCTACCGTTTGCCACAGCATGGAGGGACCTAGAGATTATTATGCTAAGTGAAATATACCAGTCCAAGAAAGACAGCTATCACATGATCTCACTTATATGTGGAATCTAATGAACAAAATAAACTGACAAACAAAATAGGTCCAGAGACATAGATGTGTGGAACCGACTGACAGATCTCAGAGGGAAGAGAGGTGGGGGGTCGGAAGATATTAACCAAAGAATTTATATGCATATATGTATAGCCAATGGACACAGACAATAGCGTGATAAAGGCCTGAGGTGAGGTGGGGCTGGGTGGGAGGGTAAATGGGGGAAAGCTGTAATACTGTCAACATTAAAAAATAAATTTAAAAATATATGTTTTAAAATAAAACAAAAACAATAATCATTTAGGTCTTATTTCTGTGGGTTGGCAGTTTGGACCTGTATCAGCTGAGTGGTTTTTCTGGGCTCATACTTGTGTCTGTGTCAACTACTGGTTGGTTGGAGGCTGGATGAGCTAGGATGACTTCAGTTTGACTGACTTGCCAACCTGGCCTTCTCCCAGGTGACATGTGGTAGCTGGGCAAAGTTCTAGGAGAAAGTGGAAGCACTCAATATTCTTGAGACCTAGACTTAGAACAGATAAGGAGGTCACTTCCATCAAATTCAAAACAAGTCTCAAGGTCACCCTATATCCAAGGGGTCTGGAAATAGACTGTGTCTCTTGATCAGAGGAGCTGCAAAGTTACATTGCCAGTAGGGAGGGGAAATAATTGCTGCCTTCTTTGTAAGTAGTCTTTCACACCACTGATACTGTTTTAATATGTTGTAGATAAATAAAAATAGCAGTTTTATAACATTCTTTTGTTTGTACTCTATATTTTGAGAAACCACAGCTTCCACTACAAGTTGGTTATTCATTTAGATTAATTTGAACAATGAATCTAATAGCTGAAAGCAGGTTTTGTGCTTGTATTGAATTATTTTTCGAGGTGGTGTGATGGGTATAAAGTTATGGGTTCTAAGGTAACCCATTTTATTTCATAAAATGTTTCAAAATAAGGTAGAAGCATACAAAACCTGTTCACTGAATGTGTCCAAAAGAAAATACAAATCTACTTGACATTGTAGGTATTTATGTTCATAGAACAGTTAATGGTCTTTAATAAAAAATTATATGAAGAATAAATTACTATAAATGCAAATATTGTGTTTTTTACTACAAAAAATTAACAATTTTAAATATAGTTATTTGGAATTTTAAGTTTGAACATCTTATTTCTAGGAGCTCTGCCAGTGCCGACCTGGAGAAGGAAATTGTTCCTGCTGCAAGGAGTGTATGCTGTGTCTTGGGACCCTTTGGGATGAGTGCTGTGATTGTGTTGGTAAGTTGACGTGCAATAAAGTTTCTTAATATTTCTTATCACAGAGTCCTTGACTATAAGAGACTTTAAAGAATATAAATGTATTTTATGTTTATAAACTAGGGTGTGAATAAGATATAATAGTTAGCCCTGGTCGGTGTGGCTCAGTTGGTCAAACATTGTCCCATGCACCAAAGGTCTCGGGTTTGACTTCTGGTCAGGACACATGCCCAGGTTGTGGGCTGGATTCCCAGTGAGGGGCTTGCAGGAGGCAGCTGATCAGTGTTTCTCCATCACATTGATGTTTCTTTCTCTACCTCTCCCTCTCTCTAAAGTCAATAAAAGCATATTTTTTTAAAAAGACTTAATAGATATATAGAACATTATTTTATATTACATTTACTTGTATTAGATGGTGTTACAGATAGGGTGGGGTTTACAGTTGTGAGTATACAAAATGCGGAATTTATTCTTGTATTTTATTAATTAATTATTGTATTATTTTCCATACAAACAATTGTAAACCTACGTTGCCCCACCCTGTTTATGTGTATTTTTATAGAAAATAGTCTAGGAGGAAATTAAAAGTACTTATTTTTGGAAACTAGGAGTGGAGGAAAAACGGGAGATACTTTTTATTTTTAATTTTTTTATACTGTTGAATTTTTTATAAGGAGCATGTCGTATAGTTGTAAATAAAGACTAGATACTTAGCATGTTAAGAAATAGATTATCTTCCTTTATAAAAGACTTCACTGAAAGATCCTCAGAAGCTAAAAGCTATTTTTAACAGCCTTCTGAGGAACAGTCTCCACAGTGTATGAAATAAAAAAATAGCAAGCTGCAAAAGTATGTTTATAGAATGCTACCATTTGTGTTTTAGAAGGAAAACTTAAAATAGACTTGCTAGAGAAATACTCACCATCCTCTCTCCGACCACTTAATTCTTTCCCATCCTTAAAACTGAAATTCAAGTGTCTCCGAGTCTCAAAAACCTTCCTCACTTGACAGAGATAGGATCCCCTGTGCTATTCAGGTTTCTTCTATTACATCATGTAGTTCTTGCAACTATAATTGTCATTGTGCATGTCTCTTCTAATAGAGCATAAACTTTTAAAGAACAGGGATGGTGTCATACTGATGTTTTAAAATTAACCTCTATTTTTATCAAAGTGGGGTAGACGCACATACTTTAAATATATGCGATAGTGCTAAAGCAGTCCTGAGTCATACTTTGGCTTCCCGGTCCTTTGATCCTGTGCCAGAGACAGCCACTTTTATCTTTTTGGTATTGTATTACTTCCATAATTCTAAACAATATCCTATGTTATTCTTGTGATTCTTTGATATTAGAAACTTTTTGTTGACTTCTTATTATGGTAGATAATGATTTTGCTCTCTTATCTCTTTCCAATAGTTTTATCACTACTAGTTAAATCAGTAATTACTTTAACATCCATTGAGTAAATTAGTATTACATACTAGTTTGATGGATAATAGTATAAACACTGATTTATTAAATGAATAATCCTATTATCTGTCTTTTTGTATTGGAGTATAAGTACCGAGAGATTCCTTATCTGCCAGGCTTTGTATTAATGTTTAAACTTCTGGTTTTCATTTTTAGTTTCCAAGAACCCTTCTGTGATGGTCCCTTTGGGAGAACATACGTTCTTGTGTTACAGATATTTTTCTTATCTTTCTGGGACTAATGATTACAGACTTTGGTTGTTAAAGTTTTCCCTTCTACTCTTTGCCCTGTTTCTCTTTCCTTAAATGTCTGGTGATCCTGGGCCATCTATCCATATATAAAATTTAGTCACTTTAATGCGGTCTGGAAGCCCAGGCTGGTGGACGGCATGGAATCTAGTTTGCCTCGTTCTCGGATGGCTGGAGGAGGAGCTGGCATGTTCAGTGAGGATCCCTCTCCAGCTCACTGTCTATGATCTTTCCCTTTGGGTTGTGCAGCTTTTTCAGAGAAGGATTTTTGAATGTCTTGCCCTGCTGGGGCTGGGCACCTTGGCTGGCCCAGCCCTGGGATCCGGAGAGGCCGCAAGCGCAGTCGTTTACTCCCCGTTTCATCTTGTCTCCACTCTGCAGTTCCTGCCGTTTCTAGCCCAGGGCCTCAAGGACGGCCCTCTTACTGCCTACAGTTGTGGGAGGAATGAGGGAGGGGTGTGGAGGCATAACTGTCCTCGAAAGAAGCTCGCCTCTGTAGGGATACCTGGTGTCTCCAACGCCTGAGTCTCCCCAGAATTCTGGGGTTACATCTGCCTGGCAGGGAGACTGCTGAGTCAGTGACATTCCGCTCTTAGGTTCTTCCAAGGCGGGGCTGGTGTTTCAGTTTGTTTTTCTTCATTGTTTTGTAGTGAATTCTGAGAGCACAGGGACAGACGTGTCTTTTCCTCTGTTGTCTTAGGTCCATCTTGGTATTTCTAACAGCTGGTATAGTGTCTAGCACATAAAAGTACTCCAGCACATAGAAGGTTTTATGACTGTCAAAGAAATGAATTATTAATGCATTATTCTTCCAAGATGAACAGTTTATTCTATGCATTTGACAGTTATAATTCTTTTTATTATGTCAGGTCAACTAAAAGCAGCTTTGAATTATTTTGCATCATTAAATGTAAGTTAATTTAATATGTACGATGAAAGTAAAAAGGAAAATAAGCACATTAACCCCTAATATGCATATACAAGTGTTTAATTTAAACATGAGTGCCAAGCAGACAAATGCAGTTTCAGCGTTGCCTAAAATAATGTGTATGTGTGTGTGTTTTAACCATCACACCATGGTAGCAGTGCCATTCAACGTCTCCTCCTAGGAAAGGTCTGTAATTCTCCTACTGAGTAAGAGTAATTATACATGCCCATAGTTCTGTAATTGTAGAAGCAACTTGTGTTTTTCTGGGCTACTTACCATTAAAAAATTATTTACTTTTAAGGATTTAATACCAGTTTTAAATTTCAACTAAGTTTATAATTTAACTTAATTTTCATTTTAAATTCAGTTAGTCTTTCTATTTTCTAGGCTGAAGTGTAGAGATTTCAGTTCCTGTTGTTCAGCAGTACTCTTTTCTGTGTAGGCAGCTGTCTTCCACATCAGGCGTCTTTGATGTCCTTTGCAAACCTGGGGCCACTCCTCCCTTCTGAGCTGAAATGCTCCTCATACTTTTCATGGGTGGTGCACAGACCTCTGAGAGGCCCGAGTTAGAGTACAGCCTTCCCTTCCTGTCTCATTCTGTGGCTTCTGGCTCCTACTTTGTCTAGCGAGCTCTCTCCTCCAGCTGCCTTGCACAAGAGAATTAGCTCCTCTTAAGGTGAGAGTGACGACTGGAGCTCATCCCTGCCGTTCAGTGTATTCCTCAGATCCTATGGTTTCTGGAACCTAGATCTCTACCCACAGTTTGTTGTTTTGTTTTTATTTGTTTTATTTTTACTTTCCCAATCATACACAAAATAGAGAGTTCAGTGAATTTCTTTGTACCCACCCTCTCTTCAGTGGCCTTACTTGTTCCACCCACTCATCAGTCCGTCCTTCTGTCTGTCCTCTTCCCCCCTTTTTTTGTTGGAATTAACAAAACAAATAATTTCACCTTCAAAGTCCCTAAGTTATGTATCTCAAAAAAAAAAGAGAGTACATTTTCTTAGATAATACAATGTTATTCCCACACCTAAAATAATTATAACACTTCCTTAGTATTTAATACCCAGTCCATGTTCAGATTCCCCTAATTGACTAAAGGTTATTTATAGATATTTTAGTCACGTTAAGATCCCACAAAGTTCTGTTTACAGAATTTGGTTATTAGGTTTCTTAAGTTTCTTTTATTCTAAAATAGTTCCTCCTCCCCTCACCATCTTTTAAAATCCTGTTGACTTGTTGAAGAAACTAGTAAGTTATGATGGAAAATATATCACATTCTGTATTTAGCTGATTACTTTCTGTGGTTATTTAACTTGTTACTCTATTTCCTATTGACTGGAAGTTAGAGCTGAAAGTTGATTAGATTCAGGTTCAGTGTTGGGGAGGTGGGGTACAGCAGTGCAGTGTACACATTAATACCTAGTTGCCCTGCTTTTAGTGATGCTGAGATTGACCAGTGGGTTCAGATAGTGGAAGTCTGATCCCTTGGTGGTAAACTCCTCACCTATCTTTTACCTGGTGGCTTTACCCTTCATTGATGATCATTGCCACTTTCAGTTTAAATAATGATCTGTTATGATTCCTTCTGTATGTATTAGCTGTAATTATTCTTTATAGAAGAACTTTCCCACATTGACTAGAGCCCTTTGGTTACCCTGACATACAGGATAAACAAAATGTTACACACTTGCTTCTTTCTCTTTACCCATTTTCAGAGTATACTTCATGCCCTAGCAAATTCTAGTAGGGTTTAATACAGCTTTGCTTTGCTTTTTGGGAGGTGTGTGTGTGTGCGTGTGTGTGTTTTCTTTTTGAAGTATCCTTGTAAACTCATGACTTTTTAAAAATATATTTAGTGTTTTAATCAGTTGCTGTCATTATTCTTCTGTGGAAGGCAGCCAATCAATGTGTCTCTCTCACATCAATGTTCCTCTCTCTTTCCCTTTCTCTCTTTCTCTCCCCTCCCACCCTCCCTTCCACTTTCTCTAAAAATCAATGGAAAAAATATCCTCAGATGAGAATTAACAGAAAACAAAACAAAAAAGTATAATGTTGCCTGGCCTGTGTGTTTCAGTTGGTTGGCCTTCAGTTCCCAGTTCCATTCCCGGTCAGGGCACATGCCCCGATTTGGGGCTCGATTCCTGGTAGAGGGCGTGCAGGAGGCAGCCAGTAGACATTTTGCTCTCACTTCCATGTTTCTCTTTGCCTCCCTTCTTCTCTCTCTAAAAATCAGTAAAAGCCCTGGCCAGTTTGGCTCAGTGTTTGGACTTTCGGCCCACAGATCAGAGGCTTGCGGGTTTGATTCCCCATCAAGGGCATGTACCTGGGTTGCAGGTTCTCCCTGCCCCAGTGGGGTGCATGCCTGAGGCAACCAGTCAATGTGTCTCTCATCAGTGTTTCTCTCTCCCTCTCCCTCCCTTCCTTTCACACTTTCTCTCTGAAAGGCAATGGAAAAAATATCCTCAAGTAAGGATTAACAAAAACAAACAAAAATCAATAAAAAAACTTTTTTAAAAAAGTATAATGTTCACAAAAGGAATTGCAGAGGACTCTGTTCAGTCGTTATTACTACTATAAACAATCTACCCCAAAACAAAACAATAATAATCATTTAATTAGCTCACAAACCTGCATTTTGGGCATGGTTCTTTGGGGTAGCTCTTTTCTACTCCACATAGTGTCAGCTGGGACAGTTCTAAAGCTGGGGCTGATTAAACATTTTCTCAGCTCTCCTTTTTATAGCAAGACTCCTTGAAAACGTTTTCTATGGTCACTATCTCAATTCTTTTCTGCCATTTTCTCTTTTTAAAATATTTTTTAAAAGAATTCATTTTGAAATAATTTCAAATGTAGAGAAAATTTTCTGGAAGGGTAAAAAGACTTTCTTATCCTCTCACTCTGATACCCTAGTTATTAACATTAATGAATTTGCTCCTTTACTTAGTACCCATGGCTCTCTCCCTTTCCCTAAATACACGTACACATACATACACACTCACACTCAAACGTATATGGGCATACCCCCATGATCATTTATCTCTTTTGAATGTTTAGAAAGCAGGCTTTACAGATGATGTCCCACCACTACTAAATACTCCAGTGTGGCTTTTCCAACAACAAGGACATCACCTACATAACTAGCATACAACCCTCCAAATCAGAAAGCCAATGACACTGCCACCCAGTCCACAAACCCCATTTATATTTTGCCAACTGTTTGAACAGTATCCATTTTGTTGATTTATCTCTTTCAATCTGAAACAGTCTCTTAGTCTCTCCCTTGAAGGTTTAATGACTACAGATCTTACCTTATGTAGGATGACCCTCAACTTTGATCCACCTAATGTTGACTGATGATCATACTTAAGTTACACATTCTTGGCAACAACATTGCTGAAATGAAGCTATGCAGTACATCATTGGACATACAACATCAAACTTTCCCATAACTGGCGATGTTAACCTTGATCTCCTGGTAACACTGGTATCTGCCAGATTAGTTAACCCCATTGTAATTAATTAGTATTGTGTAGAGAGTTTTCCAATAGTTCATCAATATGTTCCTCATCAAACCTCCACCCACTAGCCTTAACATCCATTGACAACTTCTATCTGAATCGCACACCTCTGTGATGGTTTCCAAATGGTGATTTTCTATTTCCTTCATTCCTTCTACATTTACCAGTTGGCACTCTAGTAAAAGGAAGAGCTTTCTATTCTCTCCCATGTACTCATTCACTAATTTATAATATAAGGACTCATCAATTTCTATTGTATTCACAAAGTGGTAATCCATTTCTACCATTACTTTAGTGTTAAATTATCGATTTAGCCAGTGGGGAAGCCCCTTCCAGTTGCCTCCTGTGTTTTTCGACATGTCCCATCATTCTTTACTTTTTGGCACAAATAGGGTCATTTTGTGCTTTCCCAGATCCACCCATAGAATCAGTCTTTTCTCCAAGGACTTCTATCTAGTTCCTCTTAGTGTAGGATAGGTTCTTAGAAAACAAGATATGAACACTCCGTGTGCTTGACGCTACTGGTGTGTCATTGCTCCAGGGCGCGCTCAGCAAAAAACAAAAAAATGACATTACAATTAGTGAGAAGAATAAACTTATTCTCTTTGCCTCTCCAACCCCAGGTATGTGTAATCCTCGAAATTATAGTGACACACCTCCAACTTCAAAGAGCACAGTGGAGGAGCTTCATGAGCCAATCCCTTCTCTCTTCCGGGCGCTCACAGAAGGAGACACTCAGCTGAACTGGAACATCGTTTCCTTCCCTGTTGCAGAAGAACTTTCACATCATGAGAATCTGGTTTCATTTTTAGAGACTGTAAACCAGCCACACCACCAAAATGTGTCTGTTCCCAGCAATAATGTTCACGCACCTTATTCCAGTGACAAAGGTAATTGCCTACAGTTGACTTTTTCTGTCCTGCCCCCTCACTTTCTGTGTGGTCTGCGAGATGTATATTAAGATTATCTTTTTAGAGCATCCTTTTGGTTTTGAGTTTAGTCTTAAGTAAATTCTGGATTTTAATAACCCCAAATCCCTGAGTAGATAAGGAGGCACGGCGAGCATATTGTTACAACTCCTTCATTCTCTCGATGACGGAGGCTGTGTTGGAAGGTAGGTATATGGTCCTAATTTTGATATCTGTGTTAGATCTTAGTTGTTGTGGGTTTTTTTTCATGAGATAGCAACAGTGCTGCTTACCTAATACAGCATTGCTCATCATCAGGGAACATTCACACTATCCTTGGAAATCGGGTTTTTATGATAACTTTGGTACCACAAAGTTATAACTGATAACCTGATGCCAGGTTATCAGTTAAATTTCCTTATAAGCAAGTTGGTATTATAGACATCTAATGTCCAGGTATAAACTAACCACATCAGTTCCCTGGAGATGAGAACTATTGGTCAGAGGGAAACTAAATGAGAGAATGACATGAACAACAACTTTGAGAAACATTAAAGAACATTTGTTAGTAAGGATAGGCCGCACCTTCATTTTGGAATGTAAAAGGCATGTAACTTTTAAAGTCTCTGATACTTTCAAGTAAAATGCTCTACACAGTTTTACTGTGGAAGAATAAGGCAATTCTGAAAATTGCAGTTATTTCTTAAAATATGAGATGAATCATGCATAAACAGTGTAATTTGTGCTCTATTTTTACTTGGCTTTTTGGTGTTTCAATCCTGCCTATCTAAAATATTATGAACTTTGGCCATCAGTAGTAAAAGCAAAACAGCTGTTATTAATCATACTCAAAATAAGAATTCTTATTTCCTTTTAAGTTAAAGTACTTTATAAGACAAATTCTGAATCTTGGAAAATATGAATGAATGGAATGTGTCTTGCTACCATTTTCCTCATGATTATAATGTAATCAACATAATAGATATTACATAATAATTCATAAAACTTTCTCAAAGATTATTTAATTCACAAAATAATAATCAGGAAGCTAATTCCTGGAAACACCTGCTCTCCTTCAAGACGGCTACAGTGTCTCCTCCTTGAGACCGTCCCTAGGTGCCCCTCCCCCCAGGTAGAGTTAGCTACTTCCTACTCCTCCCACATTTACAGTTTGATTTGTTGTCTGTTAACTTATAGGTCTAACATTTTCTACATAGTTCCCTGAATTCTCTGATTACTCTTTAAGGCCCTAATGGCTATTCCCTAGTAGATGTTCAAAAATACTAATTGAATAAATAATGAAGTGAGTTTGGCAGGTACCAATCACTTGGAGGTATAAATGCTTCCCGTCCTGCGCACTGTTAACCCCTGTAGTCTTCCTGGTGTAGTGCTGTGCTGGTCTCCCCAATTTCCTTCTTTAACCAGATCCCACCTTCTATACCCAGTGGCGGTTCTACTGTCTTCTGATGCCAACCATCCGCTGTAGACAGACTTGCTTCTGCTCCATCCCTGTGCACACTACACTCATCTCCTTGTGACTTTTCTTGTTTTGTTACATGGTAGCTTTGCTTTTAATTTTTCCGAATGCAAGTCCAATTTTTTTCCATTAAGCTTTCCCTTACTCTCAGACCCCTGGTGATTTGTCAGTTCTATAAATGGCTCTGTGAAATAGCCTGCTCTTTAGTCATATGCTCTCTGTTAGTGGTTTTTATTGTCCTTTATTTGTTTATTTCAGATGCCCTATCCACCCGGCTAGGTAGTCAAAGGGTTAACCACCAGGAGCACTTAAAATTGAAACAATCAGAAGTGCTTGCTTGGAAAGCTGGACTAGAAATTGTTATTAATAATAAGAGTTTTTTCTAATAGCTAATGTTGAATTGTGCCAAGCATTGCTAGTCATTTATCATCATTGGAGTTACTTTGTTTTATTTTATTGTAAATTCTCTGTATAATTTTAGAACAGTATTTTTCAAACTTCTTTTAGCTAGAAAATTCTCTCCTCTTAGGACATCTTATCAACAATGTCCAGTTTAAAAAGCACAGCTCTGACACATGGCAGAGGTTGTTACTCCCAGGAATCTAACTTTCAGATCAAAGTCTGAAATCTGATCAAGTGACTCAGGAAGCACTTCGTGTTCTTCAGCTGGAGTGGGAGACTCAGGCTTCCTTCTCCGTGCAGTTAACAAGTGAGAGATTTTTTTCCTGTGCTTGGTCGTCATTCTGTGCAGACTAGCAATAAGAGAACTAAGATAAATAACTATTAGTAATATCTAGCTAAATGCTAAAGCATTTTATGCTTTGCTCATTTCTTGCTGTGAAATCTTAATTTTTTATTTTTCAGAACACATGTGTACTGTGGTTTATTTTGATGACTGCATGTCCATACACCAGTGTAAAATATCCTGTGAGTCCATGGGGGCATCCAAATATCGCTGGTTCCATAACGCCTGCTGCGAGTGTATTGGTCCAGAATGTATTGACTATGGTAGTAAAACTGTCAAATGTATGAACTGCATGTTTTAAAGAGGCAAAGAAGTGGAAACCAAAGCAACCCAGTCAAAAAGAAAGGTACGAAAAGCTACTCACTGACGTGCTGGTTGCATCCAAATGCCAGCAGGTTAAGAAGATGTAAAGAATTTGGACCAACATACTTTTTAAGTATGTCAAATTCAGCAGTGTGTTAAATTGTGATAACTGCATATTTTTATTGTCCACTAGCAATAAGCTCTTTCCTCTAAATACATGTACAGCTTTGGTCATATGAGAAGCAGTTGCACAGAGAATACTTGAAAGATCTGAGGTTTCTAACATAAAGCCTGATATCATTTTGTTCTTACATTCCAAAAACCTTTTGTTTTGGAAGTGTTAGAGCATGTAGGCATAAGTTATGATTTCTTCATGTACTCCTCCTAGGACACTGAGTTTTCATAGTTGTATGCCATCCTTCACTGTGCCTTGTGGTGTTTACCTGTTTTCTAAATAGGGTAGATATCTAAATGTATTACCCTGAGATGTTATTAAAATCATCATAGAAAGCTTAATTTCAAGTCTTTTTATGTTGGTTTTGGAAAGTAAATGCTTACTATATTTTACAATTTAAAATTTTTACGTAGAATCCATCCTATAATACACATACTTTAGGGAAAGTTTCTCCTTCCCTTCCATACCCCTGCCCAAAGTGCTGACGTAGGTAGTAATGAAGATTCTTTATCAAGAATTTCAGGGCACACCTGAGACTGCGTTAAATATACTGCTAGCATAAATAGGCAGCAAGTTAAAGCATTTCTCTGACTAAAGGTACCAGCTTAAAAGAGCACTAGGAATGGGAAACGACTCAGATCAAACTCCAGCAAGGAAACAATTTGTCCCTTGTACAGAAATGGCAAAGCTGAGAGGTGGCACTGTGCTCAGGCGAAGAGTGAGCCCACTCAGCCTCAGCGCACACAGCCACTTTCTGCCACAGATGAGTGACAGGAGGGGCTAAAGAACAGAATTTATGGGTATGAACTGGTTGAAAATCCTGGCAATTCTAATGGGAAACAAAACTATTTACATTAATTGTTACTTTGTAATCTTTGAAGTTTATATCTAGATCAAATGTTCTTATTAAACAAGTATAACCATACGGTAGGAGGTTAAGATTATGAAATCAAAAAAACAACACTTCAAATACACTACAGAATATTTTGTCAGCTTTTTGTGTAATGTTTCAATAAAGATAAGCTTAGATACTGTGTGCCCTTCATAGTAATAAAATTGCAATCTTCAAGCATCTAAAACGTTTATGTTACAGAGACTCTTAATTTTATAGAATTACTAATTTCTCAAATAGGACACATTTGAATTACACAAAACTTTTTAGGAATACCTCTTTGTATGTCTAAATATTTTAGTACATAAAAATAGATAATGCTCTTTGTATTTGTATTCATTATCTGAACAGTAGTTAGTTACAAGATCATATGTAGTATTATGATTAGCAATCATAAAGTTTAAAGCCTTAATACCTTTTCTGCTCTTTCAGATAACTCTAATGAATACTCAAGGTACTTTAGCTTTTTATAAAGTTGCAATTTCGGTTATGGATACTGTTTTTTTAATAGGAAAAAATTGGGATATCCTTTTCTTACTTTTACCCAGAATGCCTCTGTTTAAAAGTGCCTTGAAAACATTTTAGCTCCGGTTCTTCATTAATACCAATCAAGCTGAAGGTTTTTTTGAACTTAAGACAGTTTTAAAGGAATCTGTAGCCAGGTTGGTTCATTTCAACTTTGCAGTTTTTTCAAAGTAATTTCATATTTACCTATGAATAGATGAATTCTGCTGTGTTTATTGACAACATGCTTAATGTTTCCTTAAACACAGCAACAAACTTTTTAAAACTGCATTTATCATCATTTTTAGGTCTTCATTATTAAATTTTAAAATGTAATATATCTTCTGCCCCCTGCATTGGGAAGATAATTTCTTGAACCATATTATGTTTTAACTGATTTTTCTTACTCTCTTTCTCCCAACAGAAATTATCTCTAAATGTAATGCTTTATTTTTCTGGTTTATAAAGGTGTTGAAACACAGTGCTCACCTGAAAGATTCCATTTCAGGTTTTGAATAACAATATTTTTTCAAATCAAAAGTATAGCGTTTGGGAAGCCAGTAGTCCCAGTAAAAATTAGACCTTCTATTACCATTCTAAGCACAATTCACTTCTCTACAGAAGCTCTAGTAAAAAAAAAAATTTTTTTAATAAAAAATTGGGTTCTTGTCTTTTTTATAACTAGATTTTAAAACACTAAATTTTAAATCAGTAGGCATTATAAAAACCACATATAAAAGGCTTTTTCCTATAGTAAAACATGTCCTTGCTAGCAGGTTTTTCAGCCCCCTCTTCCCAGTAACATCTGATTATTACTAAAACTATAGTGGCACCAAATCAAATAGTAATTCAAACAGAGTAAGTCTTTGTTTACATAGAATGCTGTAAAGGAGAGGCCTTCATTTAGAAATGTGATTTCCAAGGTTTCAGAACACAAAATTGATGAGATGTTAGACTATTTGAACAATTATTTATAAATCACAGTAGCATTAAAATGGAGAAATGAAACTTCTGAAAAATGAGGTAAATATATAAATAAGCCACATATTTAAAGTTTGTTTTTATAAAAGTTTCTTTGAATGTTTGTAAATCTAGTCTGCATTCCCATGAGCCTATGTTTATTGTATTTTACATGATTTACAACTTATAAAATTATGTGCTTTTTCCTTTGGTTGTCCCTATTAAATAAAGTATTTTAATAAAAAATTGAAATGAGTGTCTCAAATTGTTTGTTAACTTCAGCATAGGACATCAAAATAAGTTTGACATTTCTGTCTAGTGAAGTTATTGGTTAAGGTATCAACCGAAGCATGTCCCCTTCTCTCCAAATGTCCCTACAGATTCCGTTGAAACAAAGGATTTGTAACAGTTTACTCTCTGCTTTTTCAAAATATGCTTTATTCGGATATGGGGGTAACCTTTGAAATGAAATAATTAACTGATCTCCTTGCTCCTAGGGTCTTGTGACGCCAACCAGCCTCACAAGAACTATCTGATGGTTGGAAGGAGTTACAGAAAGATCAAGGTAGGAAAAGAAGTCCCAGCTCTCCTGCAGTGATCCTCTCGGGATAATAGTATTAGGATTGAGAGCTATAGGCTGTATGCTTATGGTTATTTCATAGAATCCACATTTTGACAGCCTAATGGATGGGGAGTCTAGAGAGCGGAGAATTCAAGAAGACAGATTGCCAGCCTGAGTGACTTAAGGGAATGACAGATCTAACGAATTTGAGAGTGCAGAATTAGTTTCAAGAAAGATAGTACATTTGATTAGGAAAGCTGTTTTTTCACTGAAGGTGTCCCATGGCAGTTTGTCATGTGGATCCCAGAGGCAGAGGATCAGCCTCGAGCTGGGGAGTTGAGAGGGTGTATCTCCAAGCTTGAAAAGTCAGCAGGGACCAGACAGCCTCCAGCTCAGGTCCTCTGGCCTAATCGAGCTGCTCCACATCCAGCATTTTTTGAGTTTCTAAACCAGCAGGCACGCCCTGAGCTGTGGGTGTTATGACTCAGACCTTTTAGATTTTTCCTGACCAATAAAAAAATAAATTCATTTCACATTCTTTTACTTTGAAGTCTGTGCTGGAAGGATGGAGTCAGCAATAATCCTAAGGTCTTTTGAGATGAGAATTCTCAGTGCAGAAGCAGAGAAAAGAGACTTCCATCCCCCCACAGTGGTGCTGTGACTCAGTGTGGAGCCTAGAGAAGAGCTGAGCCCCCGCCAGTGCCAGCACAGAAATTCCCTCACTTGATTGGAGGTAGCCACGGAAGTCAGTCAACACTGAAATATCTTTAGGGAAAAAAATTGTTTCCAACCCTCCTTACCTCTGTACTCCATGCTGCAGCAGAGCAGTTGTTCTAAAACACGGGTGCAGCCCGGCTGGTGTGGCTCAGCGGTCGAACCCAGGAGATCACACAGTTCGATTCCCAGTCAGGGCACATGCCTGGGTTGTGGGCTCGATCCCCAGCAGGGGGTGTGCAGGAGGCAGCTGATCAGTGACAACTTTCTCTTCACTGTTTCTATCTCCCTCTCTCTTCCTCTCTTGGAAATCAATAAAGATATATTTAAAAATAAGTAAATAAAACACTGGTGCAGGCAATTACTGCCCCAACCCTAGGTTCAGTTTTGAGCAAATAGCAAGGCCTCTTTGCTCCTTTGCCACAGAGGGTTGAGTTACCCAGTAGGCAGTAGTAGCAACACCGACAGCCTGCCTTTTGTTTTCCAGAAGTCTCACCTGCTCAGGGGTTTGGCTGGGGCAGGGAGAGTGCAAGAGACTTTGGGGCCCTGAGAGAGAAGATTGGATGTAGCGAGGGTCTCAGACCCTGCGGACTGCCCCAGCCTCAACGTGCCCTAGCAGAGGCTACGCGTCTGAGACATGCCCAGCAGCTCAGAGGAGGCCTGGCTCCTGAGCCTACAGTTGCCTTTTTAAGAGGTTTCAAACTGCAAATATTGGCAGATCAGCACTCATTGTCCAGGGCTCCCCAAACTTGCCTCTAGGATTATGTGAGACCCAAGCAAGAAAGGTGGCCCAGAGCCTCTCTCAAGACAGATGTTGGGTGGGATGGGGCTCAGAGTCAGGCTTGCTTTAAAGAAAATAAGGTGTGAGATGTTGCACCCCTGGGTTTGTGGAATGGAAGCTCTATTCCCAGCCCCAGTGCTTCACACCCCTTCTCTCCAGTCCCCTTGCTCCTGGCTGTGCCCCTCGGCCGCACACCAAGTTCGTTCCACCTTCGGGTTTGCGTAAGTTGATTGCTCTGCTAAGTGTGCTTTTTATGCAGATTTGGGCATCTTGTTCTTACTCAGATCTCAGCTCAAATATTTCCACCACCGTTTCTAAAGTGGCAGCCCTTTCCTTCAACACCCCAATCCTATTACTGTTTTATTTTTTTAACAGCAGGTAACTCTCTGAAAGTATTTATCAGTTAATTTTTTAAATCCTCACCCAAGGATATTTTGTTCATTGCTTTTTAGAGAGAGTGGAAGGGAAGGAGGGAGGGAGGGGGAGACAGAGAGAAACATCGATGTGAGAGAGACACGTCGATTGGTTGCCTCCCGCACGAGACCCCACCAGGGCTGGGGATCAAACCTGCAACCCAGGTGCTCGTGCCCTTGACTGGGAATCTAACCCGAGACCCTGCAGTGCGACCGGACCGCCGACGCTCTAACCACTGAGACAAACCGCCCAGGGCTATCAGTTGACTTATGTATCGTCTCTACTAGCATGAGGCTAGCGACCTTGTTCTCTTGCTGATCCCTGCCTTAGACACAGTTCCCCAGCACCCTACAATGGCAGGCACAGACTGTTTTATGGACCAGTGAGCCTCAGCACGTCCTATCATACTTCTGCAACTTCTCAGCAGCTTTCCCAGGGCCCCACCATCCGGTCCTGCTGATCCCGCCAGGCCTGCCTGAGGCCTCTTCATTTCACAGTCCACCTGCAGTCCACTGGGCTGCGTCAGTCCTCCTGTAAATGTCACATCAGCCTGGGACACTTTCCCTCCGCGCCCTCCCCTTAACCTCTTTCACTGACTCACTCACCAAGCTCTCAGCTTAGCTGTCTTTGTTCTAGATCCTCTTAAGCAAGGCAGTTAACTGTGATTTCTTATGACCGACTGAAAATGGACAGAGGCCAGATTAGAGGACAAGGCTGGAGCCAAGATTTAGCCAGACATGCCCCCAAAGAACGTGGCCTAAAGGAGGGCCTGCTCCTGCAGGAGTAGGGCGAAACGTGTTCCTGTGGACAACTGACTTCCAAGAGGAAGGGCATGCCCAGTTTTCTTCCCAAATTTGCCAGTCAGTTACTCCTCTGCCCCGCCCTGGGGTGGGGAGTGGGGGTGGTGGTAATAAATATATGGGGCAGAGAAAAGCCCCTCGGTACACTGAATTATTTCTTACCCACAAAGGAAACCTCAGCGTTAGGGGAAAAAGTGTTCTGAAACAAAGAGCCCCATAACCCAGGTCCTTGAGGTCCAAATTATGCACATTACCTACTTTTCCCCAGCTTTTCCAAGAAGTCTGCACATCCCACCGAGGTTAGTAACAAAATCGGACTTTGCATATCTTTGGCTATTGAGATATGTTTTTGTCTTTTTCTAAGGACCCTTCGATAAAACCCTCAAGTGTGGAAATATCTTTAGGAAAATCTCAAGAACTTTGAACCTGATGGAATCTTGCATCTTTTCATGTTCAAAGATCATACGACTGTTTTAAAATAACATCATTCAGAATTTGGGTTATTTCGAGATGACTAACTAGTGGCACAACTTTGAGGTCTTTCTGTAGTTAAAGGTTTTTGCCAGAGCACCATTCTGATGTGTTTGATTTCAGTGGTTAAACTTTTACGCCTGGTTCACTCATGGGGGCCTGTTTTGTGTATGTTTTACACTTTTGGAATATAAGCTTGTGCTGATCAGGGCTTTGTGCCATTCCTAGGAAGCCTGGATTATGGCTATATAGTTTCCAGGGAGATTTTTATTTGCATATGCAGCTGCTCCAAAGTGTAACCACCCCAGATAAGCTTGATGTGAATTTCTTGGTTTACCAGAGTTAAGTATACATCTGTAGTAGATATTTGAACTCCAGAGCAGCATAAGGTTTGCTCATGATCATGAACTCTCAGGAGACTTTTGCATCACCTTTGTTCTCTCATTGTCAGAGGGAGAATTTTTTCCAGTCCATAGTTTTTAGGGACTCTTGAAAAGGCCCAGCTTCCTCAGCAAGGGGGTGGGCTTCTAAGCTATAATCCCTACTTTGTGTGGGCCCATCCCTCATCCTTTGTCTTTTTCTTGCCCCATTAAGGTTCAAGTCTCTTGGTTACTGAGATCAGCTAACACCCCCCGGGGCAGGAGAAACAACTGTGCCAGTCTGGCTTTTAGCTTCAACATCAGTTGTTTTGCTTTTGATCGGGAGAACTGCCTTAAGGAGAAGTCTGGACACTTAACTTTTCAGTATAAAAGTGTATCTATTTGCACGGTTGAGGATTCAGAGAAGGACAGTGTCAAACTTCGAATTTGCAGTAGACATTAACTAGGGTAGCTTCCTTCTGTGACCGCTCGGTGGCCTCTTCTGTGTTGTAATTACCCTGCATTCCAGTCACAGCTGACTGATCCTGTGGTCCTACGTGAGGACAGCCCACCTCTAGCTCAAGAATTTGAAAGTTAAAGATAGTGACCCAGAAACCCAGTCACCACACTGGAGAGAAGTTCTACCAATGGAATTCTCTGGAGTTGACATACTTGCTGCCCTTCCCAATTTAATACCTTTGATTCCAAGAGCTCCCCCAACAGCCTTCCAGTTAAATGCTTTATCTTGCCTAAGAATCTATTTCTGCTGCTTGCACTGATACTAAATTTCTTACAAAGTACATTTAAAATCAGGTTAGGGACATTAAAACACGTCATAAATGATACAGTAATTAAAATAGTGTGGTACTGGCATCATAACATACATGGTACAAATAAGTCCAAAAAAATGTTCCAAATGCATAAAATGTGAAATATTGGATAAAGGTGGTACACGCCAGTGGGGAATTGTTATTAAATGTGGGAACACCTGGATAACTGTAGTCAGTTTGGGGTGCTGTAACAAATACCACAGACTGGATGGCAGAAACAACAAACATTTATTTTCTCACAGTCCTGGAGGCTGGGACGCCTGAGGTCAGGACGTCAGTAAGGCAGGTTCTCGGCGAGGGCCCTCTGCCTGATTACGTGCTCACTTACTCTCTCCTTGGTGTGTGCACACAGAGGTCTTCTTTTTGTATCTTTCTTTTCTAAGGGCATCTATCTCATCATGGGGTCTCTACTCTCATGACCTCATATAAACCCAATTACCTCCCAAAGGCCCCATTTCCAAATATCATCACATTGAGGATTAGGGCTCTAACATAGGAACTTTGTGGAGAACACACTCAATCCATAGTGTTAACCATCTGAAAAAGAATAAAACTAGACTAATACCTCACATCTTATACCAAAAGAAATTCCATATCAATCAAAGATTTAAGTAAAAAATCTAAACTACAAAATTCCCCCCCCCCCCAAAAAAGAGAGTTAATGTTTAATCTTAGTATAGGGAAGGCCTTTCTAATTATAATTAAAAAATTTTTAAGCCAGTAAAGAATAGATTGATACATTTTACTATAAAGCCAAAATGTGAATTGGGGAATTAAAAAAAGATGTCACAAACAATGAAAAGATACGATAAAATGGGAAGGTTTTTTTGATAAGTCAGATATAGAATAGAATAACAGCCTGATGTAAAAATAGTTGAGCCCGGCCGGGTGTGGTTCAATGGTTGAGCGTCAACCTAGGATCTAGGAGATCGAGTTTAGATTCCTGGTCAGGGCACATGCCCGGGTTGCAGGCTCGATCCCCAGCAGGGGGCGTGCAAGAGGCAGCCGATCAATGACTCTCTCATCATTGATGTTTCTCTCTCTCCCTCTCCCTTCCTCTCTCTGAAATCAATAAAGATATGTTAAAAAAAGTTGAAAGTATGTAAATGGACTATTCAAAGAACAGGAAATACCAATTACTATTAAAGATTCTCAGCCTCTCTCAAAATTTAAGAAATGCAAATTAGAATATGAACACGAAATAAAAACATGGAATTAGCCTTTTCATCTATCAAATTGACAATGTTCAAGACTTTTCATCAATGAAATTGACAGTGTTAACCTAAAATTAGACGAAAGGCCACAAGCGTTTATTGGAGATCCCAGGAGTAGCTCTTTGGGGAGCACTGATTCAGGCAGACACCAAACTGTTCCAATTAGGAGGCGGAGGCAAGGGATATATATGAGAAAGGAAAGAGGAACAATTAAACTGATGACAGGAAAACCTTACAACAGTAGAAGGAAGACATTTCTATAGATGCAGGTAAGATAAGGTGATGCTGATCTAAAGAATGCTTTTAATTTTCAGTTATCTGCTTTTTTGTTATCTCTGCTAACAGTTGTGTGGAATACAGTGTTGCTTCAGGCTCAGTCCAAAGGTTCTTTTGCCCAATGTTTTTGTTATTGTTGTTACTCATTCTCACCTGAGGATATTGTTTCCGCTGATTTTTTCAGAGAGAGTAGAAGGGAGGGAGGGAAAGAAAGAAGAAGAGAGAAACATCGATGTGAGAGAGACACATTGATTGGTTGCCTCCCGCATGCACCCCAACGGGGGCCGGGGATTGAACCTGCAACCCAGGTACCTGCCCTTGACTGGAATAGAACCCTCCACCCTTCAGTGCACGGGGCCGATGTCCCAACCACTGAGCCACACAGGCCAGGGCGTTTTGCCCAGTTTTAAAATTCCAAAGACATGCAAGGTAGTTCCTCTGGGATGGCAGCTCCAACTCTATTTTAAAGTGGCTCTGTTTATATTAATATTTTTGACAACAGTGTTAAAAAAAAAACCCCAAACATATAATACTTAATATCAAGGAGGTTGTGGGAAACCAGTCATACGTCATTTATGGGAATGCAGTTTTTCGCACCTCTTTAGAAGGGAGAGCTCCACTTGGCACACGGGCACCGGCCCAGCTATTTCTTGTGTAGGAGTTTATCCTTCAGATATCACTCGTGTGTGGTACAGGGGCATCCATTCAGCATTATTTGTAATGCAAAATACTGGACCTAAGTGTGTAACAGCGGTAGCTGCTGAATTTTGGTACATTCATATAATGGAATGCTATGCAGAATAATGGATAATCTCTAAGATATATTATTAACAGAAAAAAGCAAGATGTAAAACTATGGATAATATTCTACAATTTGTTTAAAACAGAGAAAAATTTATGTACGTATTTGCTTGTATACAAATAAAATACCTGGAAAGACTCACAAGAAAATGAAAACACTGGCTACTTCCAGGGAGGGTAAACCAGAGGCTGAGGGAAAAGATAGGAAGGGGACTTTCACTCTCCCCTTTGTACCTTTGAATTGTGAGCCATGAGAATGTATTACTTTTCAAACAATAACTAAAATTTAAATTTAAAAAAGACATGAACAGAAATATTTTTCCTAAAAAAATTAACTTTGTGGCATCCCCAAATTGTATTAGATACCCACAGTTTCTAATAAAAATGTTAACATATGGGGACAAAATATTCACTAGGAGCTTGATCATAAGGGATCCTACACTGTGGATCTAGTCATGTCTTTTCATGGACGATGACATATACTTAGTTATCAAATTCTAATAAACAGTTTCTAAACAGAATCTAAGATTTGAGTGATGAGATTTTAGGGCGATAGTCCTGTGGTTTGCACCTTGTACTGCCTTGGGATTTTTGTTTTTGTCGTTATAAAGGAGTTCAAGAGTATAAATTCTGTCCACAGCATTCATTAAAACAGCTGCTTTCCGCTTCCTTAAACTAATTAGAACCAATAAAAACACAAGCAAGAAACTCCAAACCTTGATTTTAAAATTCCAACCGAACGGCCTTTAAGAAGAACTCATTTGTGATCACATAAAACACACTCACCGACAACTTCATCTGTTGCTGCATTTGTAATCTTTGAAACTACTGCCTTCCGAGGCTTTTCTCCCTCCTCTGTTCCTCCTCCCCCAAAATGGGGCCTTCTTTACGTTCTCGAAGTGGAATTTCCTTCTATTGCCAGTTTTATAAAGAGCTCAGTCCATCTGGCAGGACCCAGCGCTCCCAGGGTGCGGAGGAGACACACGAGAGTGTGATCATTGTAAGGTAATTGTTAATTTATTAAAGCGACCCTTGTCTATCAGAGTGTTTACAACTCTCCCGTTTTGGAGCTGCTGTGAATAGACAACCAGATTTCCTCCGAGAGACTTTTCACACAAGTACCTAACTCGCCACAAAGAGCTCCTTCCACAAGGGCCCAGAGCACAGACTCTCAAGTGATTCCCAGGGTCAGTGGCCGGGTGCCAGGCGTGCTCGAGCTCCAGAGAGGGATCTGCCCTCTTGAAAGAACACATTCCCTTATTGATTAGGAATCGTGAATGAAATTCGAGAGGTGCAGGTGTTTGGCAATTCTGGAGACGAGATTCGAACAGCAGATACCTCCCCCTGTCGCTGCATCGCTGCATCGGGGTGCATGTCTGTGAAACGCGGGGTGCTCACTCACTCAGCACTTCCTCACTCAGGTCACCAGACATCCCTGTCTTTTTTGTCAAAGATTGCCACTCTTTTTCTCTCTTTTTTATCTAGATAAAAAGAAAGTAAACATTCACTGGAGGTAGGGGGAAAGAGAAAACTTTTTCATTTAATGCTGATTTCCCTGATAATAATGGTTCCTAAAACAGATTGAAAAAGCACCCACTTATAACTGAATCATTTTCAAATTCAGATTTTTCTGCTGGGAAACAGGAGCTCTGAGCAGACAGGCCTGGCAGGTGAGGGCTGGGGCTCTTCTCTGTGTTTCAAGCCCAAAGCTGAAGTGCAGAAAGACAGCAGCAGGAAGCAGGGGCGCTGCAGGCTCTGCCGCTGGCGGTCCTGCAGGGCGGCGCCGTCACCAGGGTGGAGCCGCATCCCTTGTCACTCCCATTTTAGTAGGTGAACGTGTTGTGTACGTTATCTGTGCTGCTCGTGTTGACTACACCTACTGCCCCACGGGCCGCAGCGCTGCGGGGCTAAGTCGCAGTAACCGCGTCACCTTGCTAGCTGGATCAGGGAGCACAGGCGTGCCGCCAGCCGCGCCAGCGATGAGGCTGGCACAGACGAGGTGGGCGTGGGTGTCCTCTCCTGGGCATCAGAACGAGAAGCTGCTGGAAGAATTGCATACGGGGGACCGGCGCAGCCCTGTTGGGTCCCGTGCAGGCCAACATTGTGAAGGGACAGAAAAATCCAAGCAGCAGCTGTGAGAAAGAAGACACAGCAGGAGGTGTGAGGAAGCTGACCAGTCTCAATGGCAGGGGGAGCCCTCAGGAGCGCAGGCTCCTACAGCTGCGGCATCTGGACCGGCCTCGATTCCAGAGTGATCACCAATCCTGATGGGTCCCGGCTTTTCCTGGCGCCTTGTGCAGGAGTTTCCTGGCAATGACCCTCTCTTTTTCTCTTGAGAAATTTCAGCAAGTTTCTGTTTTTTGTAGCCTCCAAATCCTAAGTAATACAATGTTCTGCTGGTCTTTTTTTCTCTACACAAATCTATGTACTTTTTCTTATGAAACTGGGCCAGATCGAAATGTTATTTTTTTTAACTTGACAGTGTATTATCAATTGTCCTAAATATCACAACACTTTATAAAATTTCCTTACAAGGTACCAGACTTCTGAATAGCTATCATCACATAGCAAAGTTGAATTTGCTACCATCCTACTAAAAATTGTCATCTGCCTCAGAAAACCACTGCAAAATTGAGTGAAATTCTCTCCAGTCTGCCTTCCCTGGAGCCAGCTCCAGCTCCAGCCCTGGGGTACCTGTTACCTTTCCAGTAGGTCCCTGGTGAACCCCAGCAACAGCTCTCACTTTCTCAGTCTAACACCAATTTTTTAATAGCAGGAACATATTGGAACTGTCAAAAGAACATAAAACGAGCCCCCAAAGCCACAAAGCATAACTTACAGTTCTAGTTGTTCTGTGACATTTTAAAAATAGCAAATCTGTCATGAAAAAAAAAAAAACTGTAACAGAAACTGAGCACTCTGGTGTAACTCAAGTGAAGGTGACCCCACGATTGAACCATCTCATAGTGCCGTCAAGACAACATTTAGTCACCTCCTGACTGCAACGTTCATGCGCCTCCAGCTTTCAGCATCTGCTCTGGAAGCATTTTTCAGTAACAGCTGCAGCCAGGAGGTGCATTAGTGTCACTGCAGCCTTGGACCTACAAGACCCCAGGCCCTCTCAGGTCATGTGGAAGCACCGTCTGTCCCGGGACCCCTCCTCAGCTTGTTCCTTGCATAAGCTGTGTGGAGGCCTCTACTTGTAGCCATCGCTGACCTGGGCCGAAGTCCACCATGGTCTCTGTGCTAAGGGATGTGATGAGTGTTGCCCAGTCACCGCTTCAGAGGTCCTTGCAAGAAGCTCTAACGGTTGAACACTGGACTGGAAGTTTCTTTCTCTCTTTTTTTTCTTAATATATTTTTATTAATTTCAGAGAGAGGAAGGGAGATGGAGATAGAAACATCAATGATGAGAGATTCACTGATCGGCTGCCTCCCACACGCCCCCTGCTGGGATCTGGTCTGCAACCTGGCACATGCCCTGACCTGGAATCGAACCTCAGTCTCCTGGATCTTGGTCGATGCTAAACCCCTGAGCCACAGGGGCCGGGGTGGACTGGGAGTTTCTAAGAAATGTCCATTGTACTTGACCTCTAGCTGTTCACTCTTGGTTGCCAGGAGCCTCCTTCATCTGCTTTGTCTAAGAACACGCACACCTCTGAGGACTTCTGCAGCATTCCTGCTTCACGGTTTGGTTCTGAGGCTGTGTCGTGGGGAGATTTCAGTTCCATGGTACTGTCACCACCTGTTATTGTTGTTAATCTCTTACTAGTCCTAATGTATAAGTTAATCTTTATCATAGGTATGTAGGTATGGGAAAAGCATAGTTTATACAGGACTCGGTACTCTCTCCCGTTTCAGGCATTTACTGGGAGTTTGGAACGTATCCCCTGGGGATAAGGGGGCCTACTGTAGTTAAAAACCGGTTATAATCATTGCCCCTGAGCAGCTGAGCTTGACTGAAGCGGAACAAGGAAGATCATGACTTCCTTCCTAACTTTTTTACCTTTGAATTTTGTGCTTTCTGTTTATGCTAGCTATTCCTTCAAATAATCACTTTAAGTATTTACTGATGAAATGATATGGTGTCTGGGACTTGCTTTCCAATACTCTAGTGGTGGTTGGTGGGCTGAAATCGGATCAGCCCATGTACTGATAATTGTTGAAGGTGGGTGATGGCTACATGGGGTTCCTTATACTATTCACTCTACTTTGGATATGTTTAAAATGCCCCATAATGAAAAATTTAAATAATAAACATCTCAATTTATTGAAAAGCACACACAAAATAAGATCATATATTGAAAAATTTTGCTTTATTTCAACTTTTCCTTGAAAATTTTGTTGCTATAATGAAAACAGGAAGAAATTTTCCTACAATGAGTCAGTTAAATGATTTTAAGAGGAATTACAGTGAGAAACCAGGAAGGAGACTGGAGTCAGAGGTTGGAATGTTTGTGTCCCCCAAAATGCATATGTTGAACTCCTAATGCCTGATGTGACGGTGTTAGAAAGTGGGGCCTTTGGGAAGTAATTAGATTTAGATAAGGTCGTAAGGGTGGGGTCCCTATGATGGGACTAGTGTCACTATAAGAAGAGAAAGAGACCAGGGCCCCCTCTCTCTCCGTCTCTCTCTCTATCTGTCTCTGCCATATGAGGATACAGCAAGAGGGTGGCCGCCTGTAAGCTGGGAAAATGGCACTCACCAGACACAGAACGTGCTGGCACCTTGATCTTGGACTTCCAGCCTCCAGAACTGTGAGAAGTAAGTGCTTATTGTTTAAACCACCCAGTCGGTTATTTTGTTGTATCAGCCTGAGCTAAGGCAAACAGAATTCTGATTGGACAAACATTGCCATGTTTACAGGCATTCATATGAGAAAGCAATTAGTAATGCTTATTTGAAAACAATGCGTTTGAATCTAATACTCCTTTGGAAGACCACGTCCTTCAGGATTTGAGATACTTGAGAAAGCAGGAAATCCAGATTCTAGGCCGCCTCCTCCTCTGTGCCTCCCTTCCTCTCTCCAGATGTTTCCAGATTTCCTTTGCTGTGCTCTAAAGCAGCGGTCCTCAACCAGGGGTTCAGGATTCTCTTTTTGAAATGAGATCTGTCAGATTCCTTTAGATGACAAACATGTAAAAATGCAGACCGTGCTGCATAAATCACAAATGGAGAAGAGCCTGAGCCTCGGCCAGCGTGGGCCACTCCCCACGGCGACCTCCTGGGTGCATTGGCTTGCTTGCTGCTTTTTAATCCAATGTGACTAGCTCCAGTGGGTGATGGAGCCCAGAGAGCTGTGGGCCCTGGCGCTTTGCGCACCGGAGAGCTGAGCAGGGCTGTGCTGTCTCCATCCAGCCGGGCGGTCAGGGCTGAATTTGCCTGTCCACACCGGGGGCCGCACACTGGAATGCCTGGCTTTGTTTGAATTTGGTAAACTTCTGACTGTTAGCACTCTGGGAGAATTTTACTCCCTCAAAAAAATTCCACATGTCTCCAGGCAGATACCTGTACCTTTTTGTATGGCAAATGAAAGACACCCAGAATAGTGACTCTGGTTATCATAGGCAGCCAAAGATGTGCAAGGCCAAGCACCAAAATGTGGGGGGATGGGGCAAATTGTTATTACCCTATGCCAGTCTCAAACCATGGGAGCCTGAGAAGCCACTGGGTCTAGCATCCTCTCAGGTTGCATATTTGTGGGCCAAGAAAAAAGCAGCTCTGTTCAACAGCTGAAAAATCACATGAATACTGGCAAATGGCAAATAATAATAATAATAATAATAATAATAATAATAATAATAATAATAAAATGTTGGAAGGAGTAGAAAAGAGATTTTGACAAGCTCCCTTGTTTCATAGTTAATAATTTCAGAATTCATGATGTTCCCAAGACTAGGTTTGCATGATGAACATCTGTGAAGCAAGCACAGGGAAATCATGTTCAAAGCAAAACCACATTTGCGTGACGAACCCTGGAACATTGCTCTAAACAAAGGCCAGTTCCTGGAACTTAATGAAAGCCCAGGAATGCAGAACAAGTGGGTACTTAGAGCAAATGGGGCCAAGGGCAAGATGGTAGGCAACTTCAAGAAAGCAAATCTTCCTTTTTAAAACACTTCCGCCTCTAAATACACTGTGTGCATTTTGCGTTCTTAGCCCAGAGAATTTGGCTGTCCGTATTATAACCGTCATGGACCACTATTAGAAAAGGAAGTTCCTCGTGCCAGGGTGTGAAGCTATTCGGTCCAGTACGTCCTTAAAATAGCATTTTGTGTCAGGTCTCATTTGTCTTAACTCTCCATTGTAGGTAGCATATAAACACAGTTACATTGTGGGGAAATGTCTCTTTATACTATTTATGAGAACATTAAAAGTGGCCACATTTGCAAATCACTGCTTCAGGCCTCTTTTTTTCTTCCCCTAAATTGATTTTATTTACAAGGAGGTTAGCTGTTTGCATTTGATTTCACTAAATTATTAGGTACAAGCTCAATATTTACTTTCTAGGTTCATACTTCCTAGGTAATATTTTTCATTTTTTATTCAAATAGTGCTATATTAACAAAGAATGATGATAAAAATATGCCATGCAGAACACTTTTACGCAGCTAATGGTTTCAGCAGCAAGAATGATTGCATCCCATTTTACATGCAAAGTTTCCCATTTTTCAGCTGTTATGTATTTTCCCCCTCTAATCCACATCACCCTTTTGGGTAAACTATAAAAATAACCATATTTCAACACTTCAGTCTTACGGTGGAGGTGTTTTTGTTTCTTGTTTTTGAAAAATTAAAATAAGATTGCACATTCTAAAAAGTGAATCTAGGCTACATAGATGTCTTTAGTTAGTCTCGCATCAGTTATAACCTCCTTGACCTCCTTTAGCCAGATTCTGATTGGGAGCAGAGTCTTCTGACCACTGCTGAGCTTTATAGAATCTCACAGCCAGTAAGACTAAACTGTCCAGCAGGTATGGCTCAGTTGGTTGAGTATTGGCCCTTGCACCAAGAGGTCGTTGATTTGATTCCCTGTCAGGGCACATGCCCAGGCTTTGGGCTTGAAACCAGTAGGGGTTGTGCAGGAGGCAGCTGATCGATGTTTCTCTCTTTCTCACCCTCTCCCTTCCTCTCTCTGAAATCAATAAAAACATTTAAAAAAAAAAAAGTTTAAAAAAGAGACTAAGCTGATCTGGGTGCTTTTCTTATATATATTTCTTTTTTAAATTTTTATTTATTGATTTGAGAGAGAGAGAGAAGCGTTGATTTGTTTTGTTCCACTTATTTATGCATTCACTGGTTGATTCTTATATGTGCTCTGACCAGAGATTGAACCTACAACCTTGATGTAACAGGATGACACTCCAGCCAACTGAGCTACCCAGTCAGGGCTTTGATTGATTGATTGATTGATTGATTGATTGATTGATTTACCTATCTATCTATTTATTTATTTATATATTTATGTAATTTTTTATTTTGTTTTTCAATTACATTTGACATTCAATATTATTTTATATTAGTTTCAAGTGTACAGCATAGTGGTAAATTATAATTTATGAAGTGATTCCCCTGATCATTTAAATACCCACCTGTCACCATACATAGTTATTACAATATTATTGACTACTTTTCCTATGCTGTACTTTACATCCCATGACTATTTTTTGTTGTTATAGTTAATCTTCACCTAAGGATATTTTTTCCATTGATTTTTTAAAAAATATATCTTTATTGATTTCAGAGAGAGGAAAGGAGAGGGAGAGAGAGAGAGAAACATCAGTGATGAGAGAGTCATTGATCGGCCGCCTCCTGCACGCCCCTGACTGGGGACCGAGCCCGCAACCCGGGCATGTGCCCTGACCGTACATGCCCCAACCAGAGATCAAACCCACAGCCTGGGGATATGCTTTGGCAGGAAATTGAACCCACCACCTTTTGGTGTACAGGACGATGCTCCAACCGACTGAGCCACACTCGCCAGAGCCCCCTATTTTCCTTCTGTAACTGTGTCCACCCTATACCATCTTGGGTGTTAGACAGGCTTGGGGACACCCAAAATGACCCTCTCTAACTGGGTCCTCTGCCAGGCCTCGGGAGGCAGCCCCATGGCCACACTGCGGGCCAGGGAGAACCACGCTCAGCTGAGTTCATTCCCAGGCAAGGCGCGCTCGGAGGACAGTGTGGGGACCTCAGCTCTCCTTGGGGTTGGGAGGAATCACACACACACACGTGTGGTTCCATTTATTTTTTTAAACCACGCATACACGTTTTTTTAAAAAACCTGACTAGAACCGTATCGCATTTCTTCTCCCGCCGCTTGCCTCTTTCCCTTACACTGCGGCATCCGCGTGAGCACGCGCAGAGCCTCCGCGTTCTTTCTAACACATACGGCCTATCTTTCAAAATGAGAAGGTTTGGGCTCCTTTTGTCTTGTTGTAGTTGATTGACGACTAGGAGCCTGGCAATGAAAGAATGACCTGGAGAGGGCCGGAGAGAGACTGGTAAGGCCACCTAACGACACGAGGTGACTTGCCCAGAAGGAGCCTTGCTATCAACCAGGACATGTCCTAAGGGGGTTGGCAGGGCCCCAAATATTTCTTGACCTCGGCCTCTCTAGCTCTGTAGAGGAAGGGTGGGAAAAGCTGGAGAAAATTCCCCGATTCAGATCTTTTGAAAGTATTTCCATTTCACCTTAGGTTTCCATGGCACAAGCCTATCATACCTTCAAAGACACTTTAATGATATTAAATGGTTTTTCTTTCCTTTTATTTCTTTTTCTTTTTTGAAAGAATCAAACTTCAAACCTTTAGAATGTCACTTCCATGCAGTTTTAAGCCTTTATATGTGTTGCAGAGAAATAAATTCTCAGAAGCAAATGTCAAAATGATCTTTGTGAAAGGAAAAAAAGTTTAAAAATCTTATGTCAAATGCCAGTGGTCAGCAATATTCTTGAAATATAATTACAGTCTTTGAAAATTATGTTTCTTAAAATTAATAGTCCCAATATTATAGTTGGGCTTTTGTTTCACAGAATGTTCAAATAACCTCGACTTTAACATTAACTGGTAATTTGTCTTTCATAAGCATGGCACTGAATCTTCTTAGTCATTAGCTTGCATAAGTTAATGAAATGGGCCAACACCCGGACCACTGGGGCAGGGCCCAGGGCAGGGAGCCAAGCTGATGTGCCTTCTCTGGTCCCGCCTCCCGGCTTGGAGCTGCTCCAGGGCACTTCTGTTTTCCTGGCCTCAGAATTTACTTGTTTTAACAACTGCCGCAGAGGAGACCTATGAGCCTTAGACTGAGAGTTGAGGTTTGACTCTTTCTTGTTAGTGCAAAGGGAAAGATTTCTCTTGGCGAAAATGCAGATTTTAAATCGTAAAGCTGTATTTCCAAATTCTCCTCACCAGTATGGGTGTAAGAGAGGACCTGTGTCAATGGCTCACCCCACAGAGTCTGAGGGAGGAAATAATGGGGGGCAGTAAGAGGCCTGGAAATTCTAGAGTGGCACCTCCCACTCCCAGGGAGGGAGCCCCTTGAGGAGTCCTGGGCGACCTCAAAGCAGTGACCTCATAAATCAGAACGGCAGAGGGCTTTGTTAAAAGAATTTTTTTTAGATACACAGTAATTACTGTTTGAAATTTCAGCCTTAAAACAGAAAGCTGGAGACACACAAAATGCCTATCCAATGAGCAGATGCGATGAGCCAGCTCACAGAGCAGGTACTTGGGGAAGTCATCACTCAGTAGACTTGGCGCTTTGGATGGGGTGGACCATTATGTCGTTTTCATTCCTTTATCCTTAGTTCTGTATCATTTAACTTAGTCTATATAAAGTGTGGAAGCAGAGTGAAAAGGAAACTCACTGAATGGGAGAAAATATTTTTAAATCACATGTCTGATAAGGGGTTAATATCCAGAACATATAAAGAACTCCTAAAACTCAACAACAAAACACCAGATTAAAGTGGGCAAAGGTCTTGAATAGACATTTCTCCAAAGTATTCAAATATTTTCCTCTAGATATGTAACATGTATTTATCTGAGCACAGATTTTACACAGCACATCAAACTATTTCTGGTTCTTCAAAAATCAACGTAAAAAGAGAAAATACAGTAAAAGTAATCCAACTGGGCTTGTCACCTATGGAGGAGAAAAGCCTTCTATTCGTAACGTATGATTTCTGAACAAATAATGTCACGTAGCAGTTTGAAAATCTTCTCTGTCTCCTCATTTAGAAACTAAACAGAAAAACGACAAAAATAAACCAACTGGTGTTTTCTAACCAAAAACTGCAAGCATTTAAGACAGCTGCTTTGGTCTATTTTTGATGCCATAGTGCAGAAACATTTTAGTCTAAATTTTTTCTCATTTAAAATTTTATCCACATAATAGATGTAAATTACTTAAAAAAAAAAAAAATCACGGAGTACAGCAGGGTTTGTGGAGAAAATCATCACATCTCTTACAATCCAGGCCTGCTTTCATAGGCATTTTGCTATCTTTTGTTCCTCTGGTAGTTGCCTTCATAATTTTAAATAATGTGTTCATATCACTGCTTCTAGGTTAGAAAAGTATTACCTAACAACTCCCTGCTTTCAAAGATGACTTTCATCAGTGTTTTTTGAAAAGTATATATTTCAATGCTTCATGGAAAGTGAATTTTCTTTTTATTTATTTTTATTAAATGTATTGGGGTGACATCGGTTAATAGGATCACATAGGTTTCAGGTGTGGATTTCTATGTGACAGGATCTGCATATTGCACTGTGTGCCCACCACCCAGTCAAGTCATTTCCGTCACCATATATTAGGTCCCCTCTCCCCCGACACCCTTCCCTCTGGCAACCGCCACACTGCTGTCCCTGTCCATGAGTTTCAGTTTTATATCCCACATATGACTGAAATCATATGGCTCTTAGCTTTTTCTGCCTAAGTGTTTCAATTAGCATAATATTCTCAGTTTTTGATAGTTATTTTATTTTTAGTTATTCTTTTTTAAACCTTTGTAACCTAAAACAATATACTTAGACCTCTAGCTCTTGTCCAATTAATTATATGCAATATTCTTTGCCTCTCCAGGATAACATTAGATTCTCCAAACTTCGCCTCTCAATGTAGGTTTTTTAGTCTTCTGTGGATTGTCTGTAGATTAATTTTTAAAGTTAAACCCATTAAACAGTATGTACATTATTATCACTACGTAGGTATTATTAACTGCATAGATTCTTTTAAATGCTGGGATTCTGTCTCCTTCTGTACAGGGTCAATGTCAGCACTCCAGTGTTACCTGAAAGAAGTGCTCCTAGAGTCATAAGCAAAAACAATTCTTTTCTCTTATACTCTACCAACTGCTCAAAATCATGTACCTTTTAGATTGTTTCCTGTTTGAACCAGGACTATCTGGTACGACTTTTTGTTTTTCCTTAAGTTTCTCAGTGCCTTTCTTTTATTCTGTCAAAAAAAACCACCACAGATAAAAATAAAAAGAAGTCTTTCTGATAATAGTCTTCTGGGCCAGGGTTGCTCTTCCCTGTATCCCGTGTCTCCCTTTTCCTTGGCTTCCACTCATTTCACTGAACTAGATCCTCAAGAACTTCCTTGACAGGAGTATGTGGGAGGTACATATACAAATTTTTTGTATGTGTGCAAATATCTTTATTTTGCTTTCTCATTTAATTGATGACAGATTGACTACATATAGCATTTTAAATGAATATGTCAGGATGCCTTGACTTACCACTTACTGCTTCAAAGTAAATTTGTCTGTTTATTTTGGCATTTTCCTTTTTGCTGCTTATTTTCTTATATACCTGGGACTTCTCAGTCGTTCATATTTACTCTCTGGCAAACCACTATTCACGAAACTACCCTTTGTGAAGGATTGCCATGGGTTACAGGATAGCGGCAGAGATTTTTGGGTAGTCAAGTCCATTTTTAAAATTTTTTAAAAATTTATTGATTTGAGAGAGAGAGAGGGAGAGAGAGGGAGAGAGAGAGATTGATCAACCTGTTGCTCCACTTACTTATACTTTCATGGGTTGATTCTTGTATGTGCCCTGACCGGGGATCGAACTCACAACCTTGGAGTATCGGGACTACACTCTAACCATCTGAGCTCCCCAGGGCTAGTCAAGTCAATTTTTCATTAAGTTTCTCTGACAGAAAAAACAATACTAAATTTAACGTCGTGGAAGCTTCAAAGTCAAGTAGTCACAACTTCTTACCTCTGCATGTCAAAATATTCTGTAGGTAGTAAAAGTGATAAACTCATCAATACATCGAAATTCCCAGAAACTTTTAAGATAAAAAGAGAAGTGTTTCATAAGGATATAAATTTCATTCAATAATAAGATAAATATAATAACTGAGAAGTCTGCTATTTCAAAATATTAGATAAATGAATTACTGTTTTCATGACAGAAATTTTAAAGTGAAAGGGAGAAAATATGTTAAGCAACTTTAGTAAAATAACAAATATTAAAATAGTATAAAATGTTTGAAAAAATTTATATTGGCATTTTATATCCTAATTTTTGTACCTAAATCAGCTCCTTGGTAAGACAACTTAATTGTTTCTCTACTTGATATTAATTATAGGTTTTAAATATTAGCCTATTAAATCTTTCATGATTTTCAGATATTTCAACTGTTAAACTTACAAAAGTACGTGCTTCACTTCTAATAATTCTTCAAAGTTTTCAGATAATTTTACTTTTCTATTTTTGCTTACTAATGAACAGTCTTTATTTAGAAATGCTAACTAAATGGACAAGTTTATTGGTAACATGATCCATACATCATCCCCTAAGTCCATCAAAATTCTAATAAGTGAATCGAAATGTTATTAAATGATTGATAGTATTATATATTTTAATTGTGTAAGTGTAGATAGTTCAAATTTATGACACCATTGTATTATATTTTTATGTTATATGTGTGTCTTTTTGAATTTATGACACAATTTTGATCATATCTATAATGCTTTTAATATTGAAATAAATTATTATATTATTTTCTTTGGAAAAAATATAATTTACTCCGTATCACAGTGCTAAGCAACACATGTCTAAAAAAAAAAAAAAAAAGGTACTGCTTATATCTTCAAAAAAGAATTACGTTAGATGAGTTTTTTGTGAGGAAATTGAATTGGATGACCATAGGTCTCTCCAGCCCAATATTCTGCTCTTTGCTCTGTCTCCTCCTGAGCAATGAAAATACAAATTACAGCTGCTTTTTTCCCAAACAGAAAGCATCATTTTCATAAATAGTTCACATAATACAGAGACAGTGAACACACTGTCATCCATATTCTGTCCAGATAACTAAGTTTGCTGTTTGCTGTATATCACAGACATCTTTCATGCCAAAACATAAAGATATACAGTACTTTTTTGTAAGAAACATAGTATTCTACTACAGTGGCTATATCATAGTTGATTTAATCAATCCCTTGTTGCTGGACCCTTAGGTTCCAATGTGTTCATTATTAAAAATAAAAATATTACAAGCATTCTTTTGTATATCTTGTCCTAGGATAGCCTTGGAGTAAGTTTTTGGATCACAGTTTATGTACACTTTAAATTTTGTTAGAAATCCTAAATTTCTCTCTTGTAAGGCTGCAGCAATTTACAGTAAGAATTTTTTAGCTACTACTCCAGCTTCTAGAAACCTGCAGCTCCTATCTTGCAAAGTAAAATATTTAACAAAGAAACTTAAATATTTACTAGAGGGACACTTACCCTTTACTTACCTGAAATACTCCCAACTATTTTGATCAAAGACTCTATAAAGGTATTTCAATTGGTACTCTGTTGTAATTAGACCCACCCATAAACTTCCCAGGGAGATGGTAACCCACCGTATTTTTTAAAGCCTATGTATGTAGTTTTAAAAGCTTTAACAGGCACTACAAGGAAATCCATTTCATGGCGAACATCAAAGCCTTGTTTTGGTTAAGGCTCTTTTCTTTTTGTTTCAGCTTCAGTAAAAAGATGAAATACCTGATTCCTTTTCTTGAGAAACAGATCTTCAGTCATTGAAGACATGTCTCCACAAGCAAAGCTGCACCCAGAGCCAGAACCATAGATAAATCAGTGAACCAGATATCCTAATGCTCTATTAAACAACCCTGTGCAAATTAAAGTATTTCAGATGCTGTCCAATCTAGCCAGGTCACAGAGCTTAGAGAGATTTAGAAACTTGCGCAAGGTCACCTGTGAGTATTTAGTGACAAATCCCAGACTCAGCGCAAAATCTAGCTGACGTTGGTGCTCATTTCAGTGCTTCAGTTCATTTTTCCCCCCAGCTTAAAATAAGAGTTTTATTTATTTACTTAGTTAGTTAGTTTTATTTGATTTTTATTGAAATATAATTGACATGTAACATTATATTAGTTATGGGTGTACAGCATGATTCCGTATTCATATTATTGCAAAATGATCACCATAAGTCCAGGCAACATCCATCACCACACGTAGTTACAATTTTCTAGAGAACTTTTAAGATCCATCATATTATTTTATATAAGTACCAGAACGGCCTTACAAAGTAGTTATCATATGGACCATGTTTGCAAATGAATTAACTGAGGTAAGGAAATATGTTCACAGAGCAGACATCAGCAAAGCACCTCCACTTGTTTTTCCAAATAAAGAATTTTGGGAACATAGCCACACTCATTTGTTTATATATATTGTCTTTGGCTGCTTTTGCATTACAACAGCAGAGTTGAATAGCTCTAACAGAGACCATATGGCCCCCAAAAACCTAACAAAGTTACTATCTGGCCCTGTAAGAAAGTTTGCTGACCTTGGCATACAGTAGGAATTAGAGCCAACATTCAAATTCCAGATAATTTTTGCCCCATTACCTAGGCTAACTTTTTTACAAAGTTTTTGATAGTATTTCTCTTATCCTTGTGGACCAGTTAGAATACTGTGGCCTGGATGACAATATAGTTACATGCTAATTCTATGTCTATAGGTGAAGGTCGTCCCACAGTCATCCCCACTGAGCTTCCCAGTCAGTCACATACAGGTTTTACACATGCAGGAGTCCTCCCTTATCAGTGAGGGATTCATTCCAAGGCCCCCAGGGAATGCCTGAAACTGCAGATAGTACCAAAGAACCCTACATACACTGTGTTTTTTCCTTGCACACATACCTGTGGTAAAGTTTAACGTATATATTGGGCACGGTAAGAGATTAACAACAATAAATAATAAAAAAATAGAATAATTATAACAGTATACTGTAATGAAAGTTACGTGAATGGCTTTGGGGACATTACTAAGTAAAATTGAACACAAGCACTGAGATACCACAGCAGCGAATCTGATAAGCGAGATGCCTGCTAAGTGACTGAGGGGCAGGTAGTGGATACAGTGTGGACACCCTGGACAAAGGGATGAGTCACGTCGGGGGGGGATGGAGCAGAGATTTCATCATGAATTTTTCATTTAATATTTTCAGGCTCCTGTTAACCGTAGGTAACTAAAGCTGCAGAAAGTGAAACCACAGATAAAGGGGGACTACTGTGTGTTAGTTTGGTGGTTTCTTGGGGTTGAGGGGATGCTGTTTAAGTGACTGGTGGTAAACCTGAAGGGAATCCTTGACTTTCATTCAGAGGCTAGCCAAGCTCGACCTTCCCGTGAAAGCAGTGTACCTTAAACATGGTCTCACGCTACAGACTGCGACGGGGAAGCTCCAATAGGCTTCTGGGCGGTAAGGAATTTGTCAGCTTCCAATTAGAGCCTCTAATCCCGCTTAACGTCAGTAAACGTTAAATGACAGTGAAGCGGTTTTTAGAAATAAAAACCGTAAGACCAGAAGGGCAAAGAGAATAACAGAAAACACAACAATAATGACATTTGGAAGCTAGAAAATGGATTAGCTTAGCAAATCCAAGAAAGTTGAATTTTTTTTTTTTAAGTTTATCTTCATTGTTGAAAATATTACTGATGTCCCTTTTTTATCCCCATTGATCCCCTCCACCCCGCATCCACCCCACTCCCAGGCCTTCCCCATACCAATGTCTGTGTCCATGGGTTATGCTTATAAACATATAAGTTCTTTGATTAATCTCTCCCCACTCACTCCCCCTCCCCACCTTCCCTCTGAGATCCCTCAGTCTGTTCCATGCCTCTGTGTCTCTGGATCCACTTTGTTCATCACTTTATTTTGTTTATTATATTCCACATATAAGTGAGATCATGTGGTATTTGTCTTTGTCTGACTGGCTTATTTCACTTAGCATAATACTTCAAGAAAGTTGAATTCTAAGCTGCCAGTGGGAAAGCCAGAAAATAAAACTCCCCAAAAGCTCAAAAAGTAAAGGCTCAGGAACTAAAACCAAGAAAATTGGTTGAAAGTCTTTTTTTTTACATATTTGCTTTTGTTTAAACTATTACAGATGTCCCTTTTTCTCCCCAATGACCCATCCCACCCCTTCCCACCCCCCTCCCAGTCCCTCTCCACACTATTGTTTGAAACAGTAGACCCCTCTTTCTACCCCATTCCATATGTTCAGTCATGTACCTCCACTCCAGACTTTCTTGTCTCCAATATTCTAGTCTTCTCCTTCCAGGTCCCTGACCAGTCAGGCGGGCAATTGGCTTGTGTGTGAGAACTGAGTAAAAAACTTTGGGGACAGCTCTCTTCGGCTTCTGCTGGGTCACCCTTGCCCCCTTTGTGGGTAGAGATATCAAGCAGAAGCTTACTGGCCGCCTGTTCATTTCTCCCTCAGGATTACCATGCTCTGCTAACCATCTTGACCACTCCCAGTGTTCTCCTCCACCTGAACTTTTCCCCAGTTCACCACTGGTAAGATCTTTGACAATCAGTGCACATCCCTGTGCCGGGCCCACCTGTGCCCACCTGCCAGACTCAAAGTTTGGTGGGAGTGGGGGAGGGGTGCTGGAAAATGATTTATTTTGTGTGTCTATACTTCTGCCAAATTTTCTTTTTTGCTGAAGTTGAGATAGCATTCTCTCTAAAACATCCCCTTTCCTTCTGAGTTTTTTATTTAGCTTGTTAAAACCCTCCTCAAAAGAAAGCTCTCTCTAAGCATGTCCTCGGGTGAGGATTTAAAAAAAAAAAGAATTTATTGGCACACATAACTAAGTCCAAGATCCAGGCACAGCAGGTTCTTGGGCATCAAATGCATCATCAGGATACTTCCTTACCATCTTTTGGTTCTTGTTTGTTTGTGTTGGGTTTATTTTCTGGTCGACTCTCTCCATGTGGTAACAAACACATCGTTAAGTTTATATCCTTGGATGGTATACCCTGCAACTGTATATGTCTTCTTCCTCTGCTTGAAATAATAACATCTGCTATTCATAGACTGACTATTCTGTGCCAAGCACTGTACATTTTAAGTTCAATATATATATTTATTTTCAGTTAAATAAATATTTATATCACATAGTGTTTAGTATCATGGATTCTAGAGCCAGTCTGCCTGGATTTAACCCTATATTTATACAAATCCCAGATTATACCAAATAATTTATAGTTACTACTAGAATGCAGTTTATACTTACATTTACATTATGATTGTGTTTGGATGTTCTTTGCATGGGACGGTCCTCAACCAACTGAGTCACTCTGGCTGGGCAAATTCTCCTTTTTTGTTTAAGCAAAATTGAATTGAATGTCCTTCACTTGCTACTGAGTTTTAACAGCCTTACTGCACAAAAGTTTATTAAGCATCTATTATGTGCCAGGCACTCTATCAGTATTCAGAGTTTGAATGGTGAACATGCTTACCATTTTTGTCCTTGGATTTACTTTCACAGTGCTAGCCAACTACCTGAGACAGCTGGTTCAGCAAAAGGTATCATCTCACGGTAATTTACAGATCCTTGGGGGGTGAAAAAAATCATTCCTTCAGGAGCCAAGGAGATTCAAGAGTTGTCATAGATTGCAAATAAATGACCACAAATTCTATGTGGAGTCTATTTCTACATCCTGGGGCTTCACATGGGACATGCTTTGGCTAATGTGACATTAGTAAATGACATTCAAACACTTGAAATTGTGTAGAGCAGTGATTTTCAACCTTTTTCATATCATGGCACACATAATTACTAAAATTCTGCAGCACACCAAAAAGTATATATTTTTGCCAATCTGACAAAAAAAAAAGGTATAATATTCTTCATTCCTACCAGACAACTATTGTTTGGTTGGTTGTCATTTTTTTATTTGACTATCTAAGGGAAAAGAGGTCAGTGTCCCTGACTAAATAGTCAGGTATGCATGTTTTAAAAATTCTTGCCTGGCTGGTGTGGCTCAGCGGTTGAGCCCCGACCTAGGATCTGGGAGATCCCTGTTTGATTCCCGGTCAGGGCACATGCTGGGGTTGCGGGCTCGATCACCTGTGGGGGTCGTGCAGGACGCATCCTATCAATGACTCTCTCATCATTGATGTTTCTATCTCTCTCTCTCTTCCTCTCCCTTCCTCTGTTTGAAATCAATAAAGACACATTTAAAAAATAAATTAAAAAGTTGACAAAAATATATTAAAAAAAGAAATTCTTGCAGCACACCTGTTGAAAATTGCTAGCATAGAGGGATTGTTGACCATGTGACATAGCCATAGCCGAAAGACTCTTCCATAGTTTAAGTATGAACTTGTATTCCTCAGGACCTTTCATTGTCATGTAAAAGAAATCCAACTGAATTAGGACTTTTAGAGTTTTGAGTCACAGAAAACCCCAATACAAACTTGCTTAAACAACACAGGACGTTTATGACTCACAATTCTAAGCAGTGTAGACGTTAGTATATAGGTCAAACAGATGAGGTCCGATAGTGCAGTTCTTCCAATGACGCCACCAAACATAAGGTTCTTCTCCTTCCCAGCACTCATTTGACAATATTGACTTCATCTCCAGGCTCTCTACTGGTGCCTTTCCCTTCAGCCCATTCCCTTCAGGCTTTCCTCTTGTAGGAGCAAAATGGTGGTCACACTTTCAGACTTCAAGTACTTACACCATACGGGAGAAGCAAGGACGCTGCAGTTTACTACAGGCCTCCAGTCTGTGGGGCTCATTGGTTCTGACTGTGTTGCGTGACCATCTGTGGGACTCTCAGCCACGAGACTAGAGGGCATGGTCATGCTGCGTGGCTTCAGTGGGAGGAAGGAATGCTCGGGGGGCAGCAAACTATCGGACCTCGTCTGTTTGACCTATAGACTGATGTCTACACCGTTCAGAATTGTGAGTCGTAACTGTCCTGTGTTGTTTAAGCAAGTTTGTATTGGGGGTTTTCTGTGACTCAAAACTCTAAAAGTCCTAATACAAATTAGTCCTAAATAATAATAAGTAAACATTATCGGCTCGCCCAGCTAGGCTCGCATGCTTCTTGTTTAAGAAAAAGAGTTGTTAAAAACCATGGCTTCTGCACCTGTCACCAGATTTCGGGCTGCCAGCTGTTCTCTCCCTTGCAATCCCCCCACCCCTTGGCCTCATTCATTCCCCCTGTAGACAGGCCTCTTTATGTTTCGAAGAACATGGCCAGCAGTAGTTCCCCTGTAAAAAGCTTTCCCCCCTTCCCTGCCGATGTCCGTATACAGCAGTTTCCAGAGGGGCTCAAAAGGGCCCGACTGGAGTCAGCGCCTGCCTTCTGGCCCAGTGTTGCCGGAGGTGAAGAGGATGGGAGTTGCCCGCCTTAGTAGTCAGGACACACTTTTGCTGCCAGACGGCAAATAAGGAAGCTTTTCAAGCAGTCAGAAAACAGTGGCTGCCGCAGACTATTTTGGTGTCCAATTACTGGGCAGAAAATGGGGAGTACAGGGAGAGACCTACTGTCAGATCTGAGGGAAGCTGGCCTGAGAGGCACAGGGCAAGAGGGATCACAGAGGTCAACCCAAACATGAAACGAGATTCTAAAGAGAGCCCTGAACGTAGCAATGGAAGGCACTGGGAAGGACCATCTGGCCCAAACTGTATTTCCCCTAATTAGCTGCCAAATTTTATAAAACAACACTTCGAAGGACCCCTCATTTCCAGCCACGCATTCACAGGACAGTTCTCTAAGCTTTGTGAAGGATTTCTGGAGGAACTGCAGTTGTTTCCAGTCTTCCTCCGTCCTTCCTGTTTGCGAGCTGAATGTGCCCCGCGCAGTCCTAGCTCAGGCGTTTGTTCCTACAGGTAGGACTAAGGCGGCGAGAGGGCAGTCCCGCTGCTCCCCAAGCACCGAGGGCTGACCCTGCAGCACCGATTTCTATTTATTTATTTTTCAGGAATTCTGAGGATGGTCCAGACAGAGCTTCCTAAGTCTTTCCTCAGAGGCCCAAAGCGCTTCTTTACCCAAAACCCCAAGAGGAGGAGTCCTCGTCCCAAGCCGCAGCTGCCCGAGCCAGCCGAGGCCTGCAGGACGTCCCGCCCAGCCCCAGGCCGGTTTAACTGGTTAGGACTGAAGCCGCTCGCACAAAAGGCCTGAGCTTCGGGAGCAGAGGAACAGACGGGCCAGAGCGTGAAGACGAAACGCATTTCCTTCCTCAGGCCACCGCAGGCGAGGCCCCCAACCGAACTTCGCAGACATTCGCTCGGGGTAGGTGCACGTCCCACCCAGTCCCCCAAGACCAGAAACTGCGCAGGCGCCCGCGGAGCACCAGCGAGGCGCGTTCTCTCGCGCGCCCCGTGTCTCCTCAACAAGCTTCTGGGCCGCAGGGAGCGCGGTGCTTCCTGGGTGTTGTAGTGTGCTTCCTCCGCGAAGGGCCCTCCGATAGGCTGGGAGCTGGGTTTCTGAGAACTACGCCTCCCAGCGTACCCCGCGCGGGGCACTGGGCGTTTGCCCTGGTCAGCCTCAGCCGTCAGTGAAGAGTGGAGGACCCGGGAAGCCGGCTGCGGCGGGAGGAGGGAATGCGCTTGCGCGCTGGGCCGACTCATCCCGTTCGTCCCAATCATTGTAAACAGGCGGAGGCTGGGGCGGGGTGAGAATGGGGCGCCGGAGACCGGCCAGGGGCGCAGCGCCGGAGAAGGCTACGGTGGCTGCGGCGGCGGCGTGAGCGCGAGGAGGCGGTGGCTGCGGCGGGCTGGGCGGTCGCGCGGCGGCTGGCACAGGTTAGTGATGGGCAGCGGCGGCGTGCGGGGGTCGCAGTGTGTCCCCCTCGCGCGCTGGGGGAGCCGTCTCCGCAGCCGCCTTGCGGGCGCGTCTGTCAGGCAGCTTGCGGGGCTGGGCTCTCCCTGCGCGCTGGGCTGGAGTTGGGGGTGGGGGGCGTGGCTGCCCCTCGTGCGGGCTCCTGCGCGGCAGCTTTTCCTCAGCTCTCGCCCTCGGTGCGGTGCGTTCCTCCCACTGCCCTGCTGGGCCTCCCTCGTGGCAGCCGCCGTCGTAATGCGATTCTCTCGGGGACTGGAGGAGAGTCGGGACCCGGCCCCTCCCCCCCGGGGCTCCAGGCCTCGGGGCAGAGGGGGACTGTCTTTTATATAACCGGGCCGTGTCTCTGCTCGCACCCGGAACGCTGCCCCGCCCTCGGAGCTCGGCGGGCGCGCTGGGAGCAGGCTCTCGGCGTTTCCCACCGCTGGCTTGTAAGCGGCGGGGCTCCTTGGTCCGCAGTTCAGGTTTCAGTGGGAATGGGTGGACAAGTCTGGGGTTGAGAATTACTTACACAGCTCATTCTCAGCCGTGCTTGTGCCACAATGCTGTTGTTGAGGTCAGCTTTTTTTTTTTTTTTTAATCGTAAGAGAAACAGGTTTTACAAAATATTCCACACCCCAGTCTTTCCTGAAGTAATTATGCTGTTTCAAGTTTGGGGATTCATTACTACAGAGCCTCCCTCTTGAGCAAGCACCATTATTCCCCTAGGACCTAATGGAAGTCTTGGAGATAATTAAAATGTTAATTCGAGACAGCTTGACTGCGTGCAAAGAAGCACCTTCGTTTGGACGTTGAGTTAACACACCTGATCTAGCCTCATTAGAAAAGCTTTTCACTGAATTTTTTTGTTTAGCGGAGTGGGCATGTGCAGTGCTGGAGAGTTTGGGTAGCATTCCATCATACTTGGCAGTTGTTCACAAAATATTTCAGTGGCGATAAGGAATAGGCCCACTTTTGGTTTGGTGACCTGAGAGGCAGCACTTCTAAATGGGATGGTGCATGAGAAAGGTAACTTCACTTTCTGCCTTTTGAGTTATCTTAGTGATCTGATAATTCCTTTCTGAATATTTTCCTGAAGATGAGTAATTGCTGTGAGCTGAATTGGCAGTAGGAAGGAATTAGTGGAGTGGTTTCCACTTTTCAGAGTGACCCATGGATTTAAGTGGGATAGGCTAGTTTAACAGTAACCACTGAGAATTCTTTAAACAAACTATCTTCAAGCAGTGTAACAATTTAAATACTTTCTCTTCAAAATAGTATTTCTCACTTTAGATTTTTCAGGAGCCATTTATTCCCTAATTTAGAAAAAGAAGTGGTATCAGAAAAATGCATATTAACTTTAATTTGTAGAGTTGTATTTGCACAGTTGTTTGCTTGTCCAGGAGAGATTGGGTCCTGAACATGACTCAGAAGTAGGTTCTTCCTTTTTTGAAAGAAAAGTCCCAGTAGAAGCTCATGTTAGTATATGTGGAGAGAATAAGGGAAAATGTGGATCATTTAGTATAGAAGAACCACTGTGCGGCGGGCACTGTGCTGCTACACACAGACGGAAAAGGCAGTGTCCCTGCCTTCAGGGTACTAAGACTTTATCTCTTAAGTTGTCAACAAGTACAATATGGTTTTAAGATTGCTTTTTTTTTTTTTAAATCCTCACCCAAGGATATTCTTTCCATTGCTTTTCAGAGAGAATGGAAGGGGGAGAGAGAGAGAGAGATAGAAACATTGATGTAAGAGAAACACATCGATTGGCTGCCTCCTGCTCGTGCGCCGAGTGGGCCCGGTGATTGAGCCTGCAACCAAGGTACGTGCCCTTGGCTGGCATGGAACTCGGGACCCTTCAGTTTCGGGCTGGTGCTCTAACCACTGAGCAAATTTGCTAGGGCTGAGATCACTTTGATTGGAGAAAGTGGGGTACAGTGGGTGTAGGAAGGAGAAGAAGGCAGTCGTCAGTTTCTTAAGGGAAGAGGAGAGATTGAGGGAGGGGCAGGAGCAGGGAGAAGGGGGGGCGATGTTGTGTGTGGCATAGAGAGCATACCCACCCAGGTGGCACTGAGGTAGAAGGAACAGTGTGAGCAAAAGCACAGGAGTCCAAACTTACATAATGAGTGTAGGGTCTGCACGTGTAGCTAGTCAGAGTCTAGGGTAGTGGCAAGTATAGGGGAGCTAGGCAGAGACCGAATTATGGAGAGTCTTGTATACAATTGAAGTGATTTCAGCTTTGCCTTGTAAGCAAATAGGAGACAGGATAAACAAGAGAGGCCTAAGCCAGCCCTGCCCATTTTAACTGCCTGCTGTGTGTTAAGCATTATATCAGGTTCTTTATACCTTATGTCCTTAAACTTAAAGAAGGGTTAGGCATGACTGAGGGGAAAAATGGGAAGAAAGGAACTTAAGGCAGAGGGAAGGCTGGACATGAGGAAGAGCGTGGTACATTTTAAAAAATGGAAAGTGGCTCTCTACAGCTGTAGCACTGGGGTATTATCAGTTTGGGTTTATGGGAGGTAGCTGAAGATGAGGCTGCACAGATAGGATGGCATGCAATATTTGAGGATCTAAGGGTTATAGAGTTTTTTCCTGTAGATAATAATGGAGTTTATGGATTTTTTTTTTCTAATCCTCACCTGAGGAGTGAGGATATTTTTTTCATTGCTTTTTAGAGAGAGTGGAAGGGGGGGTAGAGAGAAAGAGAAATATTGGTGTGAAAGAGACACATTGATTGGTTGCCTCCCACACGTGCCCCAAGCCTAGGGCAGGGATCAAACCTGGAACCCAGGTTACATGCCCTTGACCTGGAATCGAACCCAAGACCCTCTGGTAGGGAGGTCGATGCTCTAACCACTGAGTATGCCCACCAGGGCGAGTTTATGGGTTTTAATCAGGAAAGAGTCATGATAAGGGTTTTATTTTAGAAAGATAATTCTGGTATTGTAGAGTGTAAATTTCAGAAGGGATAGAGGGAAGCTAAAGGGATGCAGAAAGACTGGTTAGCAGTTTTTGTAGTAATTGAGGTGACAGATAAGGGCCTAAACAAAGGTAGTGTCATGGAGGCAGAGGAGTAGGTTAATACCACAAATATTTAGAAGATAGAATTCATAGGATTCAGTAGCAATCGGATTTGGGCAGGATAAGATAGATGGCTTGGATTTTAAGTATACTGAGACGGAATTCTGGAAGAGTTCCAGATTTGGGGAGGACCAGTATTTTTCTTTTGGATATATTGAGTGGAAGTTATCTGTGAAACATTCAGGTGGAAACATCTGCTGCCGAGTTGGATGTGTGGGTTTGGAGTACGAGAGAGGTCTTGATAAGAGTAATCAGGCTAGGTATATCATAGGTTGTAGCTGAAGCTTTTGATTTAGGTAGCACTACTTGGGAAGAATTTACTGATGGAGAATAGTTTCTGGAAATAGGACATTGAGACAACATTTAAAGCCAGATAGAGGAAGGACTGGAAAAGGAAATTCCTAAGTGTTTGGAGTTGTAGAGAAATCATGAGAAAATGTTGTAGAAACCCAAATGGGATCATTTCAAAAGGAAGTTATACTTCATAACCAACCCCAGAAAAAATTTTGAAAAAAGAAAGCTGTTCTCAAATGCTTTGAGAACTTCTGTAAAACAAGGATTATTAAGTCTATTGAATTTGATAATAGCAGTTTTGTAGCATCGTACTTAACTGCTAACAATTGGGAAAGAAGCTAGGTTTCATTTAATTGGGAAGTCAGAGTGGATAAAGCAAATGTAGATTACTTCAAGAATAAACAGATCTTAGCTGTAAGGGAAGACTAGAAGTAGTTGTTAGCAGGGGTTAATAACGGGTTAAAGGAGGGATTTTTAAAAAATTATCTTTATTGTTGAAAGTATTACAGATGTACCCTTTTTCCCTCTATTGAGCTCCTCGGCCCTGCACCTGCCCCCCAAAGGAGGGATTTAACAAGGCAAATACTTGAGACTGCCTTTTTTCTTGTCACAGCTCTGTTGAGATATAATTAATATAACAAAAATTCATCTTTTAAAGTTTACAATTAAGTGGTTTTTAGTATATTCACTGAGTTGTGCAACTATCTCCACAATAAATTTTAGAACATTTTCATTACTCCAAAAGAGACACTTCTTACTCATTATCATCATTCCCCCTTCCCCCTGCTCCCACCCACTAGCAACCATCTACTTTCTGTCTCTGGAGTTGCCTGTTCTGGACATTTCATATAAATGGAATCATATATGTGATCATTTGTGACTGACTTCTTAGCATAATGTTTCCAAGATTCCTCCATATTGTAGCATATAGCAGAGCTTCATGCCTTTTTTTTTCTTCTTTTTTTAATCCTCACCTAAGGATATGTTTCTGTTGATTTTTAGAGAGAGGAGGGGAGAGAGAGAGAGACAGACATTGATGTGAGAGAAAAACATCGATCAGCTGCCTCCTGTATGCGTCATTACCGAGAATTGACCCTGCAACATAGGTATGTGCCCTGACCGAGAATTGAACCCTCAATCTTTTGGTGTATGGGACAGTGCTCCAACCATCTGAGCCACCTGGCCGGGGCTTATTTTCCATCTTAGTCTGTCTTCATCTGGTATCCTGTAACTTTGCTAAACTCATTTATTAGCTTCAATAGTTTCCTTGTGTATTCTTTTGGGTTTCCTATGTAAGATCATGTCATCTGTGAATAGAGACAGATTTACTTCTTCCTTTCCAGCATAAATACCTTTTATTTGTTTATTTTCTTGCCTAACTGCCCTGGCGAGAACTTTCAGTACAGCATTGAATGGAAGTGGAAGAGCAAACCTTCTTGTCTCATTCCTTGTCTTAGGAGGAAAGCTTCTAATGTTTTACCATTAAGTATGGTGTTAACTGTGGATTTTTCATTGATGCCCTTTATTAGTTTGAAGAAGTTCCTTTCTATTCCTAGTTTGTCAGATGTTCTGTTGAATGTTTGTTGAGTGTATGTCTTAATTTCTACATAGTTTTGAATTTTTCAAGAAAGTATTTTCTGTTACTGATTTCCAATTTCATTTCATTGTGGTCAGAGAACATATTTTATATGCTTTCAATCTTAAATTTTATTAAGTTTGTTTTGTGGCCTAACATGATCTGTCTTAGAGAATGTTTCAAGTCACATGCATGAGATGAATGTGTATTCTGCTATTGTTGGATGAAGTATTCTGTAGATATCTGTTAGGTCTACTTGCTTTAAAGTGCTGTCAGGTGTTCTGTTTCCTTATTGATCTTTTGTTTAGTTGCTCTATCCACTATTGAAAGGGGGATATTGAACTCTCCAATTATTGTTGAATTGTCTCTTTCTCCTTTCAATTTAGTTAGTTTTTGTTCCATGTCTATTGGGGTTCTGCTATTAGGTGCTTATATGTTTATAATTGTTATATCTTATTGACAGACTTACTCTTTCATCGTTATATACTATTTTTCTTTTTCTCTTATAGCAATTTTTGTCTTAAAGTTTATTTTGTTTGGTTTTAGGATAGCCATCCTGGCTCTCTTTTGGCTCCTGTTTGCAAGGAATATATTTTTTATCTTTTTACTTTCAACTTTTGTCTTTGAACGTAGATTGAGTCTCTTGTAGGCAGTATATTGTTGGATCTTATTTTGTTGTTGTTACGTCCGTTCTGCCAATATCTATCTTTTAATTTTGGGAATTTAACCCATTTATATTTAAAGTAATTACTGATAAGGAAGAACTTACTTATGCCCTATTGCTATTTGTTTTCTATGTATCTTATCTCTTTTGTGTTCCTCAGTTCCTCTTACTGCCTTCTTGTTTCTTTTCAGCATACAATTTTAATTCTGTTATATTTTATTTACTATATATTACTGAGTTATTTCTTAGTGGTTGCCCTGGATTACAATTAACATATTGATTTGCAACGGTCTAGTTCAGATTAATACAAACTTAATTTTAGTAGTATACAAAAACTATACACCTATATAGCTCCACTCCCCTTTGTGGTGCTCTTGCCACAAACTGTAGCTTTATATATTCTATGCCAGATTTACAATTGTTGCTTTATGCAGTTGTCATTTAAATCAGATAGGGGACAGAAAAGAGATATAAATAAAAAATACATTTATACTATGTTTTGTATTTACCTGTGTCGTTACTTTTACTATTGTTCTCTATTTCTTCATGTGAATTCAGGTTACTGTCTAGTGTCCTTTCGTTACAGCACGAAGGACTCCCTTTAACATTTCTTGTAGGATAGATCCACTAGCAATGAATTCTGTTAGATTTTCTTAATCTGAGAATGTATTAAATTCTCTTTCATTTTTGAAGAATAATTTTGCGAGATAATTCTTGGTTGACAGTTTTTTCTTTCAATACTTTGCCTATGTAATTTCATTGCCTTCTGGCTTCTATGGTTTCTGATGGGAAGTCAGCTGTTGTTGATATTGAAGATCCCTTGTATATGATGAGTCACTTCTCTCATGCATCTTTCAAGATTCTCTTTGTCTTTGTCTTTTAACTGTTTGGTTAAGATGTGTCTTGGTGTGGATCTCATTGAGTTTATCTACTTGTTGCCTCTTAGGTTCTCAGGAATTTGTGGAAGCTGTTCAGGGCCCTTTTTCCTCAAAATGTCACATTGCTCAGCCATTCCTCTCAAGGATTTTGGTCAGTGTGTTTGCCACAATCGTTAGTCAGTGCTTTAGGTGGCAGCAGTGAAAACATCTGTCTATAAGTGTTTTTCACAAACATTTCTCATGCCCCATAGTGGCTTTAGCCCTGGAGGAGTTCTTGGTTATCAGCATTAGCCCTGGGGCAGTTCTTGGTTATCAGCATTAGCTCTGGGGGAGTTCTTAGTTAGTAGCAAGGGCTGATAAAGCAAGCCTTTCATCAGGTCTTCCAGGGAGCCATTACATAGGTCAAAAAAAATAATTTCATTTTGTTTGCAAATGAGGTTTGTTCTTGCTGTACCAGTACTAGGAATGTGGGCTGTTATTTTTAAGACTGCCAGTGATTTGGGAGCCCAGGATAGGACTAGAGTAAGTTTATGCCACAGGGCTCTCTGATTCAGCTGATTTTCTTGAATAAGCACTCACTAGATTGCTTAAAGCCTTGGCTAGTTTCCAGTATTCTGAAAAAGTTGATTATGACAGGTTTTAGTTGCTTTTGTGGAGGGGTTGACTTTTGGGGTTCCTTATGCCACCATTTTGCCAACATCACTTCATCTACTTATTTACTACTACAATTACTTCTCGGCTACCTGTATCTCTATAATTCAAGTGAATTTCTTGTAGACAGCTTGTAGCTGTAGCTGCATCAGTATTTTCTCTTTCTCTCTGCTTTGCTTTATTTCTAAAGGATTTTAGGTGCTTATATAGATGCAGTAGAATAAAGATTTTTGACTATTATAAACAGTGCTGGAATAAGCATCCTTTTACTTGCATTTTTGTTTACTTTTGTGTATTTGGGGCATAAGATTTTAATAGTGGAATTGCTAGGTCAGAATGTAAATTTTTGCTAGGTGTTGCAAAATTGCCCTTTTAAGTGTATCAGGTTACACTTTTACCAGTAGTGTATGAGGGTCTCTTTCTTCACACCCTCCTCAGTATTGGGTATCAAACTTGTTTATCTTTAGAAGACTGGTGGATGAAGAAGAACATGTCTTTAATTTTCTATTTCATTTTTTAAAAATATTTTTGTGTGTGCTTTGTGTTCATATTCTGTACCATTTTTTGTGGTTTTCTTTTTCTAAAATTAATTTTGTAAAATATTTGTCATGTCTATTGCTAGTATTTTTTTCCCCCAAGTTTTTTCTTGGCTTTTAAAATTTGTTCATGGTGTTTTTAAGGTGTAATTAGGATTTTCTGAAGTTCTTTTCAAATGGAGAATCAAGGAAAGAGCAGTAAAATTCTTCCTTTATCAGATTCTTACATGGGGGAGGGGATGTAGTTTAGAAAATCTCAAATTTCATCCAGATATTTTTATACTCTTGCTTTTGTATAGTTAATAGCACAATTAAATATTGACTAATTATTATTACTACTTAGTACCTATTGTGTACCAGGAATACCATTTTGTTTAATCTTGGCAATGCCTTGTCAGATAGATGTCAATATTCTGTTTGACATAAAGAAATCTAGTCAACAAAAGTTGATGGCACTTAGTTGAAACCCACAACTATGTTACAGAGCTAAGACTTAAATCCAGATCATCTCTCAGACTCTAGAGCCTGTATACTTCCTGTTTACCAAATTATCTTTCCATCAGGATATTTCTCAGTTTCTTTACAGAGGGATGGTGGCCGCCTGAGTGAGACAGAAATAACATGATTGTGTTTTCCTTAACCATTAAAGATAGTACTGAAGGTTTAACAACTTTATATTTTTTTGTATATTCTTCCAGAGATGTTTTACACACATAAGAACAAAGATGTATGTAAACATGTACGCATTTTGTTCTGAACAGCCATAATGTAATATGTGGAGTAAGGGAATCAGTATTTGTTGAATACTTACTGTGTACCAGGCACTAGACCTGTTTCTTTATATTTGAATGAAGTTCTTCAAACTGATTACCTTGAAAGGTTGTACAGATATTTAAGTATGAGACTTTTGCATAAAAGGTTGTTAAAAACAAAAATACTAGTAGAGCTCATTTGGAATAGCTTTCAGAGCTGATACTATGAAGCATGGCAGTTCATTATCAATTGAAAGTTAAATGAATTCAAAAGCACTAGAAATTGAGAGCCAGATATTGTGACAGGTTGAGAAAAAAATTGCATACCATTGCCATTGTTTAAAAATGGGGTGTGTTTATTAGTTATAAAAATGGTGTTTTTGTGCGACTGGGATTTTCTAAATTGAGATCTTTCACCAGCTTGTTAGTGACAGGTGCCATTAGGTAAATATATTTGGATAGGAGCTTATTTCTAGAAAAAAGGGAGGAGGGAGATGAGGTAATAAAGCTCCCCTCCTCCTCACTAGGCAGGAAGCTTTTTAAGGAAAAATCATAAATTGAAGCTGTTATTTAAGGCATTAGCAATTCCGTAGTTCCGTCCAAAGAATCAAGGACTTTGACTTTCTGCTTAGGAAAATTATGGGAAAAGAAAGTACGAATATGAAACTGAAGTAAAAGCTCACTGAAGTTCATTTTGTTACCCCACTGTTATGGTAACAAACTTGAAAAGTAGCAGATACCATTCTAAGTTTTTCAGCTTAGTTTAGCATTGTAAGAAAATGAACATATTATGATGTTAGATTTTGTTTTCTCAAGTTTTCCTCAGATTACTTTATTTTCAATTAAGACTTCATTTTTTAGAGCATTTTTAGGGTCACAGGAAAATTGAGCAGAAGGTACAGAGATTTCCCATCTACTCCAAGCCCTCAGCCCTGTGCAAAGCCTCTCCTCCATTACCAACTTTCTCCACCTGGCTGTACATTTGTTTCAGCTGAACCTACATTGACACATCGTAACCACCCAAAAGCCCGTAGTTTACATTACAGTTCACTTTGGGTGCTGTACATTCTATGAGTTTGGCCAAATGTATAATGACATGGCATCCATCATTATGTTACCGTACTGAGTGTTTTCACTCCTGTTCATCCCTCCCTCCTCCTCCTCCCCCAACCCCAGCAACCGTTGATCTTTTAACTATTTCCATAGTTTTGCCTTTTTCAGAATGTGATATAACTGGACTCATACAGTAGGTGTCCTTTTTAGATTGGCTTCTTTCACTTAGTAATATGCATTTAAGGTTTTGTTCACATAAGAAAGGTCCAAACCCATAGAGAATTTTTATTTGAGCCAAACTGAGGAGGACATACACCATGTTGCAAGATTTCACATGTTCCAGAGAATATCAGTTTTGCAGCTTCTTTTCTGCATTTGAGATTAAGGAGGGAACGTAAGGAAGATGACACGGAGGTGGGAGGACAGCAAGGTGGGGATTGGATTATAGGATAGTTAACAAGATTATGTACTTGAGTGTGCGTTTTTTCACAGGTGTATTAACCTAGATGCACGGAAATGATGGACAGGGCTTAGTATAATGGACAGGGCTTACGTAAGGCAAAGATGAGCCTTTTAGTGAAGAAGTTATATGCCTGGGGTGTGACTACCCACCATGACCTGCCCAGTTAGGAATTTATGATCGGATCACCATGTGAAGTTACTTTCCATAGAACCTCCCCTCCCTTTTTTTGTCCACAGTTCCTCTGTGTCTTTTAACGGTTTGATAGTTCATTTCTCTTTAATGCTGAGTATATTCCATTGTCTGAAAGTATCATAGTTTACTTATCCATTCACCTATTGAAGGACATCTTGGTTGCTTCCAAGTTTTAGCAATTATGAATACACGTAATTCTATAAATTAGTTGCTGTAAAGACCCATATGTAGGTTTTTGTATATATATAAATTCTCACTTCATTTGGGCAAATACCAAAACACTAAGGAGTGTTATTGCTGGAGCATATATAAAGAGTATGTTTAGTTCTGCAAGAAACTGCCAAACTCTTCCAAAGTGGCTGACCTTTTTGCGTTCCTACAGTAGTGAATGAGAGATCCTATTGCTCCACAATCTCATCAGCATTTGTTGTTGTCAGTGTTTTGGATTTTGGTCACTCTTAATAGATATGTGGTGGTATCTCATTTTTTTGGTTTTTGTATTTTTTTAAAAATTGAGCTGTAATTGAGATATAACATTAGTTTCAGGTGTATAATATAATGATTTGATATTTGTATATATACGTCAATTATATACATATGGTGAAATGATCACCACACTAAGTCTAGTTAACATTTGTCACCATACATTGTAACAAAAAAATTTTAAGAAAATTCTTAAAAACTGTAAATTTGTTTTATCAGGTTCATTGTTTTAATTTGCAATTCCCTAATGTGGAACATCTTTTCATATTGCTCTTTTGTCTTTTGTGTATCTTTTTTGGTGAGGTGCCTGCTCTGGTCTTTTGCCCATCTTTAAATTCGTTTGTTTGTTTTCTTATTGTTGAGTTTTAAGAGAGTTCTTTGTACATTTTGGATAAAAACAGTTCCTTATCAGATATGTCTTTTACTGATATTTTTCCACATTCTGTGGTTTGTCTTTGCATTTCTGGTCTTAATTTTTATGCTCACTTTCCCACTCTCCCTCCTTCCCCCCTCTTTTTTGTGCAGAGTATTAACTAAAGAAACTAAATTGTATGTCCTATAGATTTCTGTTGTCGTTAATCCTCACCCAAGGATTTTTTTCCATTGATTTTTTTTTTTAATATGGTTTTATTGATTTTAGAGAGATATGAAGGGAGAGGAGGGGGGAGAGAGAGAGAGAGACATGGATCACCTGCCTCCTGCATGCTCCCTGCTGGGGATCAAGCCCACAACCTGGACATGTGCTCTGACTGGGAGTTGAACTCAAGAACTCTTGGTTCATGGGTCAGTGCTCAACCACTGAACCACACTGGCTGGGGTCTATTGGTTTTTAGAGAGAGTGGAAGGGAAGGAGGGGAAGAGAGAGGGGAGAGAGAGAGAGAGAGAGAGAGAGAGAGAAACATCCATGTGAAAGAGACACATTGATTGTTTGCCTATTGCACACACCCTGATCATGCTAGGAATTGAACCTGCAACCCAGGTACATGCCCATGACTTGGAATCGAACCCAGGACCCTTAGGTGTGCCGGTTGAAGCTCTAACCATATAGCACACCGGCCAGGGCGAGGAGGGCTTTTTTTTTGTCCCTATCCAATTATCTTCTTAGCTTTTGGCATGCTCAGTGTAAGAACCTCTCCCTGCTGCCGTCTTGACTAGTGGGGGAGACTCCCCAGCATTCACACTGACTGACTAGGGTAACAGCAGCACAAATGTCCTTTTCCTTTTTTATAATTTCACGTATAGAAGAGAAGGGAAGGAGGGAGAGTGTAGATCTTAGCAACCTCAGAATGACCTCTTTCCTTAAGAACTTTCTCCTTTTCACTTAAAGAAAGTAATTTACAGCTTCTCTTTGGCATATCCGAATTGCCAACATTACTACTCTTGCGCTTTGGGTCATTGCACAAGCACCGGGATAGCGATCTGGTAACTCAGATGGCTACTAAGTGACTGACAGTTGGGGAGTGTATACAGCCTGGAGACACTGGACAATAGGATGAGTGACATCCTGGGCAGGACATGGCTGGAGGGCATTAGATTTTATCACAGCACTCAGAAGGATGCATAACTTAAAACTTATGAATTGTTTATTTCTGGAATTTTCCATTTAACATTTTTGGACCACAGTTTACTGTGGGTAACTGAAACCACAGAAAGCAAAACTGCGGATAAGGGGGAGACTATTGTGCTGTTCCATTTCCCTCAAATTTAAGATAACTCCATGGCTCCTGTATGAGTTTGCTTACCGTGCTTCCAGTACATTGTTTTGGAAGCATGGACTGGATACTTTTTGTGCCTCAGTGCATTGTTTTGGAATCATGGACTGGATACTTTTAGCCAGTTTCTATTGTAACTAGTGGTGTGCTTTTAAAAAGGTTATTAAATAAGGTTTGTGGCGCCCCCCCCCCCTACCAGTTAAGTTCTAATTTAAGATTTACTTGAGGATAGATCCTGTGATTTTGAAACAGGGCAGGAAAGAGGCCTGCTCCCACCAAAGGATATACCATCCCTGTAAAAATATTCTGTTTCACTGTTAGATACCAAATGGTATTTATTTTTTATAAGAAAATTTTTTTGGGGTCCCCTATAGTAGAATGACTGCTAGTGATAACACTTTTGATTTTGTTTAAAGGCAAGAGTCCAATGTGGGTTTTTCCCTGATACTTAATATATATGTATTCTTTTATTTGGACAGCTGTTTGTGGAACTGAATTTTGTCCTTTCTAGCCTTTCTTACTTTGTAGGCTGACGGTGGAATTATTTCTGTCTGCTAGGTTTTATGTGTTTTTGGCTGCTCATTTTCCAGCACCTGACATTCTAATCCTCAGAGATTGAACTTTGAATTTAAATAATAGACATAATTTGTGCTCTTTAGATTTTAGTCTTATCTGGAGGATGATTTTACATATTGTATTATGTCAGTCTCCTAAAATACTTTGTTAAATTTTTTTGTTTTCTTGTTATTACTCATGTAATACTTGTCAGCATTAAAAAGTTATTTCTATTTATTATGAAGAACTTTAGAAGTTCACATTATTAACTGATTTTTACACGTCTTAGTCATGTTTTAATCAGTAATACTGAGAAAGTTGGGAAGCTGAGTGGAAAATATTAATTCACTGTGCCATTCATTGAATTTCTGTGAGTGGCATATGGGATTCTAATTAAAAGTTTGGCTAAGCACTTGGGAGTAGGGGAGAAACTAAAATAAAGATTAAGTCTGATTATGTATAAGAAGGATACAGAAAAGAAATAACCCAAATTAAGAGTAAAATCTCTGTTAAAGAACAGCCTTAAACAAATGTTAGTGGATTTGAAGGGACTAATTATATAACAACTAAATTGGTTGACATTTAGTCTGTGCAGATGTGCATGAGAAATTATTGTCAAGCCTGTAAATGTGAATACTAGTTTGCATTTACTGGGTATAGGCCATAAACCTTAAACATATTATCATGGAAAAGTTTTCAATGTTAATGATATGAAACCCTTTAAACCTAATCTGCTTTGTCTGAAGGATTATTTCTCTCCCATTTCAGTTTGTAAACTTAAATTTTTTTTCTTGGATAGTAATATTCATATTTTAAGAGAAAGCTCTTTATCTCTTTTATTTGATTTTAAAATAAGATTTGTAATGATCTCTTTTTGTGAGACATGGTTTTACTTTTTGTGTTTTAAATTTTTAGAGTAATTCATAAGATTAGTTTAAGAAATCAAATAGTACTGCTTGCTGTCTTTAGACAGGCCTGCGTGTAAGGTGGTTCCTTGGCTGGCATCTGAGAACTTGACTGCTAAAGTTCCTTACAGTAGAGAAAACCTTTCCTAAATGTGTAAGAGTGGCTGACTATATCTAAACCATTTATAAAAAGTGGTTTATGCTGAATATCTGCTTGCTTTCTGGGAGCCCGGAATTTTGGTACATGCTGGGCAGAGCGTGCCTATATGATCAGGCTCCACAAAGACCTTGGCCTCTGAGTCTAAGCTGTGGCCTGGCAGACGCTTCACACACGTTACTGTTGCTGGAAGAATTCCTCATATCCCTTTCTTTTCCTCTGCTGTTTTTGCCTTGTACCCTTTTACTGTAAAAAATCTTAGCCACGTGTATGAGTATATACAGAGGTATGTGAGTCCTTCTAGCAAATCACCTCTCCTGGGGTTGGTCTTGACCCCCAGCACAGTCCTAAGAGACTTACAATGGAGAATGCTATCCCCTGCCTCATTCTTGTCCCTCTCTCAGTCTTAGTTTTTTTCTTTCATCTGTTTCTTTTGGTATTTTCTTATTTCTAAATAATACACTTAAACTGCTAGTTTCTAGGGCACTGTTCCAGACGTTACCTGTTAGCGGGGCGTTACAGTAGATGAGGCTGTAGGTCTCATACACTCCCCAGCGCCCTCTCAGTCCCGATACGGTCACGTGGGCACATCGTTACTCACTGTCCTCATTGTGCTGACGAGACACAATGAAGTCATGTTGATACTGTCATGTTGAGCCAGGCAGTAGACTACAGTTTCATTTTCTCATCTACCTTTTTCTTAGAGTTAATGGTTATCTCATTTTTATTTGCTATTTTAGTGTGTTTTTATGACAAATTTATTCCGAAAGCCCAGTGGCTTTTTACCACATCTTACTATTCTTTTCCACATGGTCAGATATGTCTGTAAATCCCATTGTCCTCTGGAGCTCTTCTTTCCTCAGTGTCAGTGTGAAATGTGTCACATGTTGGCAACAGGCCTGCTTTTTCTGGGCCTTCCTTTGCTTAATCCTTTCACCCTTCTCACCCAGCCCCTAACCCCCTCCCCTCTGATAGCTGTCAGTCTGTTCTCTGTATCCCTGAGTCTGTCTCTACTTTGTTAGTTTATTTTGTTCATCAGATTCCACATGTAAGTGAAATCATAGGGTACTTGTCTTTCTCTGACTGGCTTCTTTCACTTAGCGTAATACTCTCCAGGTTTATCTGTTCTGTCGCAAAAGGTAAGATTTGTTTGCTTGTTCTGTTGTTTACTGAGAGAGGAGTTCTGCAATAATGATAACTGGGGATTTGTCTTTTTTATTTTCTGTCAGTTTTTGCTTCATGTAGTTGAAGCTGTTATTAGGCTTGTACATACATGTGAAGAATTATGTCTGGCCCGGCTGGGTGTGCCTCAGCGGTTGAGCATCGACCTATGATCCAGGCGATCAGGGTTCGATTCCCGGTCAGGGCACATGCCCGGGTTGTGAGCTGCAGCCGATCAATGACTCTCTCATCATTGATGTTTCTCTCTCTCTCCCTCTCCTTTCCTCTCTGTGAAATCAATAAAAATATATTTAAAAAAAAGAAAAAAAAGAATTATGTCTGTTGTGTGAATATTCTTTTTTTAAATATATATGTATTTTTTATTGATTCCAGAGAGAGGGAAGGAGAAGGAGAGAGAGATAGAAACATCAGTGATGAGAGAGAATCATTGATTGGCAGCCTCTTGCTCACCCCCTACTGGGGATCGAGCCCAAAACCTGGTCATGTGCTCTGACCCAGAATCGAACTGTGATCTGGTTCACAGGTCAATTCTCAACCACTGAGCCATGCAGGCCAGGCAGGGAATATTGTTCTTTATTTCTGACAATACTTCTTGTCTTGAAGTCTGTTTTGTCGGAAATTATAGTCACTTTCCTTCTTTATGGAATGTGTTTGTATGGTGTATCTTTTCCCTTCATTTGCTTTTAACCTTTCTGTGTAGTAGTTGTATTTAAAGCACATCTCTTATAAACAACATATAGTTGAATCTTGCCTTTTCATTCAGTATGATTATCTCTGCCTTTATTTTATTTTTTTGTTAATCCTCACCTGAGTATACTTTTTCCATTGAATTTTAGAGAGAGTGGAAGGCGGGGGAGGGAGGGGGAGGGAAAGAGAAACATCAATGGGCTGCCTCCTGCACACCTAGTGGGGACTGAGCCCACAACCTGGGCATGTGCCCTGACTGGGAATTGAACCTATGACTTCTTGGTTCATGGGCCAGTGCTCAGCCACTGAGCCACACTGGCCAGGTGCTGTTTAAAACAATGCATAGTACCTGTTGTGTAGAGGTGTGTCCAGGAGATTGTGAGAGGATGGAAAAGGAATACCTATGGCTCAGACTGGACAGGGACGATTCCTGGAGAAAGTGTTGCTGATACTTGTGTGTGTTTGTTTTTAACAGCTTTATTGAGGTATAATTTATATACCATAAGGTTTAACCAATTTAAATATATAATTCAATGATTTTTAGTAAATATACAGGTTTACATAACCATCATCACAATCCAAATCTAGAACATTTCCATCATTCCAAAAAGATTCTTTGTGCCCATTTTCAGGCTTAATACAGGATGAGTATGAATTAGTCATGCAAATACACTGGAAGGAGGGCTGGGTTCCAAAGCAGAGTCAGAGAAGCACAAAACAAAATGGACCATTGTAGACTGGTGCCTGTAAGCTGTTATTTCTGTAGTGTAAACCTGTGCTCCTTCTGTGCAGCTGTGTTTTTGTTTCCTCAGTCTTTGGAGCTCAGTTTTCTCATCTGTAATGTATAACTGTTAATGTTGGTTGGACTGAAGCGCCTTCTAAACTCTCAAATCCTGTGATTGTCAAAATTTAGGGTACTTTCAATTAAAGGAAAAATAGAATGTCCTTTTTTTTAAGATACCCTTTTTAAAAAAATGCTAGCCAAAAGTCAGGGTCCATCAGGAAATATAGAAGAAATATAGTGATGCTTGTGGATCCTTTAATAGAATTTTTACTCCTATTTTTAATGCTTTTCCAAATTATACAAGCTAAATAATGCATACTGGGTAGAAAATTTATAAAATGCAGAAAAGTAAAAAGAAAAGGTACATCACTTATAATCTTAGAATTCAGAGAGAATCATTATTCATGTTTTTATTCTTACAATTTTTTGCACATATATTTAAAAATTGATAGTGTGCTGTAAATAAAATTGCTTTTTCACACATTATTAAATATTGTCAAAAACCTGATTTTTAATGCTGCATGATTTTTATAAGATTAAACAAACATGGCCTGTTCATTTTTAAAAACAATAATAATAAAAGTAATAGATGGACCTGATAAGGTTCAAACTTTAAGGGATAAAATAGAAATTAAAAAAAATCTTTCCCTCCCCCTTTGCTTATATCCTTACCATACTGAATATCATATACCTATTTTGTTCTTTGCCAGTCTGATGTTAGAGAAATGGTAATTTATTTTAATTTGTTTTAAGAATTATAATTGAACATTGATTTTGTTCACATATTAGTCATTTTTCTTGTTCATGTCCTTTGTGTAGGTCTCTTTTTTTTTTTTTTTTTTTAATGTTTTTATTGGTTTCAGAGAGAGGAAGGGAGAGGGAGACAGAGAGAAGCATCAGTGATGAGAAAGAATCATCAATCGGCTGCCTCCTGCACACGCCCTACTGGGGATCGAGCCCGCATGTGCCCTGACTAGGAATCAAACAGTAACCTCCAGGTTCATGAGTCGATGCTCAACCACTGAACCACACCAGCCAGGCTGCATAGATCTCTTGATTTGTTTATATTTTAATTGATTTGGAAGTGCTTTTTTAAAAAATCAGCTATCACAGTTGGCAAAATTTTTTTCATATCTGTTTGTCTTTTGACTACTTATGGTCACATTTATCAGTCTTGTTATTTAGGGTTTGTAGATTTTTAAAGTTGCAAAATGACCTTAAAAGTGAGTGCAAAGAGAAACAAGTGATTCCAAAAGTATTTCAATTAAATATGAGAAATAATTCAAGTAACTTATGAACACAGTACTTGACTATGTACCCTCTGTCTAAAGAAGAAAAAAATGCAAACAAACCTTGACTTCTTACTACTTTTTGTCCTTTATAGTGTCCATTCTGGTGAAACTATTTGTGTGTATTTTACAATTGAGCAAATGAAGTAATTGCAGTGCAAAATAAAAGTTATTATCAACACATGTACTGTTTGCAACATAGAACTACAGTTAATGATTTATAATTGTTTCAATCATTAAATATATTTTAACTGTATTGTAAACTTTAATTTTGATACTGAACTATTTGTGGTAGTTATATAAATAGTCTGTAGTTTATTATTTATAGTTGTTTGTTCATCACTTAAAGAAAAACAGTAATATTTTAAGCTGGATAACAATCAAAATGAAGCTCTTTACAGTAGTGAACTCTTTTTAAAAGGAACTCTGTATTCTACTTTGAGTACTCTAACTCTGATTTTCTTAAAGTTAGATCCCAGGGCTTCTAACTCCTTGAGAACTAGAATGTAAGATGCATGGATTGTAACTTGAGATGATAAAATGAAAGCCTGTTTTTAAAGGAGGGTAACGAAAAAATACTTTTTGTAAATGCAGGATTAATTGCCATGTTGTTGTGTGTGTGTGTGTGTGTGTGTGTGGTGCTTTGTGTTTCGGTTGGCGTTTGATGATTCTGATTATCCTCTCCTCCCTCCCCTGTGCAGGTGTAATGGATAGGTAACAGAGAAGCCCGCTGCGCTGTCTCAGGGAGGCAGAATGACCGAGTGCTTCCTGCCCCCCACCAGCAGCCCCAGTGAACATCGCAGGGTGGAGCATGGCAGTGGTCTTACCAGGACCCCCAGCTCTGAAGAAATCAGCCCTACTAAATTTCCTGGATTGTACCGCACTGGCGAGCCCTCGCCTCCCCATGACAGCCTGCATGAGCCTCCTGATATAGTGTCTGATGATGAAAAAGACTATGGGAAGAAAAAAGGAAAATTTAAGAAAAAGGAAAAAAGGAGTAAGTGCCTTTTCTGTGTTTTTGATATATTTTAAATGTATGTCTACTCTACTCACCTGTATCCACTATCTTCTAGAAATATGTCCAAAGACCTTTGTTTGACACTTTTTGTTCCTTATTTTTCAAGGTCTCAATTTTTGAATACTAGAGTTATATTTTAGGGTGCTACTTTCACACACACAAAAGAATGCTGAATTTCCAGAAATGGTAAAATTTTCTCGTGGAAGTATTTTAAAGAAGTCATTTTAAATAATGTATAAAAAGTAGATAGTGGAATTTTTTCCCTAAAAGAATCTTATTTTTGGGCTAAGTTGTATAGGCAGTTGGGGTACACGTTATTGGAACTGTGACAAAGTAGTTATTTGTTTTAAGCAATTGCCATGATGCATTTATTTATAGTCCTTATTTGGTAGGGAGAAGGAACTGTTTAAGCATAGATCTTTAGTACCTTTAAAAGCAAATCAAGTGAGTTATTTTAAGTATTGTTTTGAGTTTCACTGTATTTTTAAGTTAATTTTCGGGGCATAACATTAATATAGAATGCATAGATTGTGTACAGCTTGATGAGTTATCACAAAATGGATACTCCTGTGTAACTACTACAAGGATCTGGAAATGGAGCATTATGAACACCCTAGAAATTCCCATTATTGCTTCTGCACAGGGAATCTCCATCCCTCCCAAAGGTATACTTCTTTCAACATAGCTTGATCCTGCCTGGTTTTATACTTATGTAAACGGAAGCAGACTTCCTTTTGTGTCTAGTTTATTTTGCCCAATATTATGTTTGTTAGATTCACCTGCATTATTTTATGTGGCGGTAATTTGTTCGTTTTTATTGATGCGTTTTGTTTCATTGCGTTAATATACTAGAAATATCAGAATTTATTTATCCATTCTACTGTTACTGGTCGTTTGGGTTGTTTTCAGTTTGTGACTGTCGTGAATAGTGCTTCTATAAACATCATTGTACGTGGTTATGCATTTCTGTTGTGTATATGCCTGGACTTGCTCACTTACAGGCCATGCTTATTCAGCCTTGGTAGATCCTGTGAAGCAGTTTCCCAGAGTGGTTGTATCAGTTCACACTCCCACCAGCAGTGTCTGAGAGCTCAGGCTGCTCTGCATCATAGTAGTATGCCCTTAAGAGTTCTTCCCCTCTGGTTGGTTAGGGGTGTGGGTATTTAAAAAATTTTTTTGTTAATCCTTACCCGAGGATATTTTTCCCTTTGATTTTCAGAGAGGGAGAAGGGGAGAGAGAGAGCGTGAGAAAGAAACGTCAATGTGAGAGAGACACATTGATTGGCTGCTCCCGCATGCGCCCTGACTGGGGCCAGGGATTGAACCAGCAACCCTTTGGTGTGCAGGCTGACACTCTAACCACTGAACCACACCAGCCAGGGCAGGTTTGTGATATTTTAATTAGAGGGTTATTTATGAAAAACTTTAATCTTTTAAATAAAATAGCTAGTAAAGTACCTAGCTAAAGAACAACAAAAATAGGAGAGTTATGGGTATTAAAAAACAAAACTGAACTAGGATAACTCTGATATGATATAAAGCAGTTGTCACTGTGTGAAGACCAGGGCCTCTGATGCAGGGAAGTGGGCTGATGGATTTTAGAGAAGTTCCATCTGGAGATTAGAGAAGTTCCTGGTTTCCTCTTCCACCCAGATGAGCCTTCAGTGCCTGATGCAGTCTTCAGAAGGAACTTAACAGCTAGTGACAGGAGATCGAAATGTGATAGAGGAATGACTGCAGCATCTGAACAGCAGTACAGTTCCTGTCATGGTTTGAAATTGACTCAAATTACAGGGACCAAATATGAAAAAAAATCTAAGCTAAATAAAGTAAGTTCAGATGACAAAAGAATGCTCTAATTTATGAGATTTTTTTTATTAGCTCTCTGTGTAGAACCTTTCTTGTGTATTTGTAATACTTGGTTTGCCAAAATTCCACTTAAACACATATAAAATAAAACCAATTTTCATAACCTCCTATTGCAAGAATAGCTCTCTCCATGTTGCCCTCCTTTAGTCAGGAGATGTCAGTGCAGTATCTCATTTTATCTGAGAGGAAACCAGTTTTTTGCTAGGAGTGAGTACCAGGAGGGATTAGCCATGATGTGAAAAGGTAGGTAACTAGTGCCAGGTGGCATTTTTGGGGTCCTGTATTTAAAAAGCATATGAATAGTTTGACATTAAACAAACGTATAACTTACACTCCCTGCATTTCTTTGGCAGCTGAAGGCTATGCTGCCTTTCAGGAGGATAGCTCTGGAGATGAAGCTGAAAGTCCTTCCAAAATGAAGAGATCCAAGGGAATCCATGTTTTCAAGAAGCCCAGCTTTTCTAAAAAGAAAGAGAAGGATTTTAAAATAAAAGAGAAACCCAAAGAGGAAAAACATAAAGAAGAAAAGCACAAAGAAGAAAAACATAAGGAGAAGAAGTCCAAAGACTTGACAGCAGCCGATGTTGTTAAGCAGTGGAAGGAGAAGAAGAAGAAGAAGAAGCCAGCTCAGGAGCCAGAGGTGCCTCAGGTTGATGTTCCGAGCCTCAGACCCATCTTTGGAATTCCTTTGGCTGATGCAGCAGAGAGGACCATGATGTATGATGGCATTCGACTGCCAGCAGTTTTCCGTGAATGTGTAGATTATGTAGAAAAATACGGCATGAAGTGTGAAGGCATCTACAGAGTTTCAGGTACTGGGGACACCGCTTCCATTTTCCTTTTTGTTTGTTTGTTTATTTATTTATTTATTATTTTTATTGACTTCAGAGAGAGGAAGGAAGAGAGAGAGAGAGAGAGAGAAACATCAGTGAGTCATTGATCGGCTGCCTCCTGCATGCCCCCTGCTGGGCATGTGCCCTGACCGGGAATCGAACCACAGTCTACTGGATCATAGGTTGATGCTCACCCGCTAAGCCACACCGGCTGGGCTGTATCTTTTTTTTAACTAAATCTACTGGGGTGACATTGGTTAATAAAATTATATAGGTTTCAAGTGTACAGTTCTATGATATGTCATCTGTATATTGCATCTGTTTTTCAAAGGAAGGACAAGTATTAACTTGTGAGGAAAATTGTGACATGAGTTCTAAGACATACTCATTTCCTTGATTCTTCCATTTAAGCAGCTCCTCCCCGCCCCCCCCCACACAGAGGGTGTGTGTGTGTGTGTGTGTGTGTGTGTGTGTGTGTGTGTGTCGCGTCTGTGTTTCGGCAGTTTGATTTTTTTGTGATACTCCTTTCAGTAGGAGGATTTACACATGAGCTGACCACAGCTCGCAGCACCTGGAATGGAGCGAAGCTTAAATTGGGTGCACTCAGACCCTGCTTTATTCTCACCGCCCTCCCTCTCTGAACAGGGGCTCAGTGTTGTGAGGGAGGTTAGCAGGAGAAGGCTGGAAATCTGGGCTAAGGATGCCTCTTGGCCAAGAGACACATTTATTGACACAGTTATAGAATGTATTTCTTGAGTTAGCTAAGGGACATGAACTGTTATTTGCTAAATAGTTAGACCCCAAATGTGAGTGCTTCTGTCAGCCATGTGCAGCTATTAGTGAAATTGATTTTCCACTTTTCTCTGTTGCATTTGTATGAAATTTTAAATTTCCTAGTTGACAAGAATATAATTCATATTGGGTGTCTGAACTCAAGCAAAATGTATACTATTTAAAGTAAAAGATTTCATTTTTTACAAAGCAGAATGCATTTTGTGTTGGTATAGGATGAAATCCTGACCTTTGGAAACATGTGTTCCAAGTCATTACATCCCCATAATTTAATTTCTTGGTACTAGAGGTTATTTTATAAAATTTACTGTTGGTCACACATGCTTTCATGAGTTAGTAGTAAACATTTAGAATATATGAAGAAATTAGACTTAGTTTTTCCATTTAATTGGTTCATACACATTTCTGGAAGGTAGATTTGATATATATATTTAAATATATCTTTATTGATTTCAGAGAGAGGAAAGGAGAGGGAGAGAGAGAGAGACAGAAACATCGATGAGATAGTCATTGATCAAGCCCACAACCTGGGCATGTGCCCTGACCGGGAATCGAACCCTGATCGCCTGGATCCTAGGTCGGAGCTCAACCGCCGAGCCATGCCTGGCCGGGCTAGATTTGATATTTTTTATTGAGAAAGGGCAGGCATTTTTGGTAATTGGGGAAACCATTTACATAATCTTATAGGTAACATCATTTAAGAGTATTTTGGCTCAAATGGTACTATTTTATAGAAAATAATTAGAAATTGAATTTGATTTATAAATCCTTAGTAACAAAAATAAACCTTTAAATGAATTTGAAATTTTGACTTTTAAGAATAATTTATGATGAATTGATTTTTAAAGAATTAAACAGTAAGTACTAACATAAGCTGCTTTTCGTGGTCACATGGTTTTGGTAGGCATGAAGATAATTTGGTTTCTGTGAAAGTTTCTCTGAAGAGTTTCGACAGCTTTGTTCAAAAAATTCTTTTGTCTGTGACCTATTTTTGATATTTGTGTTCTTTTGGAGAGTCAAAGTTGCAGAACTCCTCCTCTTCATTTGTATATCAAAGCATTCAAACCGAGTCGTCCCCCATTGACTCCTGGAGGTTGAGCTCCTGCTTTGATCAGTTTGTTATTTATCTTTTTAATCTGGTAGTATGCTGCATTCAGCACACTGTGGACTGCTAGAGATTTTTGATTCTCACTCATATATAAGTTCCAGTTTTAAAATTTAAAGTACGTTAATATCATTTTGCATATGCTCTTTCTCTACCTGGTTTGCTTTATTTGAAGTGTTCAGTTTTTAAAAGGAAAACTTTAATTTTTATTTTTTTATATATATTGATTTCACAGAGAGGAAGGGAGAGGTAGAGACAGACGGAAACATCAGTGATGAGAGAGAGTCATTGATCGGCTGCCTCCTGCATACCCCCTGCTGGGGATCTAGCCTGCAACCTGGGCATGTGCCTTGACCAGGAATCGAACCGCCATCTCCTGGGTCATCGCTCAACTACTGAGCCATGCTGGCCGGGCAAAACATTTTGATAATAATTTCAGAGTAACAGCAAACCAAACACATTCTAATTGTTCACTTGTACAATTTTCTGGGTAGGTACTGTTGGGAGAAAAATTAGATATGTGTAAAATATATGTGTGAGAGGAGATCTTTGCCAAGAATTTCATTGAAAATTATCACTCACTGTGTTTCACTCATATTATCATAATAAGAAAATAGGAATTATTTTCTAACTTTTCTGCCTCAGATTAAAGATTACACAAAAATGAGATTCATATTATTATTTTCATCTTTGGAGTTACTGATTTTATTTTGTCAGTGATAGATAAATTACACATTTATTATAATACCATTAAAAGGTTTTCACATAAAATAAGGAATGCCAAAGCCCAGATATCAGCATTATAAGTTAAGATGCTGTTTAGGTTAGACGATACTTCAGTATTCACATTTGCCATTACAATCTCTCAGCCTTAAGTTGTTGCTTGTTTCTTACAATTGGCCTAAAGTTTTAAGTATTAAAAACAACAGAAAGTTCCTTTGTACTCTTATAAGCAGTCACTGTCACTGAATCATGTTACTTAAGTGCAGATTGGACTAAGGACTTATAAAACTTATATAATGTTTGAAAAACATTTGTTTTGTGTACCGGTGTTTCAGTCCAGTAAGAAAAGCAAAACAATTCGACTTTAGAAATCCAAATTTTACTTTTTTTGTTCCATCTCTGTTCCAGATTAAGAAAATATGTAAAGAATTCAAACTTCAAAATAGAAATTAGATGGGGATTAACGGGGAATAATTTTCAAAGAATTTGTTTAGATAGTGAACTCAGTGTTTGCATTTGTGATACAACTTTCACTTATAAAAAAGTTATTACCCACAACTTTTTGGAACATACTTATATATACTGAGTGTTTTATGTTTTCAGTCTTGTGACTGGTTAGAAAAAGCAGTTGGCTGCCCATGTAGAGCAAGACTTTATGCTTAAATGTAGTTTAGTTTTTGCCTGAATTTTTACCTACCTATCTTTAAATTAAAAAAAAAAATTTTCCTGAGTTGACTGGCATATTTGCTTAATATCTCCCTGGTTGCTATGACTTTTGTTCTGAATACTGAGTTTCTGTTATCATTTAGCTTTTGGTTAAATTCACCCTTGAATTATAGTCTTTCCTATTATCTTGTTTACAGAGGAATTGTGTGAACCTTGTACAGATATACTCATATCTAGAGATTTGTTATTGTCAGATTGGCTTTTTTCAGATCTCCCCCCAGGGGTGGGTGCAAAGGTAAAGAAAGCTGTTTGATTATTTTTTTCTCGATATTCTCTTTCTCTCTGAATTTGAATGTTTTAAGGAATTAAATCAAAGGTGGATGAGCTGAAAGCAGCCTATGACAGAGAGGAGTCTCCAAATTTGGAAGAGTATGAGCCTAACACTGTAGCCAGTTTGCTGAAGCAGTATTTGCGAGACCTTCCGGAAAATCTGCTTACCAAAGAGCTTATGCCTCGCTTTGAAGAGGCTTGTGGGAGGATCACAGAGAGTGAGAAAGTGCAGGAATTCCAACGCTTACTGAAAGAACTGCCAGAATGTAACTATCTTCTGATTTCCTGGCTGATCGTGCACATGGACCATGTTATCGCGAAAGAACTGGAAACAAAAATGAATATACAGAACATTTCTATAGTGCTCAGCCCAACTGTTCAGGTATATGTGCCCTGGGGAGTCGGGGGAACATTTTCATTGCTGAGTTGCATACAAAGCAATTAACCAGCAAAAGTAGATAATGGTTTAGCCTGAATATTGTTTTTTTTCTTTCATAACATAGAGGATGGTGAATGTATTTTCCCATTAGCTTGTAGCTATGTAATATGCATATTGTACAGTCTGTGTTGTGGGTTTATAAACCAGTTCCTGATAACAGTGGTCTGTCATTAGTAGAAGAGGAGACCGTGGTACCTGCAACTACAGAGTTCATCTATAGGATTTTAAAGATTTCAACTATTTCTTCAAATAGCATTATTGCTTAATTATATCACACACCTATCAGACTCAGGCACAAAGGGACCTAGCATTTGTTTGGTTAGGGATTTAAGATAAAGATTCCATTCATAAAGACAGATCCTGTAGAAGCATTTTATAGAATCTTAATCTGAGAAGGCATTTCAGGGAATTGGGTAGTGTGTTAATTGGTATCTCTCTATAACAAAAATAGTTGGCCTTCATTTATTGCTGCTCACTTGGTGCTGGCATAGAGCATATGTTTTCCTTTAATTAGAGTTACTGATATTTTACTTAGGCCAAACACAAATGGCAAAAAATGAGATGACGTTTATATTTTTTATTTTAAGCCTTCTTTTGGGCCAGTATACTGTATTATTATCAGTCATTTTCTAAATACACTGTGTAAGAGTGTATTTTCTTTTGCTAAAGATTCTTTTGTTGCTCATTGATTATACTTTGGAAGCAAAATGTTTCTCAAATTTCAATGTGATCATTCATGTTAGTTAGGATTTCCAAATTTGGTAAATATTACATTGTTATTTAATATTACTATAATAAGGATGATAGTATCATAGAAGATTCAAGTATGTTGTAAGAGTAAGTTTTAGGTAGAAAGTAATTTCTTATTAGCTTTTCAGCCAATCTAATGTTCTGATCTAGCATATGAACGTCACTTTTAAACACTGGCTATGCAAATATGCCCAGAAGGCTTTGTTTCTGGAGTGAGGTCTCAACTCTCAGCCCAGCTTTACAACTACAGGTGCTCTTACTTCCTTCATATTCTTCAGTAGATCCTGTTGTGTCTGTGAAAAAGTCTCAAAATAACTTGTATAAAAGAACATAAGATTTTTAAAAATCAGTTAATATTATAGTGCTAAGAAGGACTAAATTGATGGTCATCAGCTTCTGCATGCTTTTCTTTCCAGTTCCTTTTGGTGCTTAAGTACATTACTTAACTCTTTTTTAAATTTGTCCGCTAATTAGCAAAGCATGTCTAGTCACTATTGAGGAAAACTTTCATTCATGTGTCCAGGAGTAAAGGATGTACTATGCAACTATGCAACAGACATAAATTAAATGAAACAAAAGAATGCTAATATTTTTTTGCAAATCTTTTTTTTCCTTTCTTAGATTAGCAATCGTGTCCTGTATGTGTTTTTCACACATGTGCAAGAGCTCTTTGGAAATGTGATACTAAAGCAAGTGACAAGACCTCTTCGCTGGTCTAACATGGCCACTATGCCCACACTGCCAGAGACCCAGGAGAGCATCAAGGAGGAGATCAGAAGACAGGTGTGTGAGCTCAGCCTGTGCTTTAGCCCTAAAAGAGCCTACCTTTGCTCTGACCCTTTTGGAGACTGATGATGATGGTGATGATGAAGATGGGCTCTTGTTCATTGAATACTTTTTGAAGTATATCTAGAGCTATGTTAGGTACATGTTACATGCCAAATTAAGTCAGAATATTATGGAGAGAGCATAGGTTTTGAAATAAACTAGGTTTAAATACTTGCTCTGCTTCTAATTAACTGATTTTAGGCAAATCACTTAACCTCCTTAAGCCTCAGTGGTCCCATTTTAAAATGGGGCCTCTCATAGGTTTGATGTGAAGATTACATTAAACAAGGTAATGCATTAAAGGTGCTCAGCATGGTGTCTACCATATTGTAAGTAGTCCAAAAATGTTAGCTTATCCGACAAGGTTGCTTTTGTTGACCATATTTTACAGATAAGAAGACTGACATTTTAAATAACTTCCTCTCTCACATGGTTACTAGAACCAGGATTTGAACACAAATCCAGTGCTTTTCTACTTGCTACTTTGATAGAAGAAAATAGTGCCTTTTGGTTGTATGTGTGTGTTTGGCAAGCTGAGTAAGAAATTTAGGACTAAAAAAGAAATTTACTTACATTTGATTATTATTACATATTTTATTTGCATACACATTATCAAATCCCTGCCTGCTTTTCTTCCCTTTCATCTGCTTTGAGCTCCTGTGTCCTAGTAGTTGATGATGTGTTTGGGGAAGGGATGTAAATTAACTATTGTTGAACTAATGTAAATTAGGGAAAACCCAATGCCTAGGCAAAACAAGTAAGAATGATTTTTCAGTCATATCCTTAAAAAATACTTTGTGCTGTTATTTCATTCCTTTAATGATAATTGAAAAATAGTTGAGCCCTGGCCAGGTGGCTCAGTTGGTTGGAACATTGTCCTGTACACCAAAAAGGTTGCAGGTTCGATTCCCAGTCAGGGCACATACCTAGTTTGGAAGTTCGATCCCTGGTCAGGGTGCCTGCAGGAGACAACTGATGGATGTTTTTCTCTCACGTTGGTGTTTCTCTCTCTCTCTCTCTCTCTCTCTCTGTGTCTCTCTCTCTCTGTCTCTCTCTCTCTCTCTGTGTCTCTCTAAAATCAATAAACATATCCTTGAGTGAGGATTAATAAAAAGAGAAAAGAAAAAGAGTTGATTCTATATCTTTAGACATTTCTAAAGGTTTTATTTTAAAGATGATAGGATGTGAATGATCAGAGGTGTGTGGTTTATTGTTTTCTAGGAGTTTCTTTTGAATTGTTTACATCGAGATCTGCAGGGTGGGATAAAGGATTTATCTAAAGAAGAAAGATTATGGGAAGTACAAAGAATTTTGACAGCCCTCAAAAGAAAACTGAGAGAAGCTAAAAGACAAGTGAGTAAATTCATTATAATAAATATAATAAAATATAAAAAGAAATATGTTAGAATCTTTTATATACTCTTTTAAGTTATTTCTTTTAAAAATACAATATATACATGTTTCTTGAAGTGTGAAACAATTGGTTATCTATATGCAAAAGAAGAACCTTGACTTTCCATACTACATATACTAAAATTAACTCAAAATGAATCATACACTAAGATATAAAGAAAACTAGGAGAAAACACAGGAGAGCTTACTGACTTTTGCTTAGGCAGTGATTTCTTAAATAGGGCTATAAAAGAAAAATTTGATAAATTACATTTCATCAGAATTTTAAAACATGCTCTTCAAAAGACACTGTTAAGAAAATGAATAGGAAGCCGGAAGCTGTGCCAGAATATTTGCAAAAAACACACATCTGATAAAGGACTTGATCTAGAATGTATTAAAAAAACCTCTTACAACCTAATAGGAAGACAAAACTTAATTTTTTTCAGACTTAATTTTTCTAGAGCAGTTTTAGGTTCACAGCAAAACTGAGAGGAAGGTACAGAGAGTTTGCTTATATCCCCTCCCCGAAACACATGCATAGACTCTGCCATTATCAGTATCCCTCACCAAAGTGGTACATTAATTATAATTTAATTTTAAAAAGGCAAAAATTTAAACAGGCAATTTACCAAAGATGATATAAAGATGGCAGATAAGCATGTACAAAGATGCTCAACATCATTAGTTATTAAGGAAATAGAAATTAAAATCACGAGATACCACTACACACCAACCAGAATGGCTAAAATTAAAAATACCAGGTTTTGACAAGAATGTGGAGCAACTGATTTTCATACTGCTCTTGGTAATGCAAAATAGTACAGTAATTTTGGAAAACAGTTTGACAGTTTCTTATAGTTAAACATATGATTGTCATATAACCCAGCAATCCCACTCCTACGTATTTAAGAAAGTGTATACTCACATAGAGCATATACAAAATGTTCATTACAGCTCTAGTTGTAATAACCAAAACTAAGTAGGACCCAAATGTGCATCAGCTGGTGAATGGATAAGCCAGTTGTGGTACATTCACATCATGGCGTATTACTCGGCAAACTACTGATACAAACGACAATTACAGGTGAAGCGTAAAAGCATGCTAAGTGAAAGCAGCCAGATAAAAAAGACTGCTTACTGATTGACTCAGTTTATATGAAATTCAAGAAAAGGCAAAAGGTATAGCAGTGGAAAGCAGATCAGTGGTTGCCAGAGGCCAGCAGATAGTGGAAGAGCCCAAGGGTATTTTGTGTGGTGATTGTAGTGGTTACTTGAATGTACACTAGTTGAATTGTATGCTTATAGTCAGTCCCTTTTTCCCAACCAAAAAAAGTATCACAGAAGGCAGTTTGTATGGAAGGATTCCAGAAATGGTGAGCACATTAACCAGAATTGCACATTTTCCACACGGTAGCCACAGGTTAAGATCCACATGTTGCCCCAGCCAGTTTGGCTCAGTGGTTAGAGCATGGGCTCTTGGACCAAAGGGTCCGGGGTTCGATTCTGGCCAAGGGCATGTACCTCAGGTACAGGCTTAGCCTGGTTGAGCAGGGGGCAACCAATCGATGTGTCTCTCTCACATTGATGTTCCTCTCTTTCTCTCTTTCCCTCCCTCCCTCCCTCCCCCTTCCCCCCTCCCCTTTCCACTGTCTCTGAAAAAGCAATGGAAAAAATATCCTCGGATGAGGATTTAAAAAAAAAAAAAAAAATCCACGCTATTTTCCAAGCCCCGTTAACAAATGCCTATCTATCCAGATGGTTCCTCTGACTGTTAATGTTATTTTTTTCAATTCTAGGAAATGAGAAGGAAACTTCTAGAAGGGTAATGGTGTGAATTTGTTGAATATGTGTTACATGTAGGCTGACCAGTTTTTTTTCATTTGTCTTACTTGACAGGAGTGTGAAACCAAGATTGCACAAGAGATAGCCAGTCTTTCAAAAGAGGATGTTTCCAAAGAAGAAATGAATGAAAATGAAGAAGTTATAAATATTCTCCTTGCCCAGGTAAGCGAAACTCTTTCTTTATTTTGCAAGTTTCTTTAAAAAAATTGTATATATTTAAGGTATACATAGTGAGATGATTATTACAGTCAGGTTAATTAACGTTGTCTCCTCCCATAGTTAACTTTTATGATGAGAGCACCTGAAATCTATTCTTAGTGTATTTTCAGTATTTAATACAGTATTACTAACTATAATTATCATACCTGTACATTAGATCTCTAGACTTACTCATCCTATATAACTGTAACGTTTTATCCTTTGATTAACATCTCCCTATTTCCCCCATCCCTCAGTCCTGGTAACTACCTTTCTACTTTATATTTGTTTGAGTTTGACTTTTTTTTAGATTCTACATATAAGTGAGATTATACAATATTTGTCTTTCTCTGTCTGGCTTATTTTGCATAGCATAATGTCCTTCAGGCTCATTCTTGTCATAAATGACAATTTCCTTCTCTCTCATGGCTGAATAATATTCCTGTGTGTGTATGTGTGTGTGTGTGTGTGTGTGTGTATGCGTACGCGTACGCACCACATCTTTATCCATTCATGTGTTGATGATTGGGGTTTTTCGTATTTTGACTGTAATGAACATGGGAGTGCATATATCTCTTCAATATCCTGTTTTCATTTCCTTTGGATGTATATTCAGAAATGAGATTACTGGAGTATGACTGTTATATTTTTATTTTTTTGAGGAAACTCCTTCCTGTTTTTCATAATGGTTGTACCAATTTATATTCCCACCAACAGTTACAAGGGTTCCCTTTTTCTGCATCCTAATAGGTATGAGGCAGTATCTCACTGTGGTTTCGATTTGCATTTCCCTGATGATGAGTGACATTGAGCATCTTTTCATAAATCTCTTGGCCATTTGTATGTCTTTTGAGATGTGTTAGGTCCTTTGCCCACTTTTTAATTGGGTCATTTTCTTGCTATTGAGTTGTTTGAGTTCCTTACATATTTTGGGTATTAAACCCTTCTCACATGTGTGGTTATACAAATATATTCTGTTCCATAGGTTGTCTCTTCACTCTGTTGGGAAAAAAAAGCTTTACTATGCAGAAGCTTTTTAGTTTGATGAAATTCCATTTGTCTGTTTTTGCTTTTGTTGCCTGTGTTTTTGGGATTATACCTAAAAAAGTTGCCCATACCAATATCAAGGAACTCTTGCCTACGTTTTCTTTTAATAGTTTTATGGTTTGGGGTCTTCCCCTCCCCTCCCCTCTTCTGTTCCTTTCTTTTTCCCTTCCCCCTCCCCCCCCTTTCCTTTTCCTTTCTTTCTTCTTTTTTAAAAAAATACATGTTTTTATTGATTTCAGAGAGAGGAAGGGAGAGGGAGATAGAAACATCAGTGATGAAAGAATCATTGATCCTCTGCCTCCTGCATTCCCCCCACTGAGGATCGAGCCTGTAACTGGGCATGTGCCCTGACTGGGAATTGAACTGTGACCCCCTGGTTTATAGGCCAGTGCTCAACCACTGAGCCACGCCAGCTGGGCAGGAGCCTTTTCTTGACAATAAGGAAACAGGATGTTTTTTGGTTGTGAGTACAGGCTTTCCCATAACTTGTGTGTTATGCATATGGGGCTAAAGAATTCAAGGCAACATAGACCCCAAAAAAGTGACATGTTCTAGACTCATACTCTCACAGGTGTTGACCATAATCATATTTTAGGAGAATGAGATCCTGACTGAACAGGAGGAACTTCTAGCCATGGAGCAGTTTCTACGCCGACAGATTGCCTCAGAAAAAGAAGAGATCGAACGCCTCAGAGCTGAGATTGCTGAAATTCAGAGGTAAAGAAAAGGCAAAGGGTTTTGAAATTCCCAAGAATGTTTACTTAAATATAAGCATAATGGTTTCACCTCTCAGACTTTCATATAAAGGAATTAGGCATGCAAAATTAATCATCCTGTTTATTTATTAAATGTTAAAAATGGTGTTATATTGAGTAGACTGTGAAAGCCCGGTAAATCTAAAAGAAGGTAATAGACAATCATACTTTTCTCTAGTTATTTGTAAAGTTTTCCTTGATCTCTCACCCTTGTAGTCGTCAGCAGCATGGCCGGAGTGAAACTGAGGAATACTCCTCTGAGAGTGAGAGTGAGAGTGAAGATGAAGAGGAGCTTCAGATCATCTTGGAAGATTTACAGAGACAGAATGAAGAGCTAGAAGTGAGTTCTGGGGGAAAATAACCAAAAATCACACTAACTTCTAGAAGGTTGTAGCAACTACGTATTTCCCCTTAGAATTTTTCTTCTCCTTGGTAACCACCAACTGGGGAGGCTGAGTAGAGAGGAGTCTTTGGATGTTTGGACATTTTACCAAAGAGCATGCATGCAGGGCACAAGTTGACTGCTGGCCAAGCACATGGCACAGTGTGGCCTCGTCAGGTTTTCCCTGAGGTGTGGTGACTTTTCCTGACTGTAGTGTACCACACAGACCTCTCTTCCACCTAGGGGCGAGCCTCACCTGACTGTGCCAGTTTGAGCAGCTTTGAGTGTCTGGTTTGCATTCCCAAAGAAGGTGAACAGAAAAAGAAATGCTGGTGCAGGAAGGAAAGACCTCCCGAATCTCCCTCTGGAAGAAATGAGGGACAAAGTTTTTTCTTGGCCCTTAAGCTGTAAAGCAGCATGGGAGGGTAAACTCAGCACTAGGAAACTGGGACACCACTGCGCTGTTAAAACAACAAAATCAAATGATCTTGATCAGAATTTCCCTTACCCCAAATAAAACATTGTCTCCAGATGTTTAACCTAAGGTTCAGAGAGGCCATTCTTTCCTTAGAAAGGAATCTAAGATAGTGAAACACCTTTGTTGCCCTTACTCAGCTGCACTCAGCTCCTAGGGCAAACCAGAGCTACCCATCTCATAGAAAATCAGACGAATTTCACACAAAACCACCACTCACAAGAGTCCTCTCCACAGGACCTGGGGAGTTTGCTGACTGAGGCCAAGGTCAAGCCACTCGCTAGGGGTGTGGTGGAAGAAGCAGAGCAGTGGTTGAGACCTAGGCCACCAGGTAGCTTCCATTCTTCAGAAATTTCAGTTTCTTGTTTTTAACATTTTACAGATCATATTAAAATCCTAAGTGGGAAAACATATTCCAGAATTATAGTACTTGGGATACAAAGACAATACTCTCATGGTTTGAACAAGATAGTTGTATCTCTCATCTAGCAGACATCCAGGCCTGCTGTCCTCCATACAGGTTTTCTCCACCTAGAGCAGCCTAAAGTGGCTGTGGGGACAGGGAAAGGAATCAAGGAATGACAGTCATCAAGGGCAGGATGCACAGGTGGAACCCAGTGCTTCCACTGATACCATTACCAAAAGCTGTCACATGGACATAGCTGCAGGGGAGGCTGGGAAATGCCATGTGAGGAGGAAGGAAGGTACACTGTGTAGCCCACAGAGTGCCACGGAAGGAGGTTGGTGGGGATTTGGATTACCTGCTGTTTGCATTACCTCAGCTTTGCTGAAGGAGTGTAGATAATTTTGAACTGATAGTCATAGTAGCACAGTTCAGATGTAAAGTAATGCTTTTCACAAAAGACAAAGGACGTCCACTTTTGAGACAAATCTAGGCTTTTGTCCTGTCTCTAATTTCCCCCGTTACTAAAGTTGCTTTTATCTTCCCCTTATTTAAGTGTTGGTCAGGGGCCAGTTCAAAAACATGTATCTGTTTTAAACACTAGGAAACCTTACTTTATTAAGATAATTGTTTTTTATCGGTACATTTGTGTTTTCCAGATACTTTTTTGTATTTAGGAATAGAGTTTATATCTTGAATTTTTATGGGCCTCAGTTGCGTATTCATGGTCCTGTCTTTCACCTCACAACTAAATTGATTGAAACAAAAATAGGTTCTTATGTAGGATAGAACCCTCGCTAACTTCTCTGCTTGGGAATCATTGTCATTTTGATCTTGAGAGAGAATGGTTCTTTTCTGTCATTCCTCAAGATAAAGAACAATCATTTGAATCAAGCAATCCATGAAGAGCGAGAGGCCATCATCGAATTGCGCGTGCAGCTCCGCCTGCTCCAGCTGCAACGAGCCAAGTCTGAGCTGCAGGCACTGGAGGACGAGGAGCCTGAGAGGCGTGGGGGTGCTGTCCAGCCACCGAGAGACAGTGCCCCAGAGACAAAAGCAGCTAAAGAGCAGCCAAAGGCAGGCAAGGAGCAGGCCAAGCCGTCCCCGAGCAGAGACAGGAAGGAGACGCCCATCTGAGCATCCTGTGGGTCAGGGAATCCTCCAGATCTAACAAGACCTGTGCATCTTACTGTAATCCCGAGAGTCCGTGCACAACTCTCTGCTGTACATTCTGTAAAGATATCTTTTCTTCTCAGAGACTCTTCCTTCTTTCACACATGACTTCTCCGTGTCAGGCTCAGGTTACAGGAGAGGAGAACGCAGTGGGCGCTTTGTGGGCTTGTAGGGGACAGATGAGTTTTCCAGATAGCTTATTTGAAGATTAATTTTCTTTGTTAACTTAAAATAACTATTTTAACCCTTGAGTGGCTTCTTTTTAAACCAAAAATCATCTTTGCTTTTTTTATTACAGCAGAATCAGGATCTCTTTCTCAAGGGGGGAACCAAACAAGGTAAATGCTGTTCCTGCCTTGTGGCTCGCCCCACAGTCTCACCCTCCAGGGTCACTGCTTACCTAGTCACTCTTGCTTGTGCCTTTTATACCTTTTTGGTGCAGTTTATATCATGGGGAGCTGCCTCATATTTCCTGACTGGCCAGAATGGCTCTTACTGGGGTTACCTTTACTCACTCGTCACCCTCTCCTTTGACAGTCCTGAAACACAGTCCTTGCCCCTTGTCACTAGGATGGCCTCGCTGGTCAAAGCTGCCTGTGCAGCTGGCCTCCAGCCCCGGAGCAGCCTGGCCCAGTGTGGAGGAGCCACCTCGCTCCCTCTGGCTCCTCCCGGTCCGCATTGCTATTGATGAGCAAATGCTTTTCACTGGGTTGGTCCAAGGTAGCCACCTTGACCTAAGGAATCCACACAAAAGATCTGTTTCTCAAACCAGACGTCTTCTATGTGACTGACCTTCCATTAAAAACAGACTGACTTAGATTGCTTGCTTGGGCTAGAATGTAAACGTCTCTTTGCCTGAATAAGCCATATATATATATGCTGTTAAACAAAAGTTCTCAAGTATCCATACTGTCTCAGTGAACCTGCCAGTGGACTCCCAGTTGACGAGATTGAGCAATAGAAAAAACAACTTTTCCTTTTAATGACAGCTATGACCGCCAACCCCGTTTTCTTTTGCCACTGACCTGAGGGGTCTGGGAGGCCAACTCTCAGGCACCTCTATTCAGTCACGCTTTGTTCTGCCCAAATCAATGGCACCCCTGAGGTAGGTCAGCTCTCGTGGCTGTGAAGACACACAGTCAAGGTGATGGAGACAAACCCCCATGAGGGCTCTGTCCTCTCCTCCTAGTTAGTATTTATTTTCAGCACCTGTGTGATGCGGTTTTTTATCTTCTACCTATTGCACTGTTGTGACTTGTTGGCCATTATTTGATTTTTGTACGGGAAAAAAAGCTTTGTTATAGAAATCAGCATACTATTTTTTTAAACCTGGAGAGAAGATACTATGGTGACTGAAAATATGATCAGGTGTCAAATATAAATGTATAAAAGCCTTCTTGCTGTCCTGTTGGTCATATTACATTCATTTTATATTTGCTGGCAATATTGGAGGTTTCTTTTTGTTTGTGTAAACTCTAATTTCTATCAAGGTGTCATGGATTTTTAAAATTTAGTATTTCATTACAGTTGTCTCAGTGTTGGTTAACTAATTTTTGCCAGGACCATTATTGATCAAGCAAATAAATTCAACAGCCATTTGAGAAAAAAATGCTCATTTTTTTGTATACATTGTTTCTTTGAATTAATTGCCTATGGCTGTCAAGAAGTTGGTTTGATATTTAAGGTCCTAGAGTGAAAAAAATGTAACTCACTTTGTGTTCCTCACCCAGTCAGAGTTAATGCCCACTCACTGGTTACTAGGGCTTGCAGCGGCGCCTTCCTCCCTCCCCAAAACTGGTGCTTGCCACTGAAGGAGCGCTTGCTGCACACCCAGCTGGCTGGGACTGGGTCTGCAGCCTCTGTGAGTGATGTTCTGGTTCCAGATGATGTACTGGTCAGCTGGCCCAACTTGGCAAAAAAGCAGGTTGGTTATTGCGTCGTGGCTTTCCTGATGGGTCTGTTGGGCTGATTACCTAACTAATGCTGATCAGGTGATTCCAGAGTGACTGGTTTAAGATTCCATTTCTGGGAGAGCTGAGACTGTCAGTCTCAGTTTGGTGATGTGGGGGCTTAGCATAAGCAACTCCATTTTGGGCCTATAGTCTTGTTTTTCACAATAAACAGGAAACAGGCTCAAAGCAGTGGTGAGAACTGCAGTTGGTTGTTGCCTACATTGTCACCACACATCCCTGAAAACGAGAGGGAATGAAGCAGTGTCCACGTGCAGGCACCCTGGAACCATAAGTTCCAGTGGGTTCAAAACGGATGGATAAAGGTGGGTAAACAACTTTCTCATCTGAACTGGAGTGCCCCAGCAACAACAGGCAAGAAACGCCAATTCCGGCTACAGTTAGAGAAAGCAAAAGCCGTCTTTTTGGGAGGATGTATGTAACCTGAAGAGGTTGCACAAGTTTTCAGTTTCTCACGTGTGAATGAAAAAAATGTATTGTTTATTGTTACTCAGATTGTGCCAGTGACCTCTGCTGAGCGATCGTAATCAGGGAGCCAATAGTGTAGGAGTGGTAAGTTCTCTGGAATGAAACATTAACTTGGCCCTAGCAGGTGGTGCTGCCCAAACAAAGGCACAACCCGAGGGCAACTCCAGGGATGAAGTGACTAGAGAAGTGTCATATAGCTCCAGTTGACTTGGGTTGACCTTACTGTGGGGTTGTCATAGACACAGCCTGTTCTATTTGAATATCAGATCCACAGTGACTACATTTGAATACAAGGATGTCCCATGAATCTGTATTTGAGAATCCTATTTTGGGAGGTTTTATGGGTCTTTTTACCTACAGCAGTAAAAACCTTTACTTGGCTTTTCTCTCCTTTGCTGGATCTATTTTTTGCGTCTGGCTACCCTTAGTTTTTCAGCTAGCCACTGGACTGGTAATGCTAAAGTGACACTAAGTACTGTACAAATCAGTTGTTATTACTTGAGAGAAAGAGATGACCCAATATAATCTAAAGTGGACAGTGTCAAGTAGGTGGCACTGGGGAGAAGTATTTGGAATTAACCAGATTTGGCTCTTTGCCCCAAGTGTAAAGTCGTGGAGATGCGCGCTAAGCACAGGTGCACGTGTTCTGATGCCAGTACCAGTGGGCTGCATGTTACTTGATCACAAATGGAAGCAGCTCTCGAGTAAAGATGGTGAGCCGAACGAACAGTCTGGGCTGCTGGAGCAGGCAGCGACACTAGCCCTATGACCGTGTACCTGGCTGGCCCTTGCTGTTTCTAGGCACCTGCATGAAAGCTGCCATCCCAGCTGCTGTGGTCACAACCTGTCACAATGGCCAGTGATTGTGTGGGCAGTGGACACTGAACGCACCTTAAAGCATTCATTTGCAACTAAGGAAAAATATGTAAATATTTAATGCTTAACGTTTCTTATTACCATGTTGTTGAAGGTAAGATATCAAATAATGGAAATGAGTGTTAATTTGGAAAAGGTGAGATTCCATACCCACAGATTCAGCTAGGGCCTTGTTACTTAAAAATGTCACCTTGATTCTTAGCAGGAGTGCTGGGTGTCAGGTCCCACCATGGACCTGCTGGGTCATAATCTGCATTTTAACAAGATTCCAGGTGACTGAGGTGCACATTAATATTAGAGGCACCATTCTAAATGACCAATATTTTACTATAGATATTTAAAAGCCAAAACAAAAACAGAAAAATCTCAGGATAAGTGACCACTGAAGACAAGTCAGGTGGCAGCCCCACAATGCACCCCCCCTCCCCCATTGTTTCTGTTCTTCTGCCTGAGCCACTAAGAACTTCCTCGGGGCTGGCACTGGCCCACTGTGAGGGTAAATCCTACTCTGGCAGCATTAGTTAAATGGCCTTCCTCCCACTGGTGCGTCCCTCCTATGGCCAGCTCTTCCTGGCGGCCGTACTAGACGTTCTAAATCTAGCATGAGTTTATAAAGGCTTATGGCAGAAATTTAAAAATACAACAGAAACCACAAGTCGTGCTTACGTTTATTTCCTGTCTCAACTTTTTCTCTGGTTTGAGTCTGAGGATTATTCATTTTAATGAGGCCATTTGCTTGGTTATGTTGTTGGGAGGGTCCTTCTTTTCCTCCCATTTGCTCACTGCTTCTGTCTCCTGGAATTTACAGAAATGTTACCACATGGAAAAGACATGCCCTGGAGCCTGAGACATAGTGCTCTTTCCTAGATACAGATGGTCAGCTTAAAACCTTGCCATCCCCTCCTTGCAGCTCCCTCCTGCCCTGAGCTGCACCCGCACAGCATTTCTCCCTAATGCCCCCAAATACACTAGGCACACAGGCCTGGTGTTTCAGGTGTTCCACGTTCCCCGGAAAGCTGACACGGGAGGGATGTGAGGTTCTGGACGTTTCCTTTGGCATATTCAGCTTGCTGAGCACGGGGAAATACTCATCCTGATAGGAAGCAGGACCTGGACCGAGGAGTCTGAGAATAACCTACCCAGCAGTGCACCCCAGTGCCTGCCCGGTAGACTAAGAATCACCCAGAACAGTTCCCTGACAAGGTGCTGGCAGCCTGGGCAGCTCTTAGGGCAACATGGTAGTGCTCTCAGGAACTTAGCACTTGCCTAATCCAGAGTTAGAGGGCTCTAGAAAACTGACAGTGGTCTGGCATCACGGAAGTATCTCCAAAACTTGGCAAAAAAGGTGATCCTTGAGCCACTCCACCAGGCAAACAGGAAGCCTGCTGGCTGGGTGAAGTCAGTGAGGGAGCTCACAAAAAACTTCCGGACAAGGGGAAGGGCAGCAGAGATCACCCAGTGTGCCGTGACCGAGGAGCCAGGCAGGATGTGAGGAAGGGGCCTGTGTGGGAGGGCAGGAGACACCTGGCAATGACCAAGGACATGGGCTGAGAAAAATGCAGTTTTCCTCTTCAGCTTGATTATTCAAAAGTCCAAACATATCTTCTAACATTAGGCACCAATGTTAAGTCCCTATGAGGACATAATTATTGCCACTCTATTCATCTTTCTATTGTGAATAGTCTGAGCATGAATTGTTTTGCAGTTTTTGTTTTTGCCTCCTGGGGGATTGCAAATAACCACTAAGTCACCAATTTTCTAGATTTGTTTGCTTGCTTCCTTTATAGCTGCTCCTGGAAGCACATTTTTCCCCTTGGAAGATCCTGTATAACAAAGGCTGCACTGTAGACAGGCTCCAACACCCCTTGCCATCCTCAGGATTTGGCTGCCACTGCTCCTAACGCCTGATGGAAGACAAGCCAGACCTTGAACAGCCTCAGGGAACACTGTGCCTAGGATGCCTCTGCCATCTGCCAAGAGCAGAACCCGGCCTGCGGGGCATAAGCAGACTTCAAAGAAATTACTAAACTAGTTAAAAGTCAAATTTTTAATCTAATTTTCCCATTTTATACTAAATCATTAATACAGGTCACAAATTGCATTTATTCGCAGACATCTATAAAACAATCAAAACTGTATATATCTCTCTCTATACAGATCTTAATAATAAATTTTATTTGGACAAGAGAACTTGTGCCACAACAGTTTTAAACAGCATGATTAAAGACTGTAACCCTCCTAAGAGTGGTCACAGATATGTACAGTATGTGAAGGAAAAGATGCACCTCAGAGCTGATCATGATCCAGTTAAAAACACCTGACATACATTACACGCGCTAATAAATTTCATTCAGGTCATGACCAGCATGAAAAAAAAATTCAGGACATAGATAACTCAGCAAACGTTCTGTAAATGTGTACAGCAATATGCTGCATTTATGAGTTAAAATCATATTCTACTTTAGTGTTAGCATCAAGCCCTTAGGAGGAATAAAAAACATCTCCTTTCCCATTAACACACGTCAAAAACTATTCACACTTAGGGCTGGGCGGCTGGCCGCAGAAGCACACAGGTTCCTTGCCTGTGTGGAAACAGAGGGCTAATACTGAAGGTCTTTCACATCCTGGCTCACAGCCGCCTTCTGGCTATAATTCCATCTATCAGTCATTAAATAAACCAGGAGAAAGCAACGCAGGTCTCTGGGAATCTCATCCCTTCCATAAGGAAAATGCTCTGCCAATTCAAGTTTCAGTCAGTCAGGAAGACGGAAGGATTTAAGGCTTCGGTGACAATTATAATCCTCTGAGAAATTATTTTCCCTTAAAGTCAAGATAAGATAATAGTGTTTACTGTACTTTCTCTTGACTTAAAATCCCTGGTGTCGGTGTAGGCAACTTGCACCTGCAATTAAGTCTGCAAGAGAAGACGGTCTCTATTCCTCCTCAGAGTGTCCCAGCTCACACGCGTGTGGAGCACGTGTTGAACCTCGGCTTCCTAGGAAGCAGGAAAGACACCGAGGCTGAAGCTCTCTAGTAGGTTGAGGAAGCTGTGCTCATGGCATCTTCGGAGATTTTGGTACTGGCAGGGTGGATGCTTGCAAAATACTTGACGTCACTGTCACGATCCATCTGAAGAGCCATGATGGTTTGTTCTACAGCTTCCTGATGACAGCTGGCTGAGGTTAAGAAATAATCTGGAAATGAGAAGTGCAGATTACAAACAAAACTAGTCTAATATTTCAGTTAAGTACAAAGTATACAAAGTTCTTACATTATGAAACATGATTTTTCCTACAAGTATAAACACAAGCTCTGTTGAATTATAAACAGTAGTCCAAACTGATTTGTTATAGCAAAAAAAAAAGAATTATCAGATATATTTTGACTGACTAAATTTCAGGATGTTCAATGGCAGTGGAGCTAATAAATATATTAAAACCTGTACTTGTTATAGCTATTAATTAGCTCAGTAAAAGGAAAAAACACTTCCAAATACCAACCACGCATACTGAAAACCAGAGTCTTGTCTAGCCATTTTATTGCTATTTAAAAAAATTAAATGAATTCTAAAGGAGAAGCAATATTCATTTACCCATATTCTTTGAAGTCTATTAAAAACTTCCTGTGATTCATTCATGAGTTCATCTATTCAAATAACATTTATTGAGGCATTTTGGGGAGATTACAACAAATAAAACCACCTAAATTTTGAGGAGCTTACGATTTGTATCAAAGTAAATAATATGGGGCATTTGTCTTCTGCCTAATGACTGAAGAGGCAGAAACCCAAACACACCTCCTGACCCCAAACAACATAACCAATGTCAAGGGCAGTAGGGGTGGGGCTCCAAGGGCAATAATTTTTCATAGTCATAAGTGAAAGCTCAATATTCAAACTAGTAAGTTTTAAATTATAAAAAGATATTCACTTAGAGGGGCAATAATTAAAAGTCCCTTTCATCACTCTAATCTGTGTCCTCTTGCAGAGGGAACGACTATGAACAACTTACAATATAGTCTTCTATCAGATTATTTCTAGGAACATACACTTCTGCTTAGATTCTTATCTATTCATGTGGTCTGTGAATCTCCTCCCTGCCACGGACACCTTTCCTAAAAAGTCGCATACCCACCTTTTTCTAGTAGAGTTTGTCTTAATGTCTTTGCAAGCAGCACTCTAACATTTGGAACCCTATCATTTGCTAAGGTTAGCAAATGTGGCATCAGATGCAGAGCAAACTGGTCCATGGGAAGGCAATCATCTTCAAGGACAGTCTGGGGAAAAGAAGTTACTGCTTTAGATTTGCCAATTTAGTCTACCTAAACCATAATACTAGCTAAGAAAATCTTAGTAACAACATAATTGCTACAATTTTAGTTACTGATTTTTAAACCAATATTCCAGGCACCTAGGAACTCAAAACAAAAATGACATAATTAAGTTCCTACTGAGGCAGTTTTTAAGCTGCTCCACAGAGACCTGGATGGTTCATGGGCACATTCATTTTCACACCTGTGCTAGGTCCACAGACCCCGAGCGCCCTCTAGGGGGCCGCTGTGGGTGTGCCAGCTTTATGAAGAGCTCAGTGAACTTTATAAAGGACTTGGTGAACCAGGCAGATGCCCAACTGAGGAATAGTGGATCCAATAAACCGCCAGGTGGCAAAGTTCTGTCCTTCAAGAATAAAGAGAGTGTGTACAGAGAGAAGGAGTAAAAGAGTAAGCCTAGTTCTAGATATAAAATGTGTCACAAATGGGTCTTTGCTCACCTGGCAGACAAAGACAAAGGCTTGACGGCCAGACCACTTGGGACATCTACCAAAATTTTCCACAAGCTCATGGATGAGGTCCACTCCAAATGTCAGTGGCGTTGCCAAGTGCAGCTTTTTCACCATCTCACTGACCTGGGAGAGTGAACATGAAGAAGTGAGCAATGTCTTCGTTTTATGATTTTATTAATACTCTGCTGATCTAAAATTGTAAAAATTTTAAAACATACCAACTTGTAGGAAATCCAACGAACAGAAGAAACTTTATCTGCACATAGATTCAGAGCAATGGGGCGTAAATAGTCATAAACATCTCTGGCACTATATAATTCTAGAAGTAAAATCAGCTGTCTACAAAAATGAATTACAAAAATAAAGTTAAAATTTTAAAACAAGATAAATGAAAACAGGTTGATCATCGGAATAATTTGTAATACTGGATACTCTTTATAAGAGGAACACATGTAAAGGCTAGTGATTAACCTGGTCTCTCCTGCAGATCATCACCCCTGACTCTCTATATCTGTGTCCACAGGGACTGAGATGGAACAAAGCATTTTCTAGTATGTTCAACTGGAACATGAAACACATTTTTCCTGTAGTAACTGTTTAGAATGTGCTAAAAAATCCCTTCATCTACAACCAGTTATCTAAATAAGAAAAAGTTCTAGCAGTTTAAGGTAGCTTAATATGTACTTGTTCAGGCTCCACGCAGCTCCTAAGGAATGGCAGACACATTTACTGGGGGCACACAAATGGTCCGCTACCAGCTGTGCCCGTTACGTCTGAGGAGAACTAAAGGCTGACAGAGCCCATCGGGCCAATGTGAGTAGATGTAACAATGCTCATGAGGAAATACCTTGAATGTGGATGAGAATTTTGCCTTTCAGATTTTATTTTAAAGATTATTTACATTTGCAATCAGCAGGAAGTGAATTGCGGTCACGGTTTTGGTAACCGGCTGTCAATCATGGTCCAAAAATATTAAATGGAAAATTCCAGGAGTAAACAATTCCTAAGTTTTCAACTGCACACCGTTCCGAGTTGTGTGATGAAATCTCAACCCATCCTGTTCCTGCCTGCCTGGGACTGAATCATCCCTTTGTCAGCATCTCCACACTGCACACACCACCTGCCTGTTGGTCACTTAGTAGCCGATTATCAGACAGACTTTCGTGGTATCGCAGAACTTGTTGTGTCCAAGTGACCTACTAATTTTACTTAATGGCCCCAAAGCACAAGAGTAGTGATGCCCGCAATTGGGATATGCAAAGAGAAGCCATAAAGTGCTTCCTTTAAGTGAAAAAGTAAAAGTTCTTAATAAGAAAAAAACACACGTATGCTGAGGTTGTTAAGATCTACAGTAAGAACAAATCTATCTGTGAATAAATCTTGAAAACATTATGCAAAGTGAAGAAGCCAGACACAAAAAGCCACGTTACATGATCCCATTTCTATAAAAGGCTCCGAACAGGCAAACAGAGACAGAAAGCAGACTGATGACTGCCAGGGGAGGTGGCAGAGGGGGAAGGTTTCCTTTCGAGATGATGAAATGTTCTAGAACTACACAGTGGTAATGGCTGTATGATATTGTGAATGTACTAAATGTCACTAATTGCAACTTTGGTTATGTGTATTTTACCAAAATTTAAAAAGAGAGAAATAGACTAAAAAACCCCAAAAACCTAGGAAAATTCACTGCATTACAAGAAATGTTAAAGGAACAGGATACTAGACAGAAATTGGGATCTACTCAAAGTAATGAACAAATCCAGAAGAGGTGCATACACACCCCTACGAAACTGTCTAATAAACTGCCAGAACTTACTCAGCCAGCTCAGCTCGAAAGCGCCAATTTCTACTATTATCTGTCACCAAAAACTCCTGAAGTTGATAAAGATATTCTCTTCTTTTGTCAATATGAAGAAGCTGAAATAACAAAAAAAATATTCACTAGGACAAGGTACAGACATTACTTCTTTTGCAGGACTGCTTAAAAATTACCATAAGTAATAGTTTCATTCTTCTGGAGGAGGGTACATTTCACAGCTACATTTAATAGTCTTAAAAACAGGCACTAGGTTCTTCTCCTGATAATCCCATTTACCTCTACCAGTAAGAGTCACTGTCCTCATTTCGAAGATTTGTTCCTTGAGCCAGCAAGTGACCTCCACTGAACTCTACAGTACTCTGGCATAGCTTTACTATAGCACAGATTCATACTATTCACAGGACACGCTCATTATCATGAACTCTTTGAAGACAGAAATTATGTTCTTATTCATATATATATATATGTATGTGTGTGTGTGTGTGTAGATGAGCCCAGCAGATGGCACACAGCAGGTGCTCAATAAATACAGGGTGGGGGCAAATGTCAGTTTACAGTTGTAAGAGTTAGTCTTGTATTGTTATCTATTTATTGTATTTATTTTCCATATGAACAACTGTAAACCTACGTTTGCCCCACCCTATCCCAATTATTACTCTACAAATATTTAAAAGTAGGTTTACAGTCAACAAGGGGTAAACCCTAAAATTTTATATAAACACAAGTAAATAAACATAACTATACATCAAATAAATAAGAATCACACAGAAAAAAAGTCTAAGTTTGAACTTAGTACTCTGACCATACATCTTCATGGGATATGTTCTGAGGACAGAAAGTACTGAAGAAAATCTTGAACATGACTTAGCTGATTTCATGCTGCAATTATTATTGGTAGAGTAATTCTGAAACTATTTCATGTATGTAGTAGAATCAAACAAATGACTAAACATATTAATGTCGTTAACAGAACTTTACTATAGAAAAAGGAAAAACATAAAGTGAAGGAAGGTATTAGATTAGAAGTAGAGGTAACAATATAAACTTAATAATTAAAAAAACCCAAAAAACAAAAAGCGTCTCCTTAGCTCCTGTCCCCTGGAAAGGCCTAAAAGAAATGATACTCAGGAGCAGTGTGCACACCTAGTGCCTGAATGTTGGATTCTAAATACCACTCTCTACTGAAAAAGACCAGAGCTCACTGGAGAAATAGCTGACTCTGGGCTGGGGCAGAGAAGGAAAGTAGGCCTGACAGTAAAAATGTGTTTGAAAATGAGAAAGAACAAACAAACAAACACACAGAAACACAGGAGGCAGCTTTAAGGGGTTTCTATTAGCCAAATCTGATGCTCAAAACAAATGACAAAAATGTATTACATTACATTGAATAAAAAAGTAATTCAAGAGATCACACTGATACTAAAATATTGCCAACAAGGGGAAGGAAAAGGAAAGGTTATTTTTACACAAGAAAGGCAATTAATAAATGTAGAAGGAATTATAAAAACAGAAAATCAGTATTTTACAACCAACACAGTAACAACTGATTCAGGCAAGAACCACACATAGCTACATGGATGCAAAAAGCACTGGGTGAAAGACTTGGGGGGGAAAAGGTGTTCAGAGTCTGAAAGCATCACCTCATCAAGAAGTTATTAATCACACAGGTCAAAGGCCATTTTACAATGGAGGGAGTGAGCTGAAACTATCATAACCAAGTGACTGGATTCAGCGTCACCAGTAATCCCAAGAGCTAGCTAGCATCATGTTAGCCTTGATGTGATGCATTCAGAAAACACCTGCTAACCTATATATAGATAAGTAATATTCCTGCAAAGAAAGCCTGTTTAACCTGAACCTAACTGTGTAATAGCACTCAGGCAATTTCAAATTGAGGAGCATTCTGTAAAACAACTGGCTTGGCCTCTTCAAAAATGCCAGTGACATTAAAGAAAAAAAGACACGGAAACTTCTAGATTTCAGATGACTAAAGATACATGATATTTAAATTCAATATGCAATTTCTGATTGGATTCTTGAGGAAAAAAGGCTATGAAGGATATTATTGAGACAGTTAGAAAAACTTTAGTATGATCTGTACAAAATACAACATGGTATCAATGTTTTTTAAAAAGCAGGATTACAAGGTGATACCTCCATGGAGGTATTTCTGTACCTCAAACCTCAGAGTGACAAGAGAACTTACAGAGACAGACTGCTGGCTGCCAGAGGGGAGAGGGGTTGGGGGACTGACCGGGTGAAAAAGGTGAGGGGCGTAAGAATTGCAAATTTATAGTTACAAAATAGTCATGGGGATGTAAAGTACAGCATAGAGAACAGTCAATTATATTGTAATTATGTATGGCAGCAATTCTCAGCCTTTCTCATCTTGCTGCACACGTAAACGATTAAAATTCTGCGGCAAACCAAAAAATTTATTTTTTGCCGATCTGACAAAAAATGGATACAATTTTGATTCATTCACACTGAACAACTATTGTTGTGTTGGCTGTTGTCATTTTTTAATTTGACAGTCTAAGGGAAAAGAGGTCAGTGCCCCTGACTAAGCAGTCAGATCTTGTATGTTCTGAAAATTCTTGAGGCACACTGCTTGAAGATTGCTGAGGTATGGTGCCAAGTGGGTACTGGAAATATTGAGGGAACACTTTATGAAGTATTTGATTGTCCAACCACTATGCTGTATACCTGAAACTAATAAAAAATTATACTGACTGTAAACGGTAATTGAAAATTAAAAGGAAAAGAATTACGAAAGTGCCAATTTCAAGGCTAAAGTCTAAGAAATGATAGTATTCCAGGATCAAGCAATGTGTAAAGTCAGGGCTGTTCACCTCAGACACTAAAGATCCCACATCAAAGGAGTGAAGACTAAGGTTAAATTCTTCTGAAACACCACATAAAGCCTCTAAACTTAATGAAAATATTTTACATATATTTAATTCAGTAATTTTGAAAAAATACAAATATTTATAAACAAGTTCTAACATGTTTAAAAGTGAAATTATTATTTTTTAATTTAATCTTTAAAAAATTGACTTTAGAGAGAGGAACGGGGAAGGGAGGGGGAGAGAGAGAGAACACTGATCAGTTGCCTCCCCACGTGCCCTGACGGGGGGTCGAACCTGAAAATCGGGTGTGTGCCCTGACTGGGAGTTGAACTTGCCACCTGCTGGTGTACGGATGACGCTTCAACCAAGTGAGCCACACTGGCCAGGGCAATGTAATTATTTTTTAAATTAAAACACCACCAGCAAAAATGATAAGAATGGGACTATTTTTTTTAAGTCACAGCTCACCAACTTATGGATACATTTTCTTACAGAAACCGATCTTGGTAGTAGCAGAAAATTAACATTTTAGATCTACAGTGGAATTTTAGTGTTTTTATGCAAAAGAATTTAAAAGTTACCTTCAGAAAATCATGCAAGTGTTTAAGGACACCTATCCTTACTTCATCGAGGTCTTTTAAAAATCCATTAAAAATAGGAACCAGATCTGCAGCTGTCAACTGATCTCCGAGAATAACTGCAAGCTCATGGATGGAGAAGGCTAACGTTCTTCGTACCTTCCACTGCAGAAATAAAATAATTGCATTAGTAAGCTAAACACAATGCACTTAGTACTTGAACTTTTAGATAACACAGTAGTTCCCCCTTATCTGCAGCTTCACTTTCTGAGGTCTCAGTTCCTCTGGTCAACCGTGGTGTGGAAAATTCCAGAAATAAACAATGACTAAGTTTTACACTGAGTACCATTCTAAGTAGCAAGATGAAATCTCAAGCCATCCTGCTCCATCTGCCCGGAACACGAATCATCTATCCCTTTGTCCAGCGTCTCCTAGCCCATTAGTCACTTAGTAGCCAACTTGGTGATCACACTGACTATCATGGTATTGCAGTGTTTGTGTTCAAGTAACCCTAACTTTACTTAATAATGGTGCCAAAGCACCAGAGCAGAGATGCTGGCAATTTGGACATGCTAACGTGCTTCCTTTAGTAAAAAGATGAAAGTTGAGTTAATAAGGACAGAAGAAAACTATGCTGAAGTTGCTAAGATCTATACTAAGAATAAATTTTCTATTCATGAAATTGTGAAGGAGAAATTCATGCTAGTTTGCTGGGAGAGAGAAATAATATTCAAATAACTTTTATTAGAGTATATTGGTATTTTTAAAATCCTCACTCAAGGATATGTTTTTTATTGAGTTTAGAGAGAGGAAGGGGGAGGAGAGAGAGAAAGAAACATTGATGTGAAGATCAAACCCGTAACCTGGGTATGTGCCCTGACCAGGAATCGAACCCACCTTTTGGTATACGGGGCAATGCTCCAACCAACCGAGCCACACTGGCCAGAACACAGTGTACGGTTTTAATTTATTATTAGTTATTATTAGTCTCTTATTGTGTTTATTTTATAAAGTAAACTTAATCCTAGGTATGTATGCATAGGAAAAAACAGTATTTTTAGGATTTGGTATTATCTACGGTTTCAGGCATCCACTGGGGGTCTTGAAATGTAGCTCCCATAGATAAGGGAGGGACTAATGTATATAATGGCTAATTTACATCTGAATGTTATTAATCTAAAAAATTAAATCAGAATAAAAGTAATAATAATAATAAATACTTAGTTTTAAGTATCAAAAACTGGCAGAAAATATTTAAATCCCTGCACAGTATGTATTACCTCCCTTTCATTTATGAAGGGAAAAAAGTCTAGAAATTATTAATGGCATAGTTTTTGTAGTTTTCTGAACACTGGATGCCCAATTTACTGGTGTCCTACATTGACCAAAGCCTGGCTAGTATTTTCACATTAGTGTTTCCCTTCCGACTGCTGTATAGCCTATTTTGGATTAAAACAACAACAAAAACAAAACTAGTTTTTAAGGAACTGGCAATTTAAGAAATACAAGAAGTGTACTGCCCTGGAAAAGAATTCCTGTAAAGAAATGCCTTGCATTTTACAGGAAACTTTAAGTTAAAAACATTTTTCTCCATGTTGCCTCAATTTAAAAATTTTTTACCGTTAGTTTAAAACTTTACCTACTGAGAAATGTTTTAGAGCAAAGGTTTTATCCCACTCCAAACACTAAAACCCGTTCTTTAAGTAAAATTTAAATCCATGTTCAACATATCAAGCAGATGAAGACAGAGATGTTTTGACTGAGGGGAGGGGAAGGGATAGGAGGTGTGAAGCCCTGCCCATCCAGAGCCCTCCAAGTCTGCAGGAGCCCTGAGGTATCCACCTCACAAGCCAGTGTTGAAGATGGGATAAAGATGGAAAACCACTAATAAAGAAGATAAAGCACTCTATGGAAACTGGGTCTTTCTAGGGAGAAACAACCCTATATTCTTAAGCATTAAGTGAACATGTCCGATTCCACCACTGAAGAAGTGTGTGAACATGGGAAAATTCACTTTGCCCGGACCCTGGTTTCCTAACCTCATAGGTCAGAGGAGGAACATAAACCATGGTCTCCCAAGATTACTTTCAACTTTTAACTTGCTGAGTCAATGGTACTGATTCCTTGAAAACTGTCTTACTAAGACATTTTATGGGAAAAATCATTCCTTTCTCAGTCAGTATAAATGAAGCTAACCAAACTTCTTTCTTAATAACAGATTAATTTCACTGAAGAAATAGGTTTTGTGGAAGGCAGGCAAAATTTTGGTATAAGAAAATCAGACCTAATGACAGAGGAATTAAGTTAACAAACCCTAGGAAAAGAGCCACAAAAAAGTCACAGATATCCAGACAAATGACTGAGGGTCAACATTTCACACACTGTGCTCTTTGAGAGCGTGTGGTATGAGTGGTACTGGTAAGAGCACGCATGCACACACCACTAACCTCCTCCCACCTGCACAACGAATACTCAGCACTCCAAGCTCAAAACTCAGCAGCGTCAGCAATACTATACTTCTATTAGGTTGTAGAATAGCAGAAGCATTTAAAACACTGTTTCTAGGGAGAAAACGAAATCCTATATTCTTAAGAATTAATCTTACACATAGATTTTAGAAAGTAACACATTTGTAAATTAGGAACTTAGACATGTCAAATGTGATCATTTCTAATACTTTAGATAAAAAAGAAGTTGCCAAATTGTGGAACTTGGACAATGTACAAAGAAAGCTCTTTGGTATTACTTTCCAACTCTTCTGCACATAATTTCCTATAATATCAAGAACTTGCTAGAACATGAACAGAAATTCTATTAAGTTTTGAAAGGCCTTCTACACGTACATGCTGTTAATTCCTTGGCTGCTTGACTCACCTGCATGTCTGATGCCAGAGTCTCATAAGTCTCTCGTAGGCAGTGCCAGTTCTGCCTGCCGAGTGTCAGGGCCACGCCTGGAAGGCTGTATGCACAGTGCTTAGCAATTTCAGTGTCGACCGTCTGTGCACGAGAGGGGTCAGTCATAGATAAATACTGATCTAACAGAGCCTGAGGCACAACGTCCTAATGAAGAGAGATAGGACAGGGTTGCATTTTGAGCAGTTTAAATATAAATTAGGTAAACTTACTTTTAAATACATAAATTTAACATTGCATCTGAAATAGTAAACAAAAACCATTCTGAAATTTTCAGTTATATAAGTGAAAAGAAGAAAAAAATGCTGAGGGGAATGGATATATAAATAAAAGCAATGATAGGAGAAAAACAATGAGTAAGATCTTAAAACAGAAAACAGCTTAAGGACAATTAGAATTGATTTCTAAATTTGAAAGAAACATTAAAAATATGAGTCAGCATCTTTCAATGGTAGCAAAGATGATAAAGACTGATGTCACCTAGTGAATGTGGTTACAGGTACTTCTATGCGCTATTTCCACCAGATATTTAAAAAAACACACTACCACCTGCCTTCAGGTGGAAATTTAGCAATTATCTTTAAAAATTTAAAGTGTATACGCACCTATTTGTATAAATGTGAGAAAAAGAAGAATGTATATACAATCTTGGTTATGTATGTATAATATAGCTCTGGAAGGATATACAAAAGAAAGGTGAAACTGGCTGCTTTGGGGGAAGCAAAATGGATGGTGTAGGAGAAACACTGGGCAGGAAAAACCACTGAATGCCTCCGTACCTTTTGAACTTTGAACTATGTAAACTTATTATCTACTATTTCCTTTAAAAATAAAACTGCCCAGTTATAAAACTGAAGTTATAGCAACGGAGTACGACACCAGCTGTACGGAGGCTGTGCTGCTGAGAGGGGAGGGGGTCCTTAGATGCTCATGTGGAAAGATCTCCAAGATACGATTTTTTAAAAAAGAGATAAAAGAAAGGCAAGGCACAAACTATCATGTTCTGATGATTCCATAAACACATTTTCCCACATCTAAAATCTCTAAAATTGGAGTGCAACTGGTCACTGATAGCACTTTATTGAACCTTTTTTTTTCTCATGTTTTCATCTCTAAAATCAAGCAGTATCTTAAAATTCTTGGCAACTTAGGCATGATGAAATATCTTGGCATGATGGCATGATTCTATTTGTCTTTGAAAAACAAAAAGGGGTACATATAGGGCCCCTTTTTGCTCAGTGCTAGGGCCAGTGTTGCTCAGTGGTTGAGCACTGACCCATGAACCAGGAGGTCATGGCTCGATTCCTGGTCAGGGCACATGCCTGGGTTTTGGGCTCAATCCCTAGTACGAGGTGTGCAGGAGGCAGGTGATTGATGATTTTCTCTCATCACTGACATTTCTATCTTTCTCTCCCCCTCTCTCTGTAATCAACAAAAACATATTAAAAAGAAAAAGGGGGGGGTACATACATATACACAATAAATTTTATATATCCACAATAAATTTATGAAGAAATACAGAAGGAAGCGTGATCTGTGGTTACTCTGAATGAAAAATGCGATAATAGGAGAAGAGGAAAATTTTTGCTTATATTTTACTCTATTATTTGAATTTTCTTACTGAAAGCATGATATACTTATGCTTGTCTTAGTTTTTAAAATTCAGTGAGAAATGGCTTTAAAAGAGGAGTTAACAGCCACACCAAAAGAACCACTTTTGTCACTTACTTGCACTTTAGATCTCCTTTCTTCATCAGGGCTAAAACTACTACTGGTGCTCAAGTCTGAATCATTATGAATATAACGAAGGGTGGAGTCCATATTCTGTTGGGAAAAAATATTCACTTAAAATTCTGAAAGGTCTATAAGTTTCCTTCATCTAAACTATCTTACTTACTAAGTTACTTACCTTTTTAGACTGCCAAAGATATAAATACATATAAATTCTTCATGCTTTTAAAAGTTTATAAATATACATAAGGTCTCATAAGAACTTCCCCTGCCTTAAATCAAACTTGCTGAATAGGATGTGTATGTATGAAAAAGAATTTCAAAATAAAAGTAATTAAAAATTTAGAATTTTGAAATGGCCCAAATATCTAAAATTAGTTTGTTTATAAAACAGAACACAGACGACCTGGGATGTTACATGTACTTAATATTCCACTGTTTCTAGTCTTGGTTATTTCTGATTTCACAAATATACTTCTTTAACCACCAAAAAACCCTCAAAATAAAACATAATACCTTCCAAATTGCAAAGATATCACAGTATTCAATTCTCCTGCGATAACAGTGGTCAGGGTATCATTCTGAAGCACCACTGTTACACAAAATTTCTAATATACTAGATGTCATCAACCAAAAAACACAACACAAACCCACTAAAGGTTTAAAAGCCCCCTTGCCATCCTTAATGTATGTATCCAGGCACTCTTTCCTGAGCTTTTCATTCAAGCCACTCTGATCTGTGATCATGTGATTCTTGCATTCAGTGGTATATTCCTTCTCCATTTATGAAAACAAGGGATCAGAAATACTGATACCAAATGATGCTAGCTTGGTGGGATGTGGCAGGAAATTAAGGATCATACAGAACGGCTCCAAGTATACAGTGAAGATGATGCTAGTAACAGTACCCACCCTCACACTCCAGAGTCCAGATAATGCCACTGGCCCTCCGCAACATGGCCTCAAGTCCCGATCTTCTGCTCAGAATACTGTGTTGCTTGCTGCAGTGAAATGGTCCGATCAGAAACAAAGCACCTCTCCAAAAAGAAAAGGGAAGAGTTAATTATTCTTGATAAAGGGCTTTGTTTCCAGTAAGACTATTTCACTGCAGTGAGCTACATTAACATTGAGGCTACTAACATGGTCATGTAGACAGGATTAGGATTTACTTTTCTAAGCACTGAACATAACACCAATGTCACAAAGATAGGATGTGGTGAATTACTTTTACTTTATGCAAAAGGGAGGGCTGAGAAAATCAGCAGCAAATAGAATGTTCTAACTAGAAAGTGATTAGCTACAACTATTCCCCAACGAAACACTTTTGATTCAAACTGCTCTCACTTGGTAAACACTTTACTGAGTTTGTTACCTCCACAGCATCGCTGATTAAAGGCACGGAGGCATCATGATTTATTTTACAGTTTGGTGGCTCACTGACGCCCAGTTCATCTTGCATATCACTTTTCTTTTCTGCATCGCTGGCCTCTTCATGAGCATCCAGACTTGAAGCGCGCAGTGCGGCAGACAGCACGTCCACTTGTGCTACAGGCAGAAGAGGGAAAGGGTAATAAGCAGCAGAATTACAATGTGCTTGCAAGTTTTTCTCCATTTGCATTATATATTATCAATGAAATGTATACTTTTTGACACTGCCACCAAAAAGCTGGGGAAAAAAACTTCTACAGTGGTAAATCATTAGTCCTCCAAGAGAAAAAGTAGAAAACTAATATGCTTTCATGAGATTAAAAATGTTTATCCACTACTGTACATTATTCTGCGTTAGTATGAAGAGAGAAATGCTATCTAGTTTTGGAGGTACCTCCAGTTTATTAAAAGGAGTCAATTTCGGTGTGAGTTAACTATATTTGGGTAGTGCATGAATCAAACTTATAAGACTTACTTACTAAGCTATTTTAGCAGAAGAGCAGTCACTCTACAAACCCTGCCAACATAAAACAATCGTAATTACAAAGATTTTTGTTGCAGTTACATTTAAACATCTCATATCTCATTCCAGGTTATTTTTCTCTAATTCTTTTTGAAAATGAAATCAATGACTTGCCTCAAACACAAGAGATCCCAAATGAGCACTGTCTTGCTAGCAGCAAACCAAACTGACAACTTACCAAGTTCTTAAATCTAGCAAGTAGCACTATCTATGTTTTGAGTTACACCTTCTTTATAAAAGTGACTCAAAACAGATAAATCACTGTTCCTCCCTGCAAATGAGAAATTTGACAAAAAATATTGCTTAGCACTGCTACAAGTAACAATCCACCTGGATACTCAAAATATAAAAATTTAAACTTCAAATTTATTTAGTACAAAGATTAGAAAGTGTGCCCCTAAAGCAATCAGAGTACTCTTTTATTAAGATTACCTACTACTATATCGATGCATTTATAAAATTCTAGTCTAAGTATATTAGGTACCTGGCAACAGAGATTACATAAAACATACAGGATGAGGGTCTAGTCTATCAGATCATTATTTGTTAAATTAAGTAAATTGAATAATGAAAAGTTATTCATGAAAAATACACTCATTCTTTTAAGAATTTCAGTTGCAATGTGTACTAATCCTTTTAATCACTTTAGCTCACCATTTTGGAATCTTTTAAGTTTCCAAAATGAAATAAAAATAGTACTAAAGGAGCCTGCATAATACGTAAAGGTTAAAATGTTTTGTGCCACATAAAATGCATGGTGTGTATGTGAGGGAGGGGGAGGGAGAGGGAGGGAGAGATCCCTAATGCATCCTGATTCTGTTCCCCAGGAAGTAACTAATAAATCAGTCTTTCACAGAAAATGTCTTATATCAATCATTTATCTTTAAATGGACTACGTATTTCTCTTTGTCTACGTTAAGCTTCATCTTTAGGTTTGTATGCTCATAAAAGTTTAAATGAGTTACACTTTGAAGTTAAGTTTCTTCAAAATTGATATAAAGATCATAAAGATAAAAACTAATGCTGACTCCTCAGGAAATGCAATGCTTAAATTCTCCAGCAGGGAATGAGGTGGAATCTAATGCTTAGGTAATGCTGACACTTTAGTAGGATATACCACCATGACAAATTTAACACATGGGTCTTTATCAAGATCTTGATTTTCTTACAACCTAGACTGGAATCCAGGAGCCAGAGCTCATTTAACCACAGATCTGTAAAGAAACATAGTCTGTAGTGATTCATGCGCAGAAATAGGGACCACCTGGAAACAATGAGCTCTACTCCTTCCCTGAAGTAGCTGGTACCGCTGAGCTAGAACTTTATAATCTCTAACTCTTCCACAAATGACATTGGTGGTTAGTCACAAATTCCTAACAATTTACTGATTTCAATCAGCGAACAATATGATTTTTTCTGACCACAACTGCCAAAAGGGCCCAATTCTTCTATTAGGCCTAAACTGGAAAGAAATCTGTATTTTGTGAGCTTGGGCCATTTTTCCTTTCACAGTCTATGAGCCTAGCTGTGGTAAATCAAGCTGGCATCCATAATTTTACTTGGGAGCTGCTAAAATTCAATCCCGAATCAGCCTGACAATCCCAAATGCCAGGGATTTGAAACTGTCTGGACAAAGACAGGGAAACCTCAAATTCCCTGGGTAAGTATTTTGAGAAAGAGAATCTCTTATACCTTCTTCATATTTTACCACTTTCCTTTTTGGCTTTTCATGTAGGGTCTATTTTTGTTTTAACTCAGAAAGGGCTTTCTTTTTCTGAAAAGGAGTATCTCATTACAGTCTATGGAAACACCTAAATTTTTTGCCCAAAACCTAACAAAAAAAATTAAAAACCATCAATGTTTCAAGGAAGGTAAGAGTTAAATTGTGAAGCAAAGGCTGCCTTAAAATTAAAAAAACAAACGTAAGTCTTTCCCAGCTAGTGTTGCTCAAGGGCTGAGCTTCAACCTATGAACCAGGAGGTCATGGTTCGATTCCCGGTCAGGGCAAATGCCTGCGTTGCGGGCTCCATCCCCAATGGGGGTGAGGGGGAGTGCAGGAGGCAGCTGATCAGTGACACTCTCATCACTGATGTTTCTCTCTCATTCTCCCTTCCTCTCTCTGAAATCAATAGAAACATAAAAAACAAAACAAAACCCTAAGTTTTGCTTTTTCCCCCATGACATGCATGTCCCACCCAACAGTGATGAGGGAAAAGAACAAGGGGCACAGAGGCTGGCAAAGCTGAAGCCACACTTCTAAGGGTATGCTCTCAGGTGGCTCCTCCGGGCAGTGCCTCCTCAGATGTCACTGCCCAACTGTCCAGAAAAAATTTACACATGCAGCATAACTAGTTTACTCCCTGGTCAGAACTTACGTTTCCAATTTTGGCTTAAAGTTATGCCTTTCAAAAAGTAGACATTTTCTGACTATTTGAAGAAAATGACTGCCCAGAATGGCAGATTACAAAAGAAAAAGCATCCAAAACTAAGGTATACTCCTTAAAAAACTCAAAACACTTTCTAACACAATAGAAAATTAAGGGATAGTAAATTTTTAATTAACTATGAAATTAATATGAATTAAACATGCTCTCAGATTTCAATAAAATCAAGTGCTTAAGAATTCTGTAGCCTAAGCAAAACCCCCCGACACTGCCCAACTGTTTTACTATAGAACACTTGAAACATAGGCAGTTAATGTACTATCTCTCTTCTGTGCTCTCTCAGGCTAAGGGTTTGTCTGGTTTGTTGCTGCTATATATTTATTATTGTTGTTTTTAATCCTCTCCTGAGGGTATTTTCCCCCCATTGCTTTTCAGAAAGAGTGGAAGGGGGGAAGGGGGGGGAGAGAGAGAGAAAGAGAGAGGTGAGAGAGACACATCGATTGGTTGGTTGCCTCCCACACACGCCCTGACTGGGCCAGGTATCAAGCCTGCAACTGAAGTATGTGCCCTTGGCCAGAATCGAACCCGGGAGCCTTTAGTCTGTGGGCTGATGCTCTAACCACTGAGCAAAACTGGCCACAGCGCTGCAATATATTTAGTACCTAGGGGAGTATCAGGTACATAGTAGGTGCTCAATAAGTAATGTTAAATGAATGAATCAATCAATGGGTATGTCATGAAAGTTATCCTTATGGACAGAAAGAACACGACAAATTTAAAACTAGCAGGTTTAAGAGGTAAATCAGAATGAAAACTGATTAAGTCATAATATAGTATTTGTGTTGAAATCTCTCAATTGCAGCCTGTACATTTACAATACAATTTTAAGTCAAACGTGGTAAGTATTAGCCGTCTTCTGAAATGCAAAGTCATATACTGAAACTTATATGTACATGTAGGTCTTTTTACTTTTTAAAAAATATATCTTTATTGATTTCAGAGAGAGGAAGGGAGAGGGAGAGAGATATAGAAACATCAATAATGAGAGAGTCATTGATTGGCTGCCTCCTGAAAGCCCCCGACTGGGGATCGAGCCCGCAACCCAGGCATGTGCCCTGACCAGGAATTGAACCGAGATCTCCTGGAACCTAGGTCAACGTTCAACCGCTGAGCCACGCCCAGCTGGGCCATGTAGGTCTTTTTAAAAAGCAAACTATGCATATCACTTTTAGCTTATTTGTTAAAAAAATTAAAGTAGTTAGTCAATATTTCAGTATTTGTTAAGTACCTACTATGAGTCCGAAAACTAGAAGGTAGTATAAGACAGCAAGAGCTCCCAGGACAGGCTTAAAGCCTTTTTCCATAAAAATGGAATGAAGAAAAAGAAAGAATGAAAGTTATTGAAGCTTGATCAACTGAATAAAAGTTAAGTTTATAAATAATGATAAAACTTCTTTAACAAAAAGCTGAAAGCTGTAATGACAAATATCAAGAGTTGACTATCCTCAGCTATGAACATCCTTAGTTTTAGGTGTAATTCTCTGCGTCTCAATTTTCCCCTGGAGGGATGGAGGGAGACTACAAAGGCAAGATTTTAATGAAACAAAACCTCAGTAATTGCTACATGATCGAGATGTCATAAAATGCAGAATGCTAGTTCAACAGGGTAAATAAAATCCATGACAGAAGCCACGACTGAGGAATGAGCAAAGACAGCAAAGCCTCAAGGTCTTCATAACACATCATCTACCATGAGGTAAAAACAGGGTGTGCTACTGAAAATATTCACTCCTCGGCTCTTGCCCTTGTTTCAGAATATAACTAAAAGGAATGAACCACTGATACATGAAACAAGGATAAATCTCAAATACATTATGTTAAGTGACAGAGACTCAAGGTTTGTCCTACAAAAAGCGAGATCATAGGGACAGAAAACAGATCAGAGGTTGCTGGAGGCTGGCAAGGAAGAAAGGACTGACTATAAAGGGGGACAAGGGGATGTTCTGGGGTGATGGAACTGTTCTGTATCTTGACTGTGGCGGTGGTTACAGACAACTGTGTTTGTCAAATCCCACAGAACTGTCCATTCAAAAGGCTAAATTTTACTGATATAAACTATGTCCCAATGAACCTAAAAAAATGAAACTGACCATCTGCCAGTTAAATTAACTTTCAGCAATCAAGGATACGAATTTGCCTTTAATCAAATCATTTTTCTCCATGTGTAAAATAGTAATAGGAAATTGTTTAAAAATCATGAAAAGTTAAAGCCAAATAAAGATAACTGCTATCTTAACCACCATTAATGCAATTTTCAAAGTTTGAACACAAGGTTTTGTATGTTTTAGAAGGATACTGAAGGATAAAACTTTATCTGCCTTTTGTTTTACTAACACTGAGCAAACCAATAGTTTATAAATTTTAGTTTTTAGAACCAGGCCAAAAAAAATCTGCAAACAGATACAAGCCCTGAAGGCTTCTAATTATAGGATTTGTCAAAACTGTTTTTGTTTTAAATAGCGTCTCAGATTTCACTGAATAAGGTTATGGGCGTCATTGGAAAGCCTGAGTCTTCAAAGGAGCAGAATGGTAACATCTGCCTCCAGTTCTGGCCCCCTGGACTTCACTCCCCAAATCCCAGCAAACAGGATGGGACTGCTTCAGGACACCTGGTTTCCCACACACTTAGAACACACATTCCACTTAATAAGAGGCAACTTTTGATCTGAACATAGAACAACCGTAAGGCTGTCATTCTCAATGAAAGAATCTAGGTGATACACTTGTGACCCAGTGAAAAAAAAAGTCAAAACTGAGAAAGTAATCCAATTGACTCTTATAGACAGACATCTATAGCTCCTAAAACACATCACAATCCACAGAAAAATATATATCTTTGCCTACTATTAATTAATCATGGTCTTTCCTATAAAAGCACTGCATCCACTGCTATTTTATAAAAAAGCTAATGAGACCTAGAGCAAAATAATTAAGGCAGGACAAGGTTTAAACCTGTAAATGTAAAATACTGTTTGAATGATTGTGAAAATTTCAGAGATTTCTCAATCAACAATTCTGTAAATATTACAGTTTGGAACACAGTGATGAGCTTATCTAAATGAAATTTCCTAAAAATCATATCATAGTTACCAAGACAAGACATGATGGTAACGGTCAAATTTTTCAACAGGCAATTTTCCTGGAAAAAAAGGTTAGAAAAGAACAACTTATACCAACTTTAGAATAAAGAACTTGATTGAATCTTCCATACCTCTAACATCTGGATCATCAATATGCGGCTCTAGATTTTCTATCATTTCTTCAAGTTCCTTTCTGGTGGCCATAGTGATGTTTGAAGAACCTGGTATGGTTTCTTCGGGCGTTTCTTCTGGTCTCTCTGGATTCAGTTTATTCCCAGGGCCCTGCTCAAGCTCTATATCTAGATCTATTTCGGGAAGAGGAGTCCTCCAGAAATGGAAAGAGTTGTACAATTCCTGATCTAAGGGAGTGGAATCTTGTGGACTGGTGCCAACCTCTGGCCGTAATGTAGATCTGTAGTTACCAGTTTTTTTATCATTCTCATTACTAGCTGCTTCCTGATGAGAGTCTGAGGACAAAGTACAAAGTAAAGAACTGTCCACTGGAACACTCATTTCACCTGGAGATTTCCTAGTTGTTTCAGCACAATCTTCCATTGTGTTTTCCAGTTTGACACTGGAATTACTAATACTGGGATCTGATGGAACATCCTCTGGCCTGATTTGTACATCCTCTGGGACTTCTTGATCTCTGATCCTTTTGTTGTTTCATTTGGGGGGGGGAAATGAAAGCATAAAAATAATTACTGAAAAAACACCAATGACAGATACTATATAAAGCATTTAAACAAGCTAAATATTAAAAATTATAGATTATTCATACAAATTGAGCAGTTTACATAAGTTACTGATAATGCTTCTTTTTCCATCAGTTGTTCTGTGTTCAGAGATGTAAACATCTGTTAAGCCTAAGTCTAGATATTAAAGCATTAGATATTAGTTGGAGAAGATAACATTAAAGAATGCGGGAATTCTACAATACCATGATAATTTCAATAATTAAAAAAAAATAGTAGAAAGATAAATTCCTACAATGCATTTTAAGACAGACACATTTTTAAAGTTATCTGATTTTTAGGATTATGGCACTGCCATTCTGCTCCAACAACATATTGAAAAGCTGAGAATGAAAACCTATTTGCTTACATAAAAAAGAAAAGAAAAAAAAGCTCTACACAGCATTACAAAAGACCTTATTTACTATCTCCCAAAATATATAGGAATCCGCTCAAGTGTTCTAAGTTATTTTTATTTCTTCCAGCTCTTTTCACTTTCCAGCTCTACTCCCAAAGGTTTTCCCCAAATGGAGTCATGACTTAATTGATAAGGACACATGGCACGAGCTCCTTCCTAAACACCACTGATCACCGCCATCCATTGCGTGAACTAAAACACTACATTAATGTTTATCCCCTACATGTATTAGACTCAAATTTAACAAATATGTATTGAGCACCTACTAGGAACCAGGAAATGAAATGGTATTGAGGATTCATATGTGAGATTCATATCTTGCTCGTGAAATTACAATTAGAAGCAAATGGAAAAAAGAACTTTTAAGCAAATTGCCAGATAGAATGGTAAATACAGAAGTATGTATACTGAACACAGGAGACAGAAATAAGAGTTGAAATTAAAAGGCTTTGGAGGAAATGATATAAGTTGTGTTTAGAAGAACCAATAAATGTTTATGAGGCTAAGGGGAGGAAAGTGTATGGAAAGAAGAAACAGCATATGCAAAGGCAAGGGTGATAGAAGAGGGATCACACATTCAGAAAAGAACAATGAGTTTATTATGGCTAAAAGAAGGAAATGATGGATGACAAGAATGAAAATCCTTGCAGAAATCACCGTATTCTACACCAAATACCTCTGGAATGTATCCTATGGGCTATAGGCAATAATGTAGGAATTAAGAGACTTACATTTTTAGATGTGTTATTTTTGAAAGACCACTATGGAAGCAGTATAGAAAATTGGTTGGAGGTGAGACAAGAGCCAGGAAACAGAAAAGCAGGTGACAGACAGTGATGACTTTCTGAATGAAGGCAGTATCTTTGGGGCTACAGAAGTAGTAACACATTCAATTGATGACAAAACCAATAGGATTTGTTCACTTATTGCATGCTGGAGGGAAAAGGGAAGGAATCTGGAAAGGTATCCAGATTTCTGGGTAGAGCAACTGATTAGGTACTGGTAGCACCAACTAAAAAGGAAAAATGTAAGAACAATTTAATGAGAAAGCTAATGAGTTCCGGTTTAGATAGGCTGAGTTAGGTGTTGAAGGCGGTGGCGATGTCTGTGGGAAACTGGTCACTGGAGACAGATTTGGAGGTCGTCGAGTCAGAGGGATGTGTGTAGGGCTTAGATGTGTGGCAAGAAATATGAACGAAGGAAAACACAACAGTCACATAGAATAACAGAGCTGAAGGCATTTTTCTTGTATAAAGGGAGGGTAAAGATCAGCATATTTTTAGGCTTGGAGAAAGAGGGCTGTAAGAGATGAAGGAACTGGCGACACAGGAGACTGATGAGATGATGACTAAGCAGAAAGAATGCGGGCACAAGAACACAGATGGGACAGATGAAGAAACACCTCCTTCTAAGAAACATGAAAGAGAGGAGAGATATGTAGGTAAATTTGTAAGGTTGGGGGGGCAAAAAAATTAAAGGTGTTTCCTTGAAACATTATGTGCCTTTACATATACACAATAAAGGATATTAAACAGGAGGCGTACCAGGACTGTGCAGAAGTGGAAGGTGACATTAACACCTATGTAATATCTCATACATGTTAAATAGTCACCATACATATTCTCATGAAATTATCAACTTTCCTCTGATTAGGCTTTATCTAATAATAGTAATGCTCACATTATTTTCAGAAACATTTTTCAAAAACACAATTATTTTTTAAAAGTTTTTAAATACAAATAAAAATATTTAATAAGTCATCTGAAAACACACCACACAGTGACAGCATTTTAAATTCTGGTGTTGCCCTTCCACTCTTATAACTGTAAAATACATAGTATGCACACATAATAAAATTCTATTACAGCTGTGAAAAGACTGAATTGCAAGTCCTTAGATTCTTATCCCAGCACTGGCACTACATTAACATAAAACTCCAAGCCTTTAGACTCAGATTCCACATTCACTCCTCATTCATAAAAGGAGGGATTGGCCTCGATGGCCTGTAGGATCCTTTCCCTCTCTAAAATAGTTCTTGAGGCTGGTGCTATTATGCAAAGCAAATGTATTCTGTATGCGTATAAATTATGTAATATTTTCCAATTATGTTGTTCTTAAGATATTTTTTCTTTTGTTTTAAAGAGCATTAGTGGAATAATTGGTAAAATCTGAATACAGTCTTTAGGTTAGATGACAGTAATGCAGATATGTTAATTTCTTAATTTTGGTAACTGGGCTGTGTGGTTATGTATTAATGTCTATGTTTTGAGGAAATACACAGTGAAATATTTAAGAAAGATAAAAACTTATTCTCAAATAATTAAGAAAAAAGGAATAATAAAGCAAATATGATAAAATGTTGACATTTGGAGAATCTGGGTAAAGGGTATATGGAATTCTCTGTGTTACTTTTGCAGTTTTTCTGATATCATGCACCTAAATTTTAAAAATTACAGTAACAAGGTATTGTTTTGTGGGGGTGGGGAGCAAATGAATAAAACTTGTAAAACTTCACCTATTATCTGATGAATTTTAGAAAGTTCCATTTAAAATATACAAAAAGAATCCAATTAAAAGGCCATTCAGCCCTGGCCAGGGTGGCTCAATGGTGAAAATGCCAGCCCGAGCACCAAAGGGGTTATGGGTTCAATTCCTGGTCAGGGGCACATACCTGGGTTGCAAACCTGCCCCGGTTAGGGAGCATGTGGGAAGCAACCAGTCAGTGTGTCTCTCACATCAATGTTTCTCTCTCTCTCTCTCCCTCTCTCTCTCTCTCTCCACCTCTCCTTCTTTCCCTTCCACTCTCTGAAAAGCAATGGAAAAAATATCCTCTGGTGAGGATCAACAACAACAAAAAGACCATTTAGTACATAAAACTATTCCAAGGGCCTGAAGTTCCTTGATCACTATTTTCACCTTAGCATTCAGATTAAATTTTAATATTAAAATTAATTAAGAATATTAAATTTTGCCTTGGCCGGTGTGGCTCAGTTGTTTGAGCATCATGCCATGCACTGAAAGGTTGCCAGTTCAATTCCCGGTCAGGGCACATGCTCAGGTTGCTGCTCGATCCCAGGTTGGGGTACATAAAGGAGGCAGCTGATCTATGTTTCTCACACTGATGTTTCTCTCTCTCTCCCTCTCCCTTCCAAAATCAATAAAAACACATTTAAAAAAAGAAAATTACATTTTAATACTCTTAGCATAAAAAGCAAAGAATGGTCAAATCATTCTATTTGACTAATGTACAATTACGTTTGTCCAAACTTAAAACTGCTAGTACAGTTTTAAGAGACAAAAAAAATTTCCTAGTATTAAATTCTGGCAAGAATTCTACATGTATGAATAACAGCTGCTTCAAACTGTCAAAAATATAAATTCTCTAAATACTGATTTTTCCTGGACCTGGATAAGAGTCAATGCAAGATCAAGCTGCTAAATGCCAAAATTCTGATATTCTGGGTTGTCAGACTTCCAAATGACATTACACAAGCAAACACTGTTTTGAAAATTGAGGAGACACGATTCTGCACAGTGAGAATTATCTCCTAAGAGATCATAGGCAATAAGAACACCAGAGGGTAAGCCAGAAATTTCTCTCAAAAAGAACCGTAAGTTTCCTTTAGTTTATCATTAAACTCAGAGTTCCTGACTAGAGACCATTGGCCTAGAAAATAAGTACTCATACCTGTATTTCAAGGAGAAAATGACCTATAGAACATCTGGTTAAAGAAGCACTGTATCCTGAGATAAAAGCAAAGAACAATCCCCAAGATACATCTTTCAAGTGCTGTGAATTAACTACAGAAAGTTTTAACATCAGTGAAATACTTCCAAATTTGTGCCAAAAACAGTTTTACTTTCACATTGTTGGCATTAAGCGAAACTGAAAAAAACTAGCATAAGTGGCTCATTATTTAAGGTGTTTGAAATTAAACGTATTTCCTTATAATTATTCATTCAAGATTTATTATCTGCCAACTATGTGCCAGGCCCAGGGAAGGTGTTAGTGTAAACAAAAATAAAAACTAGGTTGTTACACAGGATTGGCTTGTAGTCTACTGGGTGATATGCGGAAATATACAATTAAAAATATATGATTAAAAATTAGTGTCTCATTCCAGTCCTGCTGACAGCCAAGATGCAAAGGCTATGAATTTCCTGAAAAATGCAGGGAAAGATTCTTGGAGGTAATGAGTCTAGAGACAGCAAACACACTGACACTGACTTTGTTAAATGAGATATAAATGGAACAGCAGGGCTTCCCAACAGAAAGCAGGGAGAACCAAAAGAACAATGTATTCAGAGAACAGTATAATTGTTGGTTTGACATAACTTAGAATTGCAAATTTGAAAGTAGCTTTCTGGAAGCAGCCTTTATTAACACCTTCAAAGAACCATTAAAAGCCTAATCTGGGGTAAGTGAAAGATAAATTTTGTATATAGAGTCAGATGTTTATAATCAATAAATGCTTCAAAGAGTGTTAAGTGATATTAAATGTTTCCAGGATCAGATGAAACAGCATATAATAAATAAGTAGTAATGGGAATATAGTGCCAAAAACTTGCTTATTCTGTAACACATTTGAGAAATCTGAATTATAGGGAACTGAGAGGAGTGAGAACTTGCTTATTTTGTAACACATTTGAGAAATCTGAATTATAGGGAACTGAGAGGAGTGAGAACAGGAATAAAGTTCTCTATCTACAGTAGCTGGTTCTTAGTAAGTGCTCAATTAATTTTTGCTTAATCAATCAATCTTAAATAACAAAACAGTTTTAACACAGCTTAAAACAAAAGCCAGTACAGTATTTAAGAGAGGGCAAACAAATTAATGGTTATGAGATTAATAATATCTAGGACGACTCTTTTTGAAGCTAGGAAGTAAAACTATACAAAAGCTTTTACAATGTTTAACACAACTCCTTCCTTAGTCAGTAATTCTCTCTTCCCTCCCTTACACCATTAACACAATTCAATAAAGTCAAATAAAATAGTGAAAATCCAATGCTCCTAATAGTATTGACTTGACATTAAGCCATACCTCATTACAATGAAAGAGAAATTAAGGTTTGTAGCTGAAAGATAACTACCTTTAAAAAGCTCTTCCAATAATGTCCTATACTAGCAGTCAGCAAAACTACCAGCTGTAATAGCCACACCAACTATATTTGTCAATGAAGTTGTATTGGAACAGAGCCACGCCCATTTGTTTATGTATTGTCTATGGCCACTACCTACTGCAAAGGCAGAGTTGAATAGTTGTGACAGAGACTGAAAACATTAATTATTTGGCCTTTTAGAGAAAGTCTGCTTACCCCTGTCCTATGCAATTCTCTGTAAATTTTTATTTTCACTTACTAGACTGTCCCCAGATTTAAAAATAAATAGGTTATCTCATAGTCTTTGTACAATTAGATAGTGAAAAGACACACTAATTTTAAAAATGAAAAATAGATCTAACACCCTCCACCCCCAATCAATATTTTTGTCAAACTCCTTGCAGCAGCTGTTTTCAAAAGAACTGACAGACTGTGCTTGCTAGGAAGGCAGGTTTAGAGTGATTTTTCTTCCTTTACAAAAAACAGTACCTCAGGTTTGTTTGGCTATTCAGCAGGACAGGAGGAGAACAGGCAAAAAGGTAAAACAAGGCAGCAGAGAAGAAAGGAAGAACTGCCAAATCAAAACACCAAGAAAGCAAATATCACAGTATCAAGACCTACAGAAGAAAAGGTCCATTAGCATCACGACAAGGGAGGGACAAGACACTATGGTAACTCAAGCATTATAGTAGGGATTGTTTCAAAAACAGGTACTTGATTATTTCAAGTGCAGGACTGAAAAAGTTTATGCTTATTTTCTCATGCACTAAGTAAGGTCTGAACTGTTTTGCTCCTAAGTATGTAATACAATAAATTTAAAAAAGTAAAACTTAAGCTTTCAAAATGCAAAAAAAAAAAAAAAAATCAGAGTAGTCCTCCAAGTTTCATTTTAAAACCTGCTACCCTATTGATATTCTAGTTACTAAGTACACTAATTTGGTGCTAATAATTAAAATACTTTCCTCCTCAACTGAGATTACAATCATCATTCTGTAGACAGAGAATCCAAGAGCCACAATTAAATAACTGACTGGAAGGAAAAATAATAGTAAGAAATGGACTATATACTAAAACATATTCCTAAATTAGGTTTTGCTCCATAAAAAAAACAAACCCTTTAAATTGTATAACCATTACCTCATCTATGCTAAATGCCAACAGGTGGTTTACTAGGTAAATAATTTATTAAGTAAACTTATTCCAAACTATTATCAAATCTATCATTTATAGTTCCCTATGTGCCCTGGTATCAACTAAGTCTGTCATGTGTATCGTTATCTACTCATTTAATATATAAGCAACCAAAACGACGTTTAACAAATGTATTTAAAAATAGAACTATAAAAACATTCACCAATCTGTATAATCAAAGGAAACAGAAAGCTCTCCAAACTTATAAAATAGTGAAAATGAAAAAAACAGTTCCCAAGCAGTAAAACTGGAAAGCAAAGTTTAAAAAATTTATACCTATTTTTGTCTTCTACTGACATATCTTCTGAACTTTTGCTTTCTTCTTTAAAATATTGGCCTGAGCTAGATGGATTAGCAAAAGTAGATATGAAAGGTCCCAGAGACTGAAAAGCTGCTTGGCGAACCTAGGAAGAAAAGAAGAACAGCAATAAAACATAAAAATATGGGGTTGTTAACAATCTACTTTCCATATATGAATGAAGTATCTTTAAGATAATCAAGTTCTAAAAGAAACCTAGATTCAGAACTACAAATTGTTCTTCAGCTAGAATTTAAAGTTCTTTATAAACTATTTTTTTTCTTAACTTTCAATTTTCTTTTTTCTCCTGGCTTGAATATTTAAACCATGAGAGCATGAATATGAGATCCTGTAAAACGTTTACATGGAAAAAAAACTAAAGAAAGTTCTGTTGTGTTCTCAGGAACAATAAGAATAAATAAAATCAAGATGCCAAACAGAAAATATAAAGCAATAAAATCCACAAAATGTGGTAAATCTTTTTAATGCTTTCAGGTAGGAAAGACTGTAATTTACTCACTACAAGGAAGCAAGGCAGATGTATGAGAACTACATACATATTCATCAGAAATATAATGCTGACAAAATATTTTTCACAAAAACCTGGAAGCATATATTACTGTTATTAATAAATGTCTCAAGTAGGAGAGCTGAAAAGGTTATAAAATTTTATTTCATATTGTGTTCCTGCATTATGTTTGTAAACAAGATTATGCTAAGTGAAATAAGCTGGTCAGAGAAAGACAAGTTATCACATGATCTAAGTCATATGTGGAACCTAAAGAACAAAATAAACTGATGAAAATAGATCCAGAGACATAGAAGCATGGAACAGACAGGAATCTCAGAGGAAAGGCAGGGGTGGGGGGTGAGAAATTAACCAAAGAACTTATACGCATAACCCATGGACACAGACAATAGTGTGGTGAGGCCTGGGGGGAGGGGGGAGGAAATGGGGGGCTAGGGATGGGGTAGAGGGGGCCAATGGGGGGAAAAGGGGGACATCTATAATATCAACAATAAATATAAATTTTAAAAAAGAAAAATAGATAATAAAAATAAAATAAAAGATAATTGCTACCGATTCTTCACAAATTCTCCCAAAACACAGAAGAGTAGGGAACACTTCCCAACTTGTTCTATGAGGCCATTATTATCCTGATAGCAAAACCAAGCAAAAATAATAGAAAAGCCATAGAAGAAAACTACAGACCATTACCTCATACATGAATATAAAAACACTTAACAAAATAATATCAAAATCCAGCAACATATAAAGAGTTGTTACACTATGACTAAGTAAGACATCACAGAGATGGAAGGTTAGTTTAAAATCTGAAAATCAATATACTACATCATAGCCACGAAATGAGCATGTTTTATATTTGAACAGAATTTGTCCAGTTTACAATAAAAGTTAAGCCTGGCCGGGAGTGGCTCAGTGGTTGAGCAACGACCTAGGATCCAGGTGATCGGGGTTCGATTCCCGGTCAGGGCACATGCCCGGGTTGTGGGCTTGATCAATGACTCTCTCATCATTGATGTTTCTATCTCTCTCTCCCTCTCCCTCCCTCTCTCTGAAATCAATAAAGATAGATTTAGAAAAAAATAAAAAATAAATAAATAAATGAAAGTTAATACAGTTGTCTATTGTCTACTCCTAAAATTAACAATAATATACCTTAAATACCAAATTATTAAATCCAAGTCATGTTTGCTATAAAATGCATTATTTTACAAAAATAATAAAATCCTACCCAACGTGAAGGATCACTGATCAAATTAATAAACAGTGCTGATAACTTAGTCCGTCGGATTTCTTGACATGTTGCACATGAAACCGCCATGAAGCATTCAGCACAAGCTTTCCGGACTCCCCATACGTTATCAGAACAAAGTTGGAAAAACCTGGGCAGCTATGCAAGGATAGTCTTTTGTTAGGCAGACAAACAGAGTGAATTGCAATATAGGCATAGTTTGTTTTATTGTGCTTTGCTTTGGCAACCCTGCATGAAGAAAGTCTATCGGCACCATTTTTTCAACAGACTCATAATGGTTAGCATTTTTTTTTTTTTTTAGCAATAAAGTAGTTTTAAATTAAGGCATGTACATTGTTTTTTAAGATGTAATTCTATTGCACACTTAATAAACTACAGTATAATGTAAACATAATTCTTATATGAACTGAGAAACCAAATATGTTTGCTTGTACATTAAGCATATATATATTCTATGAACTAACAATTTAAAAATAACCTGCTGTGGATTTGTCACTAAAGACTTGAGGGTTGCTAATAAAGATTGATTTGAATAAATAAGAAGTGACTTAATAAAAATGAGGTTAAAAATTGATCAATGGTTCTTACACATATTTGCATTTTTAACAAACTGTCTTGCCCAGCCAGGCATGGCTCAGCGGTTGAGCATCAGCCTAGGATCCAGGAGATTGCGGTTCAACTCCCGGTCAGGGAACATGCCCGGGTTGCAGGCTTGATCTCCAGTTGGGGGCGTGCAGGAGGCAGCCTGTCAATGACTCTCTCATCACTGATGTCTCTCTCTCTCTCTCCCCCTCTCTCCCTTCCTCTCTCTGAAATCAATAAAGATATATAAAACAAAAAGCAAACAAACAAAACAGTTCAAATTACAGAAATTTAAACTACTAAACTCAAAGTCCCACAATTCTTCTGGTTTATTACATTCATGAAATTGTGTTAATAAAATCTGGGGGTAAATGTATGCATTCTAAACTTTATGTGCTATTTTGTAATGCATTGCTTACTCCTTTATTACTCCTTTGTTGCTGTTAACACTTACCAGCATTTCCTCAGTAGCTTGCTGGCCAACTACACTGCAAATATCTCCAAAATTGGCAGCACAGACCTGACAACAAAAGCATTACTGACATTTCAAAATATTACACATAAAATTCTTTTAAAATAATCTTTTAAATTTCACATATCAGTCAGTAAACACTAGAACCAAGTGTTCTTAAACAAACAAACAAATAAGACTGAAAAATACCTTTCGAACATGAAACATTCTGCAATCACAGCACATCTCACAAAACCTAGGCAGGATAAGACGCTCTGTAATGTCCTTCCCAACCATGGGAGCCATTTTGCACATTATCTAAAATAAATAAGAACAAAAACACATTGAAAATCTTCTTTTAAATGTCTTTATTGATTTCAGAGAGAGGAAGGGAGAGGGAGAGAGAGAGAGAAACCTCAGTGATGAGACAGTCACTGATTGGCTGCCTCCTGCATGCCCCCTACTGGGGATCAAGCCCACAACCCAGGCATGTGCCCTGACCAGGAATCGAACCCAGAGAAATCGACATTTATTAAGGAAAATGTAGGGATTTTTTTGCTTTTAAAGTTACCAGAAAAAAAATGATTAATAAGATTGAAGCTATAGACAAAATGAAATTTTAAGGATTTTCTCTGGGTTTACTAGGCATTTAGTAATTATTGGTTGATTTTATTGGTGGTAGTTATTATCTATTTTCCTTTCTTTAACTCAGATGTTTTTTGTAATGTATGTGGTATAATGATGCCATATTGTATTTTACATAAATGTTGACTGTTTAAAGGGAAAGAGTACTCATAAGAAGGATCTGGGTTTAGTATATCTGTATTGTTAAGAAAAGACTATAAAGAGGCAGTCCTTACCTTACAAAGTACTGTTTTAAATGAAACTTGTGCATACTGGAACCACGTCCTTACTCCGCAAAGCCTAGGTTCCAAGGAAGACAAGGACACAGTTCCGACATGCACGTTTCAGTTAATGCAGTGCTAGGCAAAGTGAGGATGAACTGGAAATCAGCCCAACATTATTCAAATAAATTCCCCCCACAGTTGGTATAGAAAGAATTCTGATGACTTGTCACTATCTATTCCATCTACTCCCAGCCATGCAAATATGACAAGTAAAAGGCATACAGACTGGAAAGAACGTTCTACTCATATATGACATGATTGTCTGCATAGGCAATCCCAAAGAATCTACAACGAAACCACTAGAACAAATAAGTGAATTTAGGAAGTTTGCAGGATACATGTCAGAATACAAAAATCAAATGCATTTCTGTAAATTAGCAATGAACAAGTAGGAACATTTAAAAACAGTTAAAAAACATGATATCTAACAAAATACATATATGATGTCTACTAAAAACTACAAAACATTGACGAGATAAATAAAAGACCTAAATAAATGGAGAGATCTACCATGTTCATGAATTGTTAAGCTGGCAATTCTTCCCTAATTGATCAACACAATCACTATCAAAATCCCAGCCTCCTCAGAATTGGGATAATACCTACATCTCCCAATCCCCAAAGCCAGTTTTGATTTTTGACTCCATACTGTTTCTAAGAATTTCCAAGACCTAGGTGAAAGATCCAAAATTATACTCTATCACTGATCTATCATAATTAAATTTATTAGAATTATTCCCCAGATAGAGAACAGCTGGGAAGCCAGGGAATGCAAAACATAACAAAATAAACATGAACCAATTGTAAGAGATTCACAGGTTTCATACTAGTACCTTATATAGTCTTTTTACTATAACTATAATGTTTTACTATTGTTAAATTCCATCAAAAATTATAACAGAACAAGTTAAACTCTGCTCAATATAAACCAACAATGATGCCAAAACTGGTTTCCTTTAATGAGGAACATGTGAAATTTTAAAAATAAAAAACATCTATGTTTTAGAACTTGAGAGAGGTAGTGATGCACAACATTATGAAAATACTGTTACTTAATTGTACACTTTAAATGGTTAATTTTATATTATGTAAATTTCACTTAAATAAAAATGACATTACTGGAAAAAAGTATCTAAACTTATTAACTAGTACCTGAATATCTAAACTTATTAATTGGTACCTGAGTATATAAAAATAAAATAATGAAATCAAATTTCCAAGGGAAATGGACTAGAAAGATGATAAAATTCATCCTACTAATGATTCAGAAGTACTATAAAATTTTGGTTTGATTTTTTTCATATCAACGAAGATGTAATTGTATTATTTGAGGTTTAAACAGTAAACTCTCTCTATCCAAATAGATTTGAATAAATTTTCAGGTGGATTTATCAGTTTTCTAATGTATCAGAATTCTTACTATCTGAGCTCAAGAACCACAGATGTGAACTGCAACAGATATTACTATATATTCTAATTCATGCCCTATTTTTTTTTTTTAATTCCTCACTTAGGGATATTTTTTCCATTGCTTTTCAGAGAGTGGGGGGGGGGGGGAGAGAGAGAAAGAGAGAGAGAGAAGGAGGAAGAAACATCGATGTGGGAGAGACACATCAATTGGTTGCCTCCCACACACACCCCAACAGGGGCCAGGGATAAACGATGCCTGCAACCAAAGTACATGCTCTTGGCTGGATCGAACCTGGGACCCTTCAGTTCCCATTCATGCCCTATTTTTGATGGATCTCTAAAAATATTTGCTAACCATGTCAAAAAAAAAAACCCAGAAAATTTACTATTATACTTGACTTTATTATGTGCATAATGAATTAATCTGTATATCGTTAATAATCATAATTTACATCAAGTAAAATTACTTGCCTGACTACCCTTCCCCCAAAGACCATAGAGTCAAGGGCAAGAGCCAACTATATTACTATTTTTTTCCTACTGTGCTTACACAATGCCTAGATAAGTATTCAATAGCAATTAAAGGGGTTCAAATGTTTCTTCATTCAATACAGTTGTTTTTAATGCACTGGTTATTTCTCCCATTTATTTCCCATTTTGACATAATAATAAACTTATAGTTAGAACCATCTAATTTCCAGTTGCTCTGCACAACAGGGGGCCCACAGAAATACATTTTCTCTTATAAGCCTAAATCCCTTTCTAGCTAGTCATTCTATTTCAAATTCAATAATCTGTGGCTACTTTGATAACTAATATGTATAAAACCTATAGCACATAATGTAGCATATTTACTGAGTACCTCCTATTAGTCAATATAGTGACAAATTTTTACATAAATTGAAAAATCACATGCTACTTACAGCCACAGCTTCTGTTTTCACATCATCATTGCTATCTGGGGCAGTTAGCTCTATGAGGACGGGGCACACTTTGGTCTCCACATCAAATCGCTCAATTAACTCTTGCTCCAACAGAGCCAGCAAAGCTGCCTGACTTGTTTTTCTTACCTAGGAAAAAATTAACAATATAAATGAAGTACATAAATGATACAGCAAAACTCTATTATTTGATTTTCAGAAAACTGAAGATTTCTCATATCAACCGGTAAAATCATGCAAATAAAACTTGTGGCTATTTTCTTCCAGTACTACAAAGGCAGAATGTGGTAGATTGTGTTATAACAGAAGTGGAACAAAGAAGCTGTCTTGTAAAATGTCTCACAAAGAAACTTTTTGAGGGACACCTATGAGGGAGCCAAATGACCAAATGAGGATGCAACTTGGAGAAACTGTCTATCATGGCATTAAGGAGACCTCCTAGATTTGCCAAACTTTCAACACACCTTGTCTAAGACAAATGGTCTTTTGAATAACAATGTCAAACAGGAAAACACATTCAAATGAGACCTAGAGTAGGCCATTCTACATACATCATACTACATAAATTTCCATTAAGAACATGTAAATGTGGCACTCTTACCTGATTATTCTGATCTGCGAGATATCTAACCACAATAGGTAGTAAGTATTTGGAAAAAGCATATGGGATTGAAGGCCGGTTTTCTTGACAAAACAATGCAATATGAGGCACCTGTTCCATCAGCTCTGCTCTCACGGTTGGTTCTATTGAAACGATAGAAATGTGAGCAAACATCCCCCACAATAACAAAATCTTTGCCAGGGCTTGAGACTACTTCAGAAAGGTTTAGCTTTTCACCCTTATTATGAAGGACTTACAAGATGTTCTCTAACTCAGCAATCCTTTTCACAATCATACACAATACACAGATCAACCCCCATGAGTTAAAGGAGGACCTTCCCCCCAACTTGTATCTTCATAGTGCACACTTAGTATGCAATCATTTCCTATAGTGGCTGAATGAGTTTATTCATCACCTACATTGTGCCACATGTGCTAGAGATTAAATATCCAAGTCACAGCAACTATAATATTGTCTATAAACTCTACTATTTAAAAACCTCATCAGACAAGGCATAAGGACTGGCTTCTAATCTAAGTTAGTTAAGGAATGGAAGATTTATAGTTAGACTTAACTAAGACTAAAAAAAGGGTATGTGAATATTAAAGGAAACCAATAGATTTTTTACAAAACCAAAAAGTCCTGAAAAGACCCAAGTATATATGGCATATTTAAATGTGACAAATATGGCATTTCAGATCTCTAGGTTTCAAAAGGATGAACTATCCAATATTAATGGTAAGAAAATCAGCTAGGACCCTGGACGGGTAGCTCAGTTGGTTAGAGCATTGTCCTGATACCCCAAGGCTGTGGGTTTGATCACTGGTCAGGGCACATACACAAAACAACCAATGAATGCATAAGTAAGTGGAACAAATCTATGTTTCTCTCTCTCTCTCCCCCGTCCACTCTCTCTAAAAGAAATTAAATATATATAAAAAAAAGAAATCAGCTGGTTATGTCAGAAAAAAAGATAAGATTCCTATACTACATACGACATTAATTCTAGGTGAACTAAAGTTCCAAAAGTTTCTTTTTTTTAAAGATCAAAAGCACTAAAAGACAGTATTTTAAAACAATGTTTAATCTTGAGGTGGGAAGCCCTTTCAAGGAGAACAAATCCAAAAACCAACAAAATGCCAGCACCTTTCACTTTATAAAGGCTTCATTATAGACAACAGATACTATATACTCAGTTAAAAGGCAAAACAACCTGGAAGGAAATACACGTACAATAAAGTATTAATAACTAAATATACAATGAACCCATTGTTCAAATGAATACAAAAAAGAAAATAAGGATATGAACAGGCAATTCATAGAAGAGATGCAAGTGACTGACAAACATACAGACAAGATGGATCATCAATACAAGTCATTATATCAGACCTAATTAGAGCTTTGGCTCTTATTACTGATATTATTACAGTTACCTTAAGGTAAATATACATGAATGTGTCCAGAAGAACTCTGGATTTCAACAAATAAAAATTAATAAAACTATCAGTAGAAAATGTACTAGCATTTTACAAAGCTAAGAGTCTTATCCACAAACCAATTTTGGAGTTCCTATTACACGACTGTGCCATTTGAAATTAAACAGTATTTGAATAAAATAGAGTGCTGTTTTGAAAAATAAAAACTTAATAAAACAGACATATGGCCTCTGTTTTTCCTCACTAACCCTAAAATTGCTAACATTGACTCTGATACATGTATTTTGGAGCAACTGAAGGGGAGACAAGTTCCAGTTTTAGCTAAGAATGAAATCAATAACTTTTCTTTCTTCAAAGCCCTGTTTAGGCACATAGACCAATGGAACAAATCAAGTACAGGAAAGATCCATGTACATGTAGACAACTGATTCATTAAAAGGTGAAAAGGGAAAGATGGTCTGGTTCAATAAATGATGCTGTATCAACTGGATACCCACATTAAAAAAAAAAAAGAAACAAAATGCCCTGGTCAGTGTCGCTCAGTTGATTGGGCATCATTGTGTGCACCAAAAGGTTGCTGGTTCGATTCTAGGTCAGGCACATGCCTGGGTTGTGGGCTTGATGGGGGGCAGTGGGAGGGAAGGTGCAGGAGGCAGCCAATTGATGTTCCGCTCTCACATTGATGTTTCTCTTTCTCTCTTTCCCTCTCCTTTCCTTTCTCTCTCTCAAAAAAAAAAACCACAAAAAACAAAAATCAATAAAAATATCAAATAAATAAATAAATAAAACTTGTCCCCTATTTCATATCATACACAAGAATAAATTCCAGGTGGAATGTAGATCTACATGTCCAAAGACAGAAAATATTCATAACTTTGAAGAAAAATTTTCGTAAGGAGGACACAAATAGTACTACCCATAAGAGAAAAGAACTTCTCTTCTTTACTGGGCATCATTAAGAGAGTGAAAAGAGCCCTGGAGGTGTGCTTAGTGGTTAGAGCATTGCCCCCGCACTCCAAAGGGTCCTGGATTCGATTCCGGGTCAAGGGTATGTACCTGGGTTGCAGGTTTGCTCACCACCCCCGCTCAGGGTGTATGCAGGATGCAACCAGTCCATGTGTCTCTCTCACATTGATGTGTCTTTCTTTCTCTCTCTCCCCCCTTCCACTCTCTCTGAAAAGCAATGGAAAAAAATATCCTTGTGTGAGGGTAAAAAAAAAGAATAATAAGATATACTGTCTCGTCATACACACCCCAAATCCCACTTGCCTCTCCTGCTGAGTATTTATTTGCGCTCTCCTAGCATTTTTTCTATGAATTTACTTGCATATCTAATACACACACATATACTGTTTTAGGGGGATTGTTTTTACATAGTGTCATACTGTATGTAATGTTCAACAACTTGCTTTTCTTATTAAATATAAGTTTAGGAAATATATTTTAAAAAATTAAAATGGCAATAAATAAATAAATACCTATCAATAATAACCTTGAATGTAAATGGATTAAATGCTCTAATCAAAAGACATAAGGTAGCTGAATGGATAAAACATGCCCAAATATATGCTGTCTACAAGAGACCCACCTCAGAACAAAAGACTCACACAAGATGAGAGTGAAGGGATGGAAAAAAAAATTTCCATGCAAAGGGAAATGAAAAAAAAAAGCTAGGGTAGCAAAACAGCATTGAGGGACCTGAAGAGTATTATGCTAAGCGAAATAAGACAGTTGGAGAAAGACAAATATCATATGATCTCACTCATATGTGGAGTCTAATGAACAAAATAAACTGATGAACAAAATAGATCCAGAGATATAGAAGCATGGAACAGGCTGAGGGATCTCAGAGGGAAAGGCAATGGTGGGGGGAGATTAGCCAAAGAATTTATATGCATATATGCATAGCCCATGAACTCAGACAACAGTGTGGTGAAGGCCTGGGGGGGCAGTCATAGGGGAAAAAACAGGGACATTTGTAATATTTTCAACAATAAAGATAAATTTAAATAAAAAAAAGAGCGAAGAGACAAGTCACAGAGTGAAAAATACCTGTAATCCACACAAATGAATTAGTGCTTGTATCCAGAATACAGTATTTCTTCAAACATGTAAGAAAAAGACTGCTAATTAAAAAAAAAAAGGGGGGGGTTTGAGCAGGTATTTTAAAAAAGATGTCCAAATAGCCAATAAGCATATAACCAGGTGCTCAGCTTTACTGGTTGCTGAGGACATATAAAATAAAACCACAATGAAATATAAACCTAAACTACTTCCTCTTTTTGGAAAATTTAAAATAAACAAGTTTTGGTGAAGAAGTGAGACAGGAACTCTCATACACTGCTGGTAGGACAACAAATTGTTATACCACTTTGGAAGATTCTATGGCATGTCAAAGCTGAATATATACATACCCTCTGACACAGTAACTCCCATTCTAAGTATATACCCTCTCTCTAGAAATACGTGCACATGTGCTCCATGTGACTTCTTGGCTCACAGTAGCATTAACAGCCGTAAGCTAAAAGTAATCCACATGTCCACTAACAGAATAAAGGGTAAATAAGTTGCAATATATTCACAGAGTAATCATTGCATAACAATTTTAAAAATCTATAAATAGTTACATGCAACAACATGATGGGTTTTAGAGGTATAAAGTATAAAGAAGCTAGATACAAAAGAATACATTCAGTTTGATCCCATATAAAGTTCAGACAGGCAAAAGAATCTAGGTTTTATGGTCAAAACATTGATTACCTTTGGGGGAAGAGAAGAACAGAACAGAAATTAGCAGGTGCTGAGAGATGGTTCCTGGATGCTAGTTCTATTTCTTGATCTAAGTAGTAATACATGGGCCTTCATTTTGTGACACTTTATGGGGCTGTACATTTACAGTTCATGTACTTTTTCTAGTGTGTTACATTCAATATTAAAAGAACATAAATCAGCTTTAAGTATGTTATTTCTAAAACCCTGATACTTGTAAGTGGTTTGGGTTTCAAATTTACATACCCCGGAATAGTTCGAGCATTGCCTCTCTCCTCTCCCCTTTTCCCCCCAAAAACATTACAAACATATGCACACACAAGAAATTAACATAAAATTACTCCTAGTTGCTAACCCTGAGCCCGGGAGACAACTCAAAACGACTTGAGGAAAGTCACTCCCATAATGAAGGCTGACCCAAACACCAAATACCTATGAAGACCCACAAAAGATGACCTCACAATCTAAACCTATAAAAGAAAATGACAAGGAAAATGATCCTTCAGTAGCAAAAAGATTAAAATACAACACAGGATCATAATGCCAAGAACTTCAGCTAGTGTAAACAATCTTTATAATTTTAAACATTCTATTTTAAAGATATAATAAAAGGAAATATACTGAAAAGGAACATAATAATAGGGAGAGAAAAATAAGAGAAAATGAAAACAAAGTACTTAAGATTCCTGAAAATGAAAAATGAAGTTAATGGCAATGAAATATTCAACAGTCAGATGGCAGGTTAGAATCTGGTAGAAAATACTTTGCTGAGAGAAATGGCCCAAATGTAGATGGGCAGATAAAGGACTGGAAAGTAAGAACAGGTAACAGCCATGTAAAATACATTTATATAACAAGAGTTCTAAATTTGGAACCATGTGCAAAATACATGCTCAAACAAAAAATAAACTTTAAAAAAGGAGTCTGAAATGGAAGAGAGGCAATATTCAAAATGTTAAAGGTTGAAAATTTCCCCTATCTAATGAAAAGATAAGAATCCTCAAATTCAAGAAGCAGGGCAAAATCCTGAGTAGAGTAAATAAAAATAAATCTGTACTTAAACACAGGACAATAAAATGAAGAATGCCAAGGAAAAGAAGTCTTAAAATCAATCAGGAGAGGAAAACAAGATTACCTACAAAGACCAAATTAAATAACAGCCTTCTCAATAGGAACAACAGTAAGATGAGAATGGAATATTAAAACTATCAGCTAGATTTTTACACTTAGTTAAATGATAATTTAAGAGTAAGGGTGAAATAAAAATATTTTCAGACAAAGGAAAAAGGGTATGTCACTGTTAGAAGCTTATTAATATGTCTTTTCAGAAAGAGGAAATTGAACCAGAAAACAGTCAGGTGAAAGATGTATTAAGGGAAAAAAATTTAGTAAATTCAGTAGAAAATCTAAACAAACATTTACTATATAAAATCATAAAGATATAAATGCTAAATTTAGGGGAATAAAAAATCAAGATAAATGTTGACAAAAATAAGGCAGATCAAAGGTTTAAACATTCTAAGGTCCTTGTTTGTTTAGGAAGATGTATTACATGCATTAACTTAAAAGTTGTATCTTTTTAAACTGCCTTTATCTTACTCGAACATTACAATCAACCCAGTGTACCAAGTTAGAAACCTCAGCGTCAACTCCCTCTCTTCCTTCACTCTCAACTATCACAGTAGCTTTAAAATCCCTCCCTAGCACTTCAATTTCTCTCAAACTCAAAACAATTACTAGTCTCCGAACTAGTCTTCCTGTCACCCATCTTTGTCAAGTCAATCCATACTGCTGCATTAGTGTTCTAAATCACAAAAATGCAAACTCTCTAGCAGGGCATAGTATAAACCTTTACAATCTAGCCTTCAACTACTTTATTATATAACAGTTTCCTTTTTCTCAACTGTAGACTCATTTAATTCCCTGTTAACCAACTGGGCCACATCCTGAACTCCTTAAGCCTTGAAACCTCTCTCTTCCTCTCCCGCGTACGCTCTCCCCTCTGTACATCATCGTTCTGCCAAATCCAACTCAGGTGCCACTTACTTTTCTGAAGCCAGCCCCAACCCTCCCCACTGTAATTCCACTGTTCACATGGTGGTTGCGTTCATTACACTGTTGATCTGAGGGCAGGAAGCTTACTACTCTAACGTTTAATGTAGAGCCTGGCATAGAGTATGCACTGTTTTATGTTTGCCGAGTGAATGGAAGGTGTAAATGTCAATAGAGGTGTTTACCATAAACTCAACAACTTGAGAACATATTTTTAAAATATATACACATATATATTTATAAAAACCAACACTATGATTGATAAACAGGTAAAAGAAAATAAATACAAATTCCTCCTTAAAGAATATCTATGTCTCAACTAAGAAAAGAGTAATCACAATGGGATGCAACACTGCCAAAATTTTAAGTTAAATTTTATCCACATCAAATCAAAAAATAAATTATAAATACAAATTATACTTGATAAGACTCTCTCCTAAAACCATTCTGGAACAAGCATATCCATGAGCAATTATGTACACAGAATGCCACAATGAAAAAGATTATCAGTAAGGATACAAGTGTTTTTCCTACTCTGTAAGAAAATAAAATTTAAGGCTTATGTCAACAGTAAATAGATATTCCCATAAAATAAATGGCTTACCAAAAGACGAGCTCATCTAAAAATGAAAATACTTGCTGACATGCCAAAAAGTTCATTAGATACTGAAAATTAACACATTTTAACAAAGTTTTTAAGAAAAAAACCTTTTAATTAATTTTCAAATTTTAGTTTCTAAAGTCAAATATAAAACTATGCTTAAAATTTAGTGTTAGGGCTCTGGCTGGGTAGCACAGTTGGTTAGGGTGACCATGGTTATAGGTACCATCCCCAGTCAGGGCACATACAAGAAATCAACCAATGAAAGCACAAATAAGTGGAACAACAAATGGATCTCTCTCCCCTTCTTCTTCTCTTTCTCAAAATCAATAAAAAAAATTAAAAAAAACCCTTAGTATTAGGTTAAAATGGTAAATTTTATTTTATGTATATTTTACCACAATAAAAATAATTAAAAAAAACTTAATATAACTGTTTTCTAAGCCTCAAATCAAGTTTACCTTTTTTTTTTTTAAACTTTTAAAATTAATTTACTTAATTCTCACCCTGAGGGTATGTTTATTGATTTTAGACAGAGGAAGGGGGGATGGGGAGAGGGATGGGGAGAGGGAGAGGGAGAAAGAAACACAGACTACATCTCTCGTAGGTGCCCGAAATGGGACTGAACACACAACCTAAATAAGTGCCCTGATCAGGAATCGAGTCTGTGACCTTTGGGTGCAAGGGACTATGCTCCAACCAACTGAGCCACGCCAGCCAGGGCAAGTTGACCTCTTTTTTAAGCAGACCCTCTTATTTTCACTTTGGAGACAAATAGCTTCAGTTTTACAATGGGTGATTAACATTAGGACCAGTTCCCAGTGTAGTAGTTATCACAATGGGTGGTTAACATTTTTTGCAAGTGAGAAAGCATACAAAAGGAAAGCACTTTATATATGCCTAAAAATACAGCCCACTCCATCCCACCAAATAATTTATTTGAAATTATTTTTAAAGTTTTTATTAATCCTAAAACATTAACATACATGATGCAAAACAATGTTAAGGTTTTTCTATTGAGAAATTTCCAAAATTAAACTACATGGGCCTACTATAAAATGTTTGGATTTTAATCACGGGTTTTTATTTTCTCGTTACTAATGGGTTTGCTAATTTACTTAGGAAAAATTTTAAAGAAATTTCTTATCACAATAAGTTTTTTATTAGTTTTAAAAACACAAATTTGGTAAAAGAAAACTTTCTTTGCATAAACATGTACCTGAATCGTCAGCTAGTCTGCTAATTCTTTCCAAAACAGCAATACAATCTCTTTCATCATCGCAGACTTCCCTCAATGTATCCAGCAAACTCCGGGCCACCATTTGTCTACACGCACACAAAAAAAATTATATCGTGTTCAGTGGTATCAACAGTTAATATTCAGAACTTCAAAAGCTAGAATCTGTGTAGTTTCAAAGAAAATTTTTCTTATACAATTAATAACATATATCAAGTCCCTAATTTCGCAAGTAACAAATGCCATCATAGGTTTTATTTTAACAAGATGAAACTGAATATTTACTGAAATATTTTTCATCTTTATCTAACAAATTTCTAAGGTCACTGAAATTCATGTCCATAACTTACCTTCAACTATAACGACAGGAAAATGCGCTCATTCTTCATTATATAAAACATATTTACATATTTTACTAAATGAGTTTTATCCATCTATACTCAAAAAACTTAAAGACTTTCAGATTTCCCAGAAAAGTCTCGTACAGGTGGTCTTGTGACCTTAGTCACTGGCATGCCACAATCCCCCATGAACATCACCTGGCACACAGTAGGTGTACATCATCATCTGCTTAAAGAGTAATATACTCCTCAGTAATCACTTTTTATGAATATCAAAATTATGTCTAACAGCAAAAAAGCAATAGTATCTTTTTTTTTTGCCAAGAAGCAAAGAGTGCTGTAGGGTTACTAGGCTCAAGGAAGTAAACAACTAAAACAGAGGTCGTGGGCTGTGACTATTAAGAGAATTTAGTGACTCAGAATGCACACGCTACTAATACCTACTTTAAACTGGGTAATTTTATTTTCCCTCCTGAAATTAATGTAATAAAAACCATCCTTCCACTTCCACTTGAATGGAAAAAAAGCTGCACATACCTGTTAAATACGTTCTCACTTGCAGCATACTTGTCCAATCTCCCCAGTGGCGTCAACATTTCATCTTGTGAGACAAAGTCCAGGGCTGAAGGTATAATAATCACATCAGACTCTGAGCTGTAGTCATCCACACCAACTATCAGAGACATCAGAAATACTCCTTATAACACTCTGAAACTAAAAAGTACTCCTTGCCTGTCTGAAGCAGCTTAAGTAAAACTGCCCTTAATGAGTCTGGAGTGGTACAAAGAATCACAAGAAAATCTTAGAATTAATTTAGAAGCTATGGAAAAACTGAAGGATGCTTCCTCTGCTTTTTTTTTACAGATTAAGTTGTCTCTAGAAGCACAGGAGTCACAGGCTGTAGAAACTAAGTATGGGGTGATCACAGAAAAATGATCAGAAAAGAGGAATTACAGAAATCTGAGGATTTACGCATTCAGTTAGAACACAACTTGTAAATAAATATCAAACACTGATCGTTAATTCTGGAATGTAGTCAGAGAAAAACATTATACACAGAAGAGAAAGATAAGAATTACAGCAAACTTCTCATTAGAAAAAGTACAAGCCAGAAAACAGAAAAAAACGACGTCAATCTCCAACTCTACTCCATAAATAGAAGTCTTTCAAATATCTTTGAAATTCATTATCTTTCAAAGGCAAAGGTGAAATAAAGATTTTTTCCCCCCAGACACACAAAAACTGGCAGATAGTATCACCAGCAGACCTGCACTGTAAGATTAAAGGAAGTACTTCAAGCAAAAAAAAAATATATATATATATACACATATATATACATACACACACACACACACATACCAGATGGAAATCTGGATTTACAACAAAGAAATGAAGAGCAACAGGAATGGTAAATATGTGGGTAAATACAAAAGCCTTCTTATTTTAAAAATCTCTTTAAAGGATAATTGAATGTTTGAAGCAAAAAATATATACTATAAAAGATTAAAAATGTACTGTGAGGTTTATAACATATACAAAGGTAAAATGTATGACTACACTACCACAAAGGCAGGAAAAGAGTAAAGCATACAGTCCTAAAGTTCTTAGATGGTAGGTAAAAAGATACACATTACTTGAAGATACACTGTAATAAGTTAAATATATATATATACTAATTATAAACTCTGTAGCAACCATTAAACATCAAAAAAACAACCAAAGACATGGAGCTAGTAAGCCAATAAAAGACAATAAAATGAAATCACAAAACAGTATTCAGTCCAAAAGAAAGCAGAAAAAATTGATAAAAGGAAGAAGGAACCAATAGAAAAAATAGATGGAAAAGACCAAGATGAGAAATTTAAACCCAATTGTATCACTTTAGGTGCAAATGGTCTACACAGCCCAATTAAAAGGCAGATCATCAAATGGATTAAAAATAACACCTAGCATGCCTGGCCGGTGCAGCTCAGCAGCTGAGCATTGACCTAGGATCCAGAAGGGCACATGCCCGGTTTTCAGGCTCAGTTCCCAGCCCATCAATGACTCATCACTGATGTTTCTCTCTCTCCCTTCTCTCTGAAATCAGTTAAAAACAAACAAACAAAAGACCACCTAACATGAAATAATTACATACGCAGTGCAGATAAATTTTATACAGGTTGTCCTGATCTAAGGACCTTAATTACAAATCAGAGTTGTAAAAACCACCGAGACACTCATTTGACCTGTTTTTCCCTCTGTAAAGTAAGACTGTAAAGCTAGCATGACCTCCACGTTACCTTATGCAGGCTCTAGAATTCTGTGTCTGGACCAAACTGTTTCAGTCTCGACTCACACTTGTTAACCTTAAAGATAAACATTAATAGTATCGATTCTGGTCTACGGAAATCCAGTGGCAGTGGGGAAGATTCCTCCAGAGGTGACTGTCAAACAACTGTTTAAGACAAGCTTGGAGCACTTACCTCTAAAATGCAGATTCCCAGATCTCATATGTAGACACTGATATAAAGACTGAGGGCGAAGCCCGGGAGAGCTCATTTTTAATAAATACCCCCACTAATTCAAATGCAGACTGTTGAACAATCATATTTGAGAAACATACTCCTACAGGGTAACAAAGTCATACTTTGCTTCAAATTCTGTCACCACTCTATCAGTCACGGGTGACAATTATTTCTACACAGAAGGAAGTGTTCCACTCTGCAGAGGCACTGGCGACAAAGGCTCACTGCTATTTCCCAGTACTGCCCCCTCCTGTCATTATCTGTGGGATCATTCTGGCCTCAATCCTACTCTCCAAATGCAAGATTTCCTCAGTAATTCTTTTTTTAAAAATTTTTTTGAATTAATTTTCTAGAGAGCAAGGGGGAGGGAGGGGGAGGGTGGGGAAAGGGAGACATCGGTATGTTGCCGCACTTATTTATGCATTCATTGGTTGCTTCTTGCATGTGCACCGACTCAAGATAGAACCTGCAACCTTGGTGTATCAGGACATTCTAAGAGGCCAGGGCTCCTCAGCAATTCTTTTTTTTTTCTTTTACTATGTTTGTATTGATTTCAGAGAGAGGGAGGGAGAGGGAGGGGGAGAGAGAGAGAAACAGCAATGATGAGAGAGAATCACTGACTGGCTGCCTCCCGCACACACTCTGCTGGGGATGGAGCCCGAAACCCAGGCATGTGCCCTGACCAGGGGCGACCTCCTGGTGCCTGGGATGATGCTTAACCAACTGAGCCACAACGGCCGGACAGCAATTCTTGATTGGACTAATAAAGCTCTAGATTTCATCTTTGTGGAGGCCACATGGATGCTGAACACTTCAGTCCTACCAAGTCATACCCTGCCAATGCAATGCCTGCCACAGGTTACAAAGAGAAACACAAAATATAATAAAAAACTATCACCACGAATGAAAAAATCCTACAGCATATATCCTAAGTGATGGCACAGTCAATAATATCTTCAGATAAAATAGCATACTTGGAGTAAATGTAGCTATATACTGTTATAAGGCTTCTATAGCCCAGCTGGTGTGGCTCAGTGGTTGAGCATCGACCCACGACCCAGGAAGTCATGGTTGGACTTCCGCTCAGGGCACATGCCACATGCCCAGCCCTCTCCCTTCCTCTCTCTGAAATCAATAAAAACATATTTAAAAAATAAAAATGAAAGGATTCTATAGTTTATGCAAAGTTGTACATTAACTTTAAATAGATTATGATAAATTAAAGATGCACATTACAATCCTTAGGAGTAATCTTTAAAACATGCAAGAAAGGATAGCTAGACAGCCAACAGAGGACAGCTCGTACTAAAAATAGCATGAGCAGGAAATCTTGAATTGTCCTGCTCCTTCCCACCTGCCTGGAAAGTGAGTCATTCCTTTGTCCAGCCTATCCACGCCTCATCATCAGTCAATAGTAGTACCTCACAATTCACCTCACCTCATCTCACCATCTCACATCATCACAAGCAGGGTGAGTACAGTACAGGAAGATGCTTTGAGGAAAAAAATAAGAGGGAGACCCCCACATTCGTATAACTTTTATTACTGTATGTTGTTATAATTATTCTATTTTATTACTAGTCATTTATTGTTAACCTCTTAGTGTGCCAATTCTTGGAAGATACAGGAGGACAGAGAGCAAGAAGAGGGTATTCTAAGCAGAGAAATCCAGACAGGGAGCCAAGGAAAACCATGTCATATTTAGAAAACTTCCAAGCAGTTTAGTACAGGCGGGGCACAGGGTTCGCACTGACTTGAGGCAGGGGCAGCAGGGGAGTGTGACCAACCCAAATCAACTTAGCCTTATAAACATTTAAAGAGTAACATTATATTTTGCAAAATCCTCTTTCCTGGCTAGAGAAATCACACGACTACTCTGTAGTTGGGAATGGCATTTGAGATTTTCTAAGTAGAGTGGTGCCTCGGTTTTCGAATGTGATCCGTTCTGGAAGACCATTCGAGTTCTGAAACATTTGAAAACCAAGGGATCAACAGCCGACAGCTAGGCCTCAGGATCTTGCCCTCCGGAAGCTGTGTGGTACGTTCCACTTCCCAGGCATGTTCGAAAACCGAAGCATTGACTTCCAGGTTTACAGTGTGTGTAAACCGAAACGTTCATCAAGGAGACGTTCAAAATCCGAGGTACCACTGCAATAACTTAAATTCGACAGTTACTTCCTTTAAGCAACAGACAATTGCAGGAAGCGTACATACTTACTCAACTATGCTATAATAAATTTCTTTAAAATATTTATTGATATTTTTTCTTTTTTTTTTTTTTTTTTTTTTTAGAGAAAGAAGGAGGGAGAGGGAGAAAGAGAGATAAACACTGATTGGCTGCCTCCTGCAAGCCCCTCATGGGGAATTGAGCCTGGAGCCTGGGCATGTGCCCTGACCGAGAATGGAACTGGTGACCTTTCAGCAGTGCATGAGATGATGCTCAGCTGCCTGAGCCACACTGGCCAGGGCTGCTATCATAAAATCTGATTAAAAGTACCAATGATTAACTAAAACCATCATTTACTTTTTAAAAATTGAGAGAGAAGCAAACATTGCGATAGCTTTTCCAAGCCAAACAACCTCTCTGTCTTTACAGAGCATTCTGAGAGAAACCGAGGCCGCATTTCACGCCTCTTCCAATTATCCTACACTCTTAGTTGTCAAAGAGCAGTGGGGTAAAGGTACATAGGAACCTAGCCCCTCAAGAGCGCAACATTCTAACTCATGGAGACAGTCTCATTCTACCTGCATTAATGCTATAAGTAAGCCTCTTTTCTATTTCTCTTCAACAATGCCTAGATATACTACAAATTCATGCTAATGTCATGCTGACTCAGTAAGAATTTTGAATCTAGCCCTGGCCAGTGTGGCTCAGTTGGTCTGGCATCATCCTGTGCACCAAAAGGTTGCCAGTTTGATTCCCACTTGGGTTGCGGGCCTGATCCACCAGTAGGGGGCATGCAGGAAGCAGCTGATCAATGCGTTTTGCTCTCACGTCTGTTTCTCTCCCTCTCCTTTCCTCTCTCTAAAAATCAATGAAAAACCTTAAAAATATATTTTTTTAATCTGCTATTGTTAAATCTTACAATTCTCTCACAAAATGTTTCAAATCCCTATTCTAAGTCCCAAGGACTACTCTCAAAACATCAACCTCCAGTCCTGCCTTACTATCATACATGCTTTTGATGTGCTCCATAGCGCCAAGAGAGGCGAAAAAGTGCCAGCGACCAAGAGAACAAAAGCAAGGGAGAGGACAGGTTGAGTGGTTCGCCTGACCACCATTCTACTACACGACCATACATACATGCTTAAGGGCATGAGGAGGAGACTAAAAAAGTGCTTCAGCTATTTTCATATGCTTCTCAAATGGAGCATCTCACTATGACTGTCTAAAGATATATTTTCCAACAACATGGTCTTTAACACCAACCACCTCATCTAGGAACAAACTACAGAAACAATAAACTAGTTACAATGGTGGAGGAAAAATATGACCGTTACACTTGTAAATACGGCCATGTAGACCATCCTTTACAAGCAATATGAAGGTGATTAAGGGCAATTCTGACTACATGGGACTTTTCCTGACACAATGAATCTAGATCTTAAGCTTGCTGTTCTCTAAAATGACTTTTTCATCAAACTTCTTAAAGGTATAGTTGCTTTAGCAGTCTTCACCTCTCCATCAACACAAATATAATCTCCTAGTTTTCATTCTTGTGACTCTTCTCCAAGATTAGCAATAATATGTCAAAACTGGGGAGCCCTTCTTAGACCTACTGTGTAACTTCTCTACAGTGTTTGACAAGGCCGACACTCCCTAGAGCCTCCTCTTAAATTCTCTTTTCTTGTGTTCTCTGGAAGTACACAATCCTGAGTATTTTCCTGCCTTTCTGGACTGTTCTTGCTTACTTATTTCTGACTCCTTTATGTAAAATAGATAGCACAGAGGGAGTAAATGTAGCTATATTTCCCTCTACTTTTGTACTCATATATGCATTACACAGACATCTCTCCTCTCCCTTGATAATCCTCAGCTTCAACAATCACTTATAATGCAGATGACCCCCAAAATACTCCTGCTCTGATCCCCAGATCCATAGTGGTAGACAGACATGAGCAGAGCAAGGACAATGGGCCAGGTACAGAAACTCACCAGGGCAGAAGGCTCCAGATGCCTAGCAAGGGGCAAAGCTGGGAAAATAAGACCCTTCTCCCCAGGGTAACCCATCCTCTCCTTCAGACCCCCTGAAGATAACATCTAGGCCTCAGTTGTATTTCAGCTCCAGGCCCAGAAAAGCAGCAAAACCAGACAAGTGACAAGGTGGCTGTCTCAGGACCAGCTACACTGACTAATGACCTCCTGGCACCAACCAATCAGTGGAGATGACAACCCTGAAAGAGCACACCAGGGAAGCTGATAAATATTCTATTGAGAGGCTCTCCTGAGACTTCCCTTAAGACTTCCACCTGCTAGAAAGAAAAACACGCTCAGGACAAAGGACCTGGTGCATGCTCCCCACCAGGGCAGCACACCAGCGCCACCTCCATCCCCCTTTTTCCCTCCCAGGGGACCTCACAAGACTTGCAACCAGGGGAGCAATGAGCAGCGGCAGCTTGTCCCGGGCTTACCCCCTGAACCTGTCTCCAAGGCCCCCTTCTCTCTCTGACTTCTCAGGGAGCCAAAGCAGCCCAGTCTCGGCTCTCCTGTTGTATCTTCTATGCTCTTCCTTGTTCCACCATCCTAAGTATATTTCTGCTGCCAACATGGACGCAATACCCTGTGACTCAATGCTGTGTAGCCTTTCCCTTTGAATATTCCCATCCGCTTGTCCTCAAATAAATTCAATTTTTCTTTATTCATCGACTGAGATGGGTATTTAGCCTGCCCGCGCACCCCCAAACCTAACCTTCCAGTAACTGAGTTTGACCACCACTGCCCTGGACTGTTACAACGGCCTCAATCCACCCACTTCAGTTTCTCCTCATTGTAATCCAGAACCACTCCAATATTCCCCAAGTACTGCTCTGTGCAATACATTCCCTGCTCTTCTTTCCCTCTTCCCCTACCTACCTCCACCCCGACACTTGGAGGGAATATGAATTAAGGCACAACTTTCTCATGCTGTAACTCAAGGATCCCCATGACCTAACCCCAACCTACTTTCCCCCACTGCATATGCCCGGTGCTGGGATCCATCTTCTGCCACGTGCCCCACCACTTTGCTTCTGACTGAGATTCCATCTGTCCCATTTCTGCCCTTTATCATCACCTCAGTTTAAATGTACCTATTTACAACACAGCATGGAAGCACTTCCTAATCTAATTAAGATCTCTTCCTTCTCTGAATTCCCTGCAACCTCGGGGGCCCATCTTTTACTCTGCCAGTAACTGCAGTGTTTGAATTATTTTTTCTTCTTTTTTTTTTTCCTTCCCATTTTCTTCTATTTCCCCCACCCCTAAAACAGATAAATTCTCTCTGAAGACAAAGACTGCCTTGCTAATCTTTTTTATTACCTAAAAACCAGAGTTTAAGGCTTCTCTTGAAGAACGTGAATTCATTAATATTTGTTAATGAAAAGGCAGTCCCTAGAGACACTTGAAAGGACAAGGGTACTTTAATCATGCTTTATTCTCCTCTAAGACAGTCACGAAATCAGCATATTAATGCCTTGGAGAAATACCACACCAAAGAGAGCTGATTAATTTATACAACCTAACTTTTCACCGGTTGATCAAAACTGCCTGTTACACAGAGCCTCTAATACTATCCTCTAAAGCAGAAAAGAGCGGACAGTCTGACCTCCCCTTCAATTTTCCCTTCACATTGCTTAGGCCACAAAAATCTTGCCAAATTACTTTTTCTGTTTCCTAAGTCTTTACATCTTAGAAAATGAAAGGCTACAAGATACACCATAGATATTTAATCATTTTTTATAAGTTACCTTAAGATTTGGGACTTTCAAATGGTATTTTAACAAATAAATACATCAATAAATGGAGAGGGAGGGCAAGATCTTCTGTAGAGCAGAATGCCAGCCAGGTAAGAACCACAGACACCTTCTAACACTACTGGAAGGTTAGTTTGGGAATGAGCTATTTCCCCGGTGTCAATTTATTTATGTCCCTTACTAATTACAAAAGAAAAAAAAAAGTGGAATCTTTAAGTGGAGATATCTGGGGAGCATCACCTTAACCAAGTGGTTAAAATTTCCACCACCAATAATGGACAACAGACATCAGGTGCATTTTGAGAAACACTGATAAACTCAGAGCATTATTTCCATAGTATTCCTGCACCACTCCCCAACTCCCCCCAAAAATGGACTCTCCAAAAATATCAATATTATGAAAAAGACTGAGAAACTGTTCCAAATTAAAAAGACATGACAACTAAATGCAATGCAGAAGCCTGGATTGGCAAGATAGTTGCTATAAAGGACATTATTGGACAAGTGCTCAAATCTGAAAATGGACTATGTATTACATAATTCAATTGTATCAGAGTTACCTTTTCTGCATTTAATTGGTGATTGTGAGAGAACGGCCTTGCTCTCAAGAGATACAGGCTAAAAGATCATGATCTCTACCACTTATTCTCAAAAGGTGCAACAAAGAAATTAAGATTCAGAAAAATGTATACATTACATTGTGTGTGTGTGTGTAAATAATTGCAGAAAAATAGAGCAGACTGGCAAAATGCTAACAATGGGTGAATGTTTTGTGTAGGTCTGAAAGTTTTCGAACAGTTTAATTTAAAATGAGTTATTTCATTATTTGACAGCAACTTAGAAGTTAGGTTTATGGGATTATTTAGTGTGGTGAGAAAAATCAAGATTCATCTCAGCAAGTATGCAGTGAAGGTCTACTATGTGCTGAGCACTCTGTGATGGGTGAAGAATAAAAATGTTATAGACCTTGGACTTACAGTATAGCCAGGGTCAGCAAACTATGGCCAGCAGGTGAAACTGGCCCATGTCTCCTTTTGTAAATAAAGTTTTACTGAAAGATAGCTATACTCACTCATTTACATATTTGCCTATGACTGCTTTCACCTTACAATGGCAGATCTGAGTAGGTGCAACAGAGGACACGTGATCCATAAAACCTAAAATATTTAGTATCTGGCCCTTTCAGAAATTTTTCAACCCTTGGTCTAGTGATGTAGCAGAAATGCAATTAAGTCACTGCTTGGGGACCACAATTAACAAGAAAAGAAAAATAAATTTGAAGGACCTTATAGCCTCGGGCAAACAGGCATGTCAAGTTTCAATTTGTACTTTGTGACAGTATGTTTATTAGAAATCTTCCCTTCAAATATATTAAATGTTTACTAAATTCTTAGAAATGATCTAATGATACCGTTTTAATTTAACCTAGTTATGAATAACTGGAAAGGAGCAAAGGGAAGGCCAAATATTATGGACATGCCATTTGTGCAGCTTTGCCAGGAAGCTGCAGTTTAGACACATGCCCAGTAAAGTCTGAGTGAAACAGAGAAGGTATCTGTCAGTCACACCTGGGAACAGGTCATTGGCCAGAGTAGGCGAAGCCACTGCAACCACGGGAAGATTTAAGATACTTAATCTCTTAAACAAAGTAGTTCTCACTCTTGGCTGGCTCTCTTTTGCCTCTTGCCTTCCTGGCTGTGGGACTCTCATGCTCCTGCATTTGCCCCCATGGCTCGCAGCCATGTAGACCCCACACACAGTGGACTAATGGACTACAACTAGCCTGATGCTACACTGGACCCAGCTCCACCATGGAATGGAAACTCTGGACTCTGGCTTTGCTTCTAGCTCTACTGAATCCCCAGCTGCACATCTTCCAGGATGGGATTAAGGAAAATGGGGCTCTGGAAACCGAGAGATGTAACTCCACACAAATAAAAATCACTCATCTTGCCGTGCGAATCTAAGAAAATTATTTTTCTCGAGATATCGTAAGAACCCCACTTCTGCTAGCAAAGGAGAAAGGCAATCCACGCATTTCTCAGATAACATTTTTACTAGTAAGTATGAAATTGTCCTATAGCATGTTCAATCTCACAATTAAGTTTAAGCAAGAATAATTTGCTAAAGCTCACTCTATGAATATTTTAAAAAACATTTCCCTAAAGTATACACATAAATAAATAAGACATCAATGTGTTTATCTGCTTTCCAATTAGCTACCAAGATGGTGCTTCTAAACAGTATTTGACAGTCTGAGAAATATCAAAGCACTTGCAGGTGTGGATCTCCCATACATTATAGATGTGTTGTTTGTTCCCTTCAGCAAGTAAACATCTTCCTTATAAATCTATTAACCCAATTACTTTGGTTAGTAATCCCTTTTTTCCCCCCACAGGTAATCCAATACCACCAACCCCCAATAAATAAAGTCTTGAATTTATTTGAAGTCTGGAAGTTATCTCTACCAAAAACTACGTTGATAGGTTTTAAATTATTTTTATAGATGTAAAAATTATTTTTATCAAATCTGACTTTGAATATAAATTCAAAGCAGTATATAAGTTTAAATATAAATTCAGCAGTAAGATTTTGGAGTGACTACTTCAGGTCAATCCTAATGACAGGATCAAGACACATCAGATCACACTGATGTTCTTATGCACTTTTTAAAAAAATTGAACTTACTGGGGTGACATTGGTTTGTTCTTATCCACTGACTGGTTCCCTCACACATGAGTACTTTAAAACAAACAAAAGAGTATATCTTGCTTTTAACATTCTCATAACAGGCAGGAGCTACCTACGACAAAAAAGTATTTTACCCACCAAATACTTAGAGAGCATGCTATTATTGCCTTAATATACACTAGAATCTTTAGGAGGTTAAATGACCTAAATAAGTTGTGAATTAGGGGAAGCCAAAATCGGAAGGCAGTAAGAGCACAGTAATAAAAAGAAGTAAATAAAATAATAAATATTGTGTCAGGTTTTAATTTAACCTACCACTTGCAAGTTAGGCGACTGAGCAAATTAACTGTTAGGTACGAAAATACAGTAATTAATAAATAATACAAAAATAAACTGTGTTTCATGTACTCGCAACTATAATTCTACTTTTGCCCCACCCTGCACAATGTACCAGTTTTTACATACCCAGGGTATCAGTCAAGTCAGTCTTTGACCAACCCTTTCCCCTATTCTACCCACTTTTCTATACTGACTCTATACATAGACTTTAGGGCTTAAAATAAAACAAACCAAAAGACCTGAGATGCTTACCAAGGTCTTCCAATTCACCCCTTCAAAATCTAGACCCTGCCCAGGTCCTCTCCTAGTCTCCACAGCTGCACGTTAGCTGTACAAAAGTATTTACCCTCTCTTCTGCCTTGGTCTAGGTTCTGCACTTAGGAAACACAACCAAGGATATTTTTCCATTGCTCTGAGGGAGGGAGGGGAGAAACAGCAATTGTTTGCATCCCGCACGCCCCCCACCCCCCTTTCCAGCCGACCAGGCGCCCCACCAGGCCGGGGAAGGAACCTGCAACCCAGGTATGTGACGTGCCCTTGACCGGGAATCGAACCTGAGGTCCTTTGGTGCGTGGGCCAATGCTCTAACCACTAAGCAATACGGGCAGGGCTCTGCTCTTTCTTTTAAGCCTTCTTACACTTTATTCATGATAACAACAAGCACACAATAGTCACTATTTACCAGGTACTGTTTTTTTTTGGTTTTTTTAGAGAGAGGAAGAGAGAAACATCAACGTGAAAGACAAAGATGGATTGGCTGCCTCCTGTTTGGGGATCGAACCCGCAACCTGGGAATGTGCCCTGACCAGAAATCGAATCTGCAACCTTATGGTGCACGGGATGATGCACCAACCATGCCACTTGCCCAGGGCTACTGTTCTAAGTGCTTTATATGCATTAATTTACGTAAGGCTCTGGACAACTCTATAAGGTACGTAATATTTATATGCCTATTTACCAATAACAAATCTTAGGCTCTGAAAGGCTGAGTTACAGGAGTCTGTGCAAAGTGCCGATGCCAAGACTGGAACAAAGCAGTCTGGCTCTAGAGCCTTATCTATTCACTACTGTGCTATACTGCCTCTGACACCTTCACTATCACACTTACATTAAAACTGCTTATAAACCACTAGAGGGCAACGGATTGTGACCATCTTTTGCACAGCTATGTCTTCAGTATGGAGCAGAAGTCTTAAGGCTCATGAGTAAAATCATTGCTGAGTTCTTCACAGGTTTGCTCTCCCCTCTAGACTGTGCTCCCTTAAAGGTCAGACAAGACAAAAGTGATGCTGCAGTTCATCCTTTAAGAGTGCATAGCACCTAAGTGAAAATAAGTTATCACACAGAAGTTCCTGCTCCACACATTGCTAAACACCTGCTGAATGAATTTATCTTCTATTTACAAAGTCTTGAAGCAAAATACAAGAATGAGAAGCCCGTTTCAAGATAACAACCAGAGCCACCTCTCTAATCCTAACTTTGTGAGAAATCAACAGCTGCCTTAAATAACATTTTAAACTTACTCGTAGGCAGATCAGCTGACAAAGGTAAAACATTAAATAAAATGTAAAAGTTGTCTACTATATGAGTACTGCTTCCTTTAAGGGCTTTTTACTTTTAAAAAAAAGACCAAAAAAAACCCCAAACACCCATACTTAGCAAAAGATGTTTGCATATGGTTCAGTTACTTTAAAAACAATCATTCTTTTTATAGAATCCTTCTAAATAGTAAATTCCCCTTAATTCACTCAAAACACCCAGATATTTAAAAATTAAGCTTAATTTGGACACGGAAAACCATGATAGACAATGCTAAGGATTAATCACACACTATTTAAAAGAGCAATTTCAAGCTGCAGCCATCTCTGACTTACTTATACGTACAGGTATCAGCCACAGTAAACCTCAGCCTTGGCAGGCTTTCCCCCAAATACAGCAGAAACACCACCATGGTTATCATTTCGACTCGGAACAAATTCCAAATTACCTTTGGGGCCAGCAGAGCCCATACGAAGTGAACAATTCCTTTCTGATACTATTCTGGAAACAATGTCAAAGCTTTTTCTTAAACAAAAGAACCAACTCTTAAAATTTCAGTATCTCAAAGAAAAGATGGACCGGTCGTATCTGAGGAGGTCTGGGTAACTGGTGACCATCTGCAGTCCAGAGCCCGCTGCCTGAATTTAGTAATTCCTGCCCAGGCCACACCTTCCACCCTTCCCCTGGTCCTCAAGCAAATCGGACAAGGAGCCATGTGAAAAGGGGCGCGAGCTGCAGCGCAACCCCAGGTAAGCAGGCGCCACACGGCGGGAAAGGGGGGCCGCGGGGGACCGGCGCCCCGCGCCACTCCGAGCCGACCCCTTCCTCCGTTACAGCCTCTTCCTTCCTCAGGAGGGCTGCGGGGAGGGCGGCCGGAAGGCGCTCGGAGGACGAAAACACACCCCGAATTCCTATTTCAAAATCCTGCCTACTTCTTTCTTCTTTCAAAACGGCCCGCCGGGCAGTTCCGGAGCCCACCGAGATTTGGGGCTGCAGAGAGGGGCGGCCGGCGGGGCGGCAGCCGAGCGCGAGCGCCGCACGGGGCATCTCCCGCCAGCGGCACGGGCGCGCCGTTTCCTCCAGGAAGCGCAACGTCCCCTCAGAACCGCGACCCCGGCCGGCCCAGGGCCACGCCTCGCCCACCCGTCCCCCGCCGCGCCGCGCCGGGCCCAGGCCGCCGGCGCCCGCCCTTCCTTCCCCCGCTCCCCGCGGGCCGCCGGCCGCGGCCGCGGCCGCAGCAGGGCGGGCGCACTCACATCCGTCCGCGTCCTCCTGCAGGTCCTCCTGGAGCAGCGAGAGGTCTGCGCCGAGGGGAGAAAAGAAAGGCCCTGTTAGAGCCCCCGCGACCCGGCGCGCCACCCCCGCCACCCGCCCTCCCGGCCCCGCGGCGCCTCCCCGCGCCCGGACCCCGCGCCGGCCTCGGCCCCACACGGGGCGGCGGCGGACGCGGGGAGGCGCCGCCGCCGCGCGGCCCGGAGAAGAGGGGGCCACGTACCCGCCATCTTGTGGTCGCCCCCTCCTCCTCCTCGGTCTCCCGGGGATCCGGGGCTACATGGAGCGGCGCGAGCCGGGGAGCCGGTGGACGCGCGCGGGAGGGGCGGCGAGGAGGAGGGACCGGCCGGCGGGGGCGCGCGCGCGCGGGGCGGGCCGACGGCCGGGGACTGGGCCGCGGGTGGAGCGGCTCCCGGACGCCGGGGGTGGGCGGCCGCCGCGGGCCCCGCGCCTCGCCCCGCCTCGCCCGCCGCTCCGTGCGGCACCGGGGCGGCCGGCGCTCCCTCCTCCCGCCTCCCTCGCTCCCGGCCCGGCGCGCGCTCACACCCTCGGCCGGAGGCGCCCTCTCGCCGGGAGCAGCGGACGGAAGCGCGCAAGCTGCGGCCGGCCGGGACCCCGCGGCTGTGCCCGGCCGCGGGCAGGGCCTCCCGCCGCCCCACGCGCTTTATTGGGTCACCGGCCTCGCCCCCGCCTCGTCGGCCGCGGCCCTTTTCCGCGGGCGCGCTCTTCGCTGCCCCGCGCCCCCTCCCCGGGGCTGCACGTACGTCTGCTCGGATCCGAGGCCTGTCGGAGGCCGAGGGTCCCACCCTCCGGGGGGAGGAAGCGCCGCCTCCCCGCGCGCCCGGGGCCCGCGTGGAGCGTCTGGTAACAAAGCCCGGGGCCCGGCGGCCCGGCGTTGGAGGGACGGAGTCATCCTCGCGCAGCCCCTTTCGCGCCCGGCCGCTCAGGCCTCAGACGTAGGGCATTGCCCCGGCGCGCTGCTAAGCCGGCTGACGACGCGGAGTTCCCCCAGCGAGGCGCCGGCAGGCCCGCGCTCCGGTCGTCGTTCCGCGCTCCGCTTAGGAGGCCGGGGCCCGTTTGTAGGATGGAGAAGGGTGCTGCCTCTTGAGATGATTGGGACTAATGAAGAACCTGAGGGACCTGGCACCGTCCCGGATATGTTGGAGGTGCTCCGTGAAGGGTGCCTGTGATGAGTTTTTTCCTTTAAATTAGTTTAAGTGATTGGGGTAGCAGTTGAGGTTCCCGACTGAATTCTGTATCCCATTTTACTGTTCCCCCTTTTTACACGTGTGATTAGCTCAAGCTCCCAAGCGCAGAGTGAGGGCTAGACCTGGGTTTTCCGAGTCCTTTTCGCACCATCCTCTCTCCCTGCAGTTCTGTTCAAGGCCTCCAATAGGGACTGCCCCGAACAGGACTCCCTAACTGATGCCCCTTTGGGGGTCTGGTCTCCTGGGGAGGAGAGGGAATTCTAAACAGTTAACCAGCTTTTTCCTTTCTGCACTGTGGCCTTAACCAATGAAGGATCATGCTAAAGGGTCAGATCCCCTGAAGTTCATAATTCTGTGTAGTAAAATGGGCCCTACATAGCTTTCCCCAAAACTTCCCTCTCAGGTATGGAACACATTGTAGAGCAAGTGTTAAACCTCTGAGAGTAATAAAAACTGGAATACAATCTATAACTACAGATGTATGTTTAATTTCGTCAAATGTAGAATAATTAAAGGCTAAACTGTCATATATTTCTCTTTCCCTTGAAAAATACCCTTACATGAATTCTGCTGACACCACCTCTCAAAATGACAACTTAGAAATTCACAAACTATCAACAGAAACCGGTCCCAATTGACTCAAATCTGTGACACTTTTGCGCTGCTGTGAAACTTGTCTTGTTGACACCTACCACTTGAGCAATTCTGGCTGGAAGGAGGAGGGAAGATAATTTGCCCCTTTACACTAACTGGTGATCTCTAAACAACACAAAATTTACAGTGCCAACTATTGTTCGCCTACTGGACATCCAAAGACAAAACTATCTGAATGGTCTACCCAGTATAATTTTCAGTGATCGTGATAAAATAAGTGGAGGTTATGTACCAAATGCTAGCCTGGGAGGCAGAACGACTGTCCTTTGTAGCCAGGCCTCAGGCAGTTCTGTCTCACGTTCTCTGGGAAGGCAGCAAGGGAGGAGGCCTGAATAACTTTGTCCTGTGTTGTTCAAGAGCTATGCGTTTGGTTATCATTCTCCACTCCTTTCTCAAAGATAAGATCCGTGGTTTTTAAACCAGTATTTACCCTCTGAAAAGCACTCTATTTGCTCCTTATAAAAAATTATATTTAAACAAAGAATAGCAATCATTATTCTATGTACCCTTACTCCAATTTCACTTACAGTGTAGCCTGTGGATACCAGAAGCTGTGTGTTGTTTAGTGGTCAGAACACAGCACAATGTCTGAATTCTTAACCTGCCCTGCCCCTGATATCTGTAAAATAGAGGGAGTGTCGCAAGTCAACTTTTTAAAAAGTATTATCCAACTCTGTGTCTACTAAGGCCTGAATTTTTCAGAATAATTCCTCTTCCAAATGATAGTGAAAACTTTCATTAGTAGCCAAGGAACCTTGGAAATTAATTAATTTGGTTCTTCAAACACAAACTTAATATCATGGGGAAAATATTGCTAATAAACAAGCAAAACCTACCTGGCATTGCTTGATGCTATCCCATTTATTAACGTTTATACTGGTAATGGAACCATTTACTTTTTTCTTCAGAATGATCATTCCTGAGTCTGAAAGTATGTAAAAGCAGATTGTCAGTTATTGTTTTGAATAATAAAAATGAATCAATCTAAAAATGAAAAAATACGATCAAAATGCTTTTTAAACAAATGTTCAACGTATCATTCGTTGTTTAAATTAATTAATTAATTAATTAATTTTAGACAGGTTGATGCCATGTCCCTCATAGACTGCCATTCCCAAGTAAAAAGAACAAATATATTCCTTTTTTTAATTTTTTATTGCCAATCTCTTACCTGAACCCCCCTATATACTTTTTTGGTATATTTTATAAAGGAAAATATTTGTGAAATTTGTTTTCTCTTTCCTTTCTATGCTTCTTCTAGCCCCTTTTAAAGCTTCATGTCAAGATGACATTCCAAAATATGAAATCTTAGGCTTTTCTAGAGCTTTCATAGTTTGGTTTTGGTTTTCAAAGGCACTGGATCTCTCTTTATTCACATCGGCTAAAGATACTGTTAGACACACATGAGCAGAGGCCAGGTACAGAAAACTGGTACAGAAACTCACCAAGGCAGAAAGCCCTGGATGCCTAGCAAGGGGCAAAACTGGGAAAACAAGACCCTTGTCCCCAGGGTAACCTTTCCTCCCCCAGCATATCACTCGTCATCGGTTTAGACCCCCAGAGCGTTTCCTCCGTAAAGATAACATCCAGGCCTCGTTGTATTTCAGCTCCAGGCCCAGAAAAGCAGCAAAACCAGACAAGTGGCAAGGTGGCTGCCTCAGGACCAGCTGCATTGACTAATGACCCCCCTGCTCTGGCACCGACCAATCAGTGGAGACCATGACCCTGAAAGAGCCACACCTGGGAAGCTGATGAATATTCTATTGAGAGGCTCCCCTGAGACCTCCCTTAAGATTTCCACCTGCAAGAAAGAGATAAATATGCTCAGGACAAAGGACCCAGTGTGCTCTCCCCACTAGGAAACACACCGGCACCATCTCCTTCCCTCTGCTTTTCTCCAAGGGGACCCCATGAGACTTGCAACCAAGGGATCAGTGGGCAGTGGCAGCCTGTTCTGGGCTTACCCCCTGAACCTGTCTCCAAGGCCCCCTTCTCTCCCTGACTTTTCAGGGAGCCAAAGCAGCCCAGCCTAGGCTCTCCTGTTGTATCTTCTATGCTCTTCCTTGTTCCTCCATCATAAGTATATTTTTGCTACCGTCATGGACCCAATACCCTGTGACTTAGTGCTGTGTGGCCCTTCCCTTTCAATACCCTCATCCCCTTGTCCTTAAATTCAATTTTTCTTTATTCATCGCCTGAGATGGCTATTTAGCCTACCTGCGCACCACCAACCTTAACCTTTCAGATATATTTTCTCACACCATCCTAGAAAAAGGAAGGAAAAAGGTGGGGAGGAGTGTGTTGAGCAGCCAGCCATCCCTGTACTGGAGAGGGGCAGGTAGAAATATCTTAGATATGGAGCTACTAAATCTGGCCTAGTATTCAAAACCATAGCATTTAAAGTTCTGATTTTTGTTATTTCGTTCAAACTAAATAATTTTCTTCTGGAATATGTTTGTAGTTTTGTTAAGGTTTATGTGTACACACGCCGGTCACAGCAAGCAGATAAAATGCCCTCATTTCACAAGCTATTTTCTACTGGAAGAAAGGATGAAAGATCCCCCCCCCCCACCTCCTGTTGGAAATGTCAACGTTAATGAGTTCAGAGTACCCATTAGTGTGTTTTGATGAGTGCATAACAAGTTCTGTTGGTTTGTATTTGGATGGGGTCAAGAAAAAAGGCATTCTCCAGCTGCCCTATTTGTGTTTCCAACATGAATAGGCAGAAACAGTATCACTTAAACAAAATGTGCAGCAGAGGATTTTTCTTAACTCAAAGGACCTGAATTCAGTTGGAAATGTCCTTTTAAATGAAAAGTTCATTTTGTTGGAGATAGTTTAAGATATAGTCATTCCTCAGTCCTCAATTCTCCAAGTCTAGATTTATAAATTAACAATGTGAATCCTGTTGTGAAACTGGGGAAATAATGTCTTTACTGTATTTATGTTCTCTGGTAAAATAATAAACATAATGGTGCCTTCTATTAATATATCATTCCAGTCTTGCTGGTAATTTTGTATAGTATACTGTATAAATAGCTGTGCTGCAAAGCCAAACAGCTGCAAAATGTTGAAAAGTCACTGATGTGTATAAAAATTGCAGTTATCTTTTGGGCTCAATCCCCAGTAGGGGGCCTGCAGGAGGCAGACAATGGATGTTTCTATCTCTCTCCCTTCTTCCCTTCCCTTCCTCTCTAAAAATCAATAAAAATATATTAAAAAAAATAAAACAGCAAGTATAAAGGAAATTAACCATTTGCCTAAATAAATAAATAAATAAATATATGTCATAGAATGCTATTTAGCTGTTTAAAAAATGAACTAAATCTATGTGTATATAGAAAGATCACAAACATAGAATGTTGAATGCAAAAAAGTAGGTCTTAGAATTATACTTGAAATAACTCACTTTTGTGGAAGTATGTTTATGTAGAAATGCTATAAGTGAGGCAGGATAGTAAGAAGCTAGGAAAACTCGTTGGCAAGTAGAATGGGGAAACTGAGAGCTGAAAAAAATTAGCTGAGCAATTTACAGCCAGATACAGAAGGTCACCTCCCTAGAGATAATATCTAGACCTCAGTTGCATTTCAGCTCCAGGCCCAGAAAAGCGGCAAAACCAGGTGGGCAAGGTCAGGACCAGCTGCAATGACTAATAACTCTCTGCCCTGGTGATGACCAATAAGTAGAGACCACGACTCTGAAAGGTCACACCTGGAAAAGCTGATGAATATGCTATTGAAATCTCCTCTCACACCTCCCCTAAAGTCCCAGCCTTTAAAAACCCTCAAAACAAAGGCCCCAGCTAGGCTCTCCCTCCTGGGACCATACGCACACCTTTTCCTTTCACCTCTCCTTCCCCTCACAGGCATCCATCTCCTAAACCTCATGAGATTTGCAACCAGGGGAGTAATGGGCAGCAGCAGCTCGTCCAGGGCTAACCTCCTGAATCTGTCTCCAAGGCTCCCTTTTCTTTGACATCCCAATGAGCCAAAGATCCCTGCCTAGTTCCCTCCTATTGTTTCTTCTATGCTAAGCCCTCCTTGTTTCACTGTCCCCAGCTTTAATAAATGTACCCTCATAATCACCTGGATTTGTGTTGTGAAATCTTTCCTGCACAAACTCAAGAACCCACACACTACCAGCTGGCCAGAGGCAGACCTGCTCTGAGCCAGGTCCCCTTTCCAGTAATAAAAGTAGATAAGAAAGATGAAATTTTGGTTAATTATTGGAATGGGGAAGGAAACAAGACTAGGAATGGGCTATAAAAAAGCTTCAAGTTGTTTTATATTTAAAAAAATGATATTTGAAATGCATATAACAGGGTTAAGTAAGGGTCTGTCATATTATTCTTTGCATACTTACATTAGCTTTATGACTCAAAACAATAAAATAATCTATAATAACTGCATTTGATTTAAAGTTCTAAAAAATGCACTTTAACCTAAGAATCTTTTGAAAAAAGTCCTATTTGAAAACTATTGCCATCTCAGTTTCACAAGAAAATGTCCTAAACAACATGAACTATCTTTGATCCAAATAGATATACTCAAGTGTAAAAGCAGTAGGAAAAAAAAGAATATTAGTGAAAAAGTAGGTACCCCAATTACATTTCGTTCTTTCTAATAAATTTAAAAATAGATACCACAAGCCCTGGCGGGTGTGGCTCAGTTGGTCGAGTGTCCTCCCATGCACCGAGAGGTCACCAGTTCGATTCCCAACCAGGGCACAAGCCTAGGTTATGGGGCTCAGGAGGCAGCCAATCGGTGTTTCTCGCTCTCCCTCTCTCCTCTCTCTTTAAAATAAATAAAAAGGAATTTTAGAAAAAAAAAGTAGATGCCACAAGAACAATTACAGGAAAACAATTTCTTATAGATTTCATCCCATAGAAACTCAACATTAGAACTGGAGAGAATAAAAATTTTGCCACCCTAAAACTGCCTTTTGTGATATTGATTTAAAGCTGTTTATTAAGAAACAAAGAATTGGAAAGAATGTTTGACCCACCCCCTTTCCTGTCCATGAGATTCAGATGGGAAGATTTCCTCCAGGAAGGAAATCTTAGCATATTCACCCTAGCCTAATATGAGTTAAGTGTGGTAGAGAGAAAGGCTCCAAGCAGGGGCCTGTTAACTAGATTACCACCTGTGTCCCATTGTTTCTGGGTTGCCTAGGAAGAATTTGCCTGCTGGACGTGTCAGCGTTTCCTCAACTACCTGCAAATTGCCTATTTCCTTTGAAATGTCAGACCCCTGTCCCCTCACACTTTTGTTCACAATGATGAATAAACCTCAACTGCCCAGTGCATTTTGGGGTCTCCTATCTTATGACAGCTCCCCCTCCCCCGGCATGTACATCCTTAATCAACTGGGGACATTTTCTCCTGTTAATCTATCTCTGTTAATTTTATTATTAGCTCAGCTAGAAAAATGTAGAAGGTTGGAGAAAAAGTGTTTTTTAGCCTCCACAAAATAAAAAGCTGGTCAAAATGTTTGTTATGGTCTGCCAACCATTTTTTTGGTAATTAAAGACATAGGTATTTTTTAGATTTTTCTAGGCACACAATTTCTTTGAGGAAATATGTCACCAAAAACCATTATCCTGAATTATATTCGGTTATGCACAAAATATTAGTGCCATTGTTCAATGTGCTGGTAACAGTTTAGTCTCATGAATGTGCAGTAAAGTGACTACAAAAGTGATTTCACAGATGACAACATTGACAAATTTTGTTCCTACACTATAATGTCAAATTTTAAAATATCGATTACTAGAAAATTTAAGGGTAAAATTATAATCCTAATCAATTTTTTGACAACATGCCATTTATTTCTGTATTCCAGAAGCTTAATCTGTGATATTCAATTTCTGCTTCAGCTTTGAGTGAATTTGGAACTTTCCCAGGTTTGGCTAAACATTGTTTTTAAGATTTGGTAACTTGGCATTTGGCCGCAATATATATTCAGTTTACTGCTCAAATGTACATCATGACTAGGTATGATATGTATATGCATGTTGCATAATATCTATAGTGTCTTTGCGTTTCTCCTCAACATCTCCCAAATCAATGTGGGCTGATAAGGGACACTAGCCTGTGATAAGATGAAAATAGTTTTTATACATATTAAAGAACTATAAGAAATGAGTTCCCTCAAATGACAGTAAAAAGTATTTTATATATTTAACGGGCAAAGGACTTGAATAGACATTTCTCCAAAGAAGATATATAATAGCCAACAAGGACTTGAAAAGATGCTCAGTATCACTAATTGTTAGGGAAATGCAAATCAAAACCAAAATGAGATACCCTTCATACTCATTAGGATGGCTTTGATTAAAAAAGAAAGAAAGAAAATAGCAAGTATTGGCAAGGATGTGGGGAAATAGGAACCTTCATGCATTGCTGGTGTGAACGTAAAATGATGCACCACTATGGAAAACAGCATGGGGGCCCTGGCCCGTGTGGCTCAGTGGTAAGGGTGTTAGCCCGCACACTGAAGGGGCTCAGGTTTGGTTCCCGGTCAAGGGCATGTTCCTGGGTTGCAGGTTCCACTTCCACCCTGGCGGGGGGCGTGCAGGAGGCACCCACTCCATGTGTCTCTCTCACATCAGTATTTCTTTCTCTCTTTCTCTGCCCCCCCTTCCCCCTCCCTTCCCCTCCCCTAAAAAGCAATGGAAAAAATATCCTTGGATAAGGCTTCACAAAAACAAAACAAAACAAAAAGAAAACAGTACGGTGGCTCCTCAGAAAGTTAAATACAGCCTTGGCTGGTATGGCTCGGTGGTTAGAGCATCGGTCCTTGAACCGAAGGGTTGAGGGTTTGATTTCAGTCAAAGGAAGGTACCTGGATTGCAGGTTCAAAATCCAGCCTGCGTAGGGGCAAATGAGGGAGGCAACCAATCGATGTGGGTCGCACATCGATGTTTCTCTCTTTCTCTCTCTCTCCCTGCCTCCCTCCCTCTCTTCTACTTTCTCTAAAAATCATCCTCGAGATGATTTTGTTGAGGATTAATAACAACAACAAAAAGTTAAAAACAGAATTACCATTATAATCCAGTAATTAATTCAATTCGGGGAGGGGGAAATGGGGAGTTAGTGTTTAATAGGTTCAGAGTTTCATTTGAGAAGATTTGAAAAAGTTCTGGAGGTGGATGGTGATGATGTGAATGCATTTAATGCCACTGAACTGTACACTTGAAAATGGTAAATTTTATATACATTTACCACAATAATTGAAAAATTATAGGTAGTATATATGTTTATTTGTCTACAATGGGCAGGGTAAGGAACTTCTGGGAAGAAGGAAAAGAACACAGATCAGAGTGCTTTAACTTTGGAGATAAAGCATTTTTCCTAGTGCACCTGTAGGATATAGTAGAAAGAGGAGCTTCTGGGAAAAATCTTGACTTCAAAGGCACAGCACTGGCAGTGGACCAGGGCCTAGGGTTGGGATACAAGCTGGGGCAAATACATTACTTTAGGTGATCCAGGACTGAGAGGTCTTGAGGGGGTCCCTCACAAGAGCCTTCAAGGGGGGATTCCCAAGGCAAAAAACTGGGTGGGCCACGTGCAAATACCAAGGCTAAAAACACCTTGATTGAATCAAAGTGAGAGGGAGTTAAGTAGGAGATTGAATGGGAAATGATAGACTGAAATGGTAACAGACCCAATCACGTCTGTGGTATATGCCAACACTTCACTGTATGATTTTTTTCTTGATCCTAGAAAAATGGAAGATATGAGATCAGTCCTTGAAACACAGCTGGAGTGCTGTATTGGTCACCTCAGCCTACAGCTTAATCATGAGATCCTGCTGAAACTCAAAACAACTGTACATCAGAGAGTAGTCAATGAGGCAAGGATTAGGTTGTCCCCATTTGACAGATGAGGGAACTGAAGCTGACAGGCCATATGTAACTAGCATAAGATCTTGTTGGCCATACTATTTAGTTCCTAAGGTGCAGCTAGAATTGGCAAGTACTCTAGGAGAGCATTGCCTGGTTGAATAAGAGGGCAAGGGGGGTCACATCTTTCTGCCTCTCCCAACAAACAAGGCACAGAAAATACCAACTTTTCAGGTTCCCCCTAAATTACAAGCTCAAATGTCAACAGAGAGCTGTAGCTGTATCAAAAATTTATTCATCCCTGGCTGGGTGGCTCAGATGGTTGCAGCATTGTCCTATGCACCAAAGGTTTGCAGGGTGCATATGCGAGGCAACCAATTGATGTTTCTTTTCTTTTTTTTTTTTTTTTTGAATGTTTGTTTTTTATTGATTTGAGAGAGAGAGTGAGGGAAAGAGAAACATCGATTAGCTGCCTCCTGCATGCCCCCTACTGGGGACTGAGCCCACAACCCTGGCTTGTGCCCTGACTGGGAATCGAACTGGCAACCTTTTAGTGCATGGGAGGATGCCCAACCAACTGAGCCATATGGGCCAGGGCTGATCCACGTTTCTCACATTGATGTTTCTCTCTACCCCCCTCCCCTTCCTCTCTGTGAAAAATAAAAATAAATAAAATGTCACCCAGGCTGGTGTGGCTCAGTTGGTTGGGAGTCATCCTGATACCATACAGGCCTGTTCCAACCACAGCGCCCCACTTACTGTGTCACTGGTCAACTTTACTCAGGTGTAAAATGGGAACATTACTGTTATTAGGGTTGCTGTGATAATTAAATGACCTGATTTATGAAAAGAGTTATCTGACACCTGACACATAGTAAGTGCTCAGTAAATGCAAGTTTTTGCCCAGCTGGCGTGGCTCAGCGGTTGAGCATCGACCTATGATCCAGGAGATCATGGTTCGATTCCAATCAGGGCACATGCCCGAGTTGCAGTTGGATCCCCAGTCGGGGCGTGCAAGAGGCAGCCAATCAAAGAGTCTCTCATCATTGATATTTCTATCTCTCCCTTTCCCTTCCTCTCTCTGAAATCAATAAAGATGTAATTTTTAAAAAAATAAATAAATAAATGCAAGTTTTTGTATTCATGTGCTTCTGTTTCTGCTGTCTCCCCAGGAATGGTGTCAGTGTCGTAATGCTACCCAGGACACACGGGGTTGCAACCTGAAGAGACCGTAGCTTGCTGGATGTTCCACTTCCTCATTAGCTATGACCAGGCACTACCTACAAAGGATGTTTAATAAATATGACTGCCTGAGTCCAGAACTGCCGAGTGCCCATTAAAATAATCCTTTTTTTAATTTTACAGTTTCTAAAACTCCTTCGTAAGTTATCTTCATTGCTAATCAAAACAGTCTTGTGAAATCAAAGGGCTAGTGTGATTCTAGTTTACCAACGATGGGCCTGAAGCTCTGAAAGGGTAGAAACTAAGGTTAGGCCTGGTGGGTAGTCTGTGGCAGTCAGGACTGAAACCCAGTCCTCTGAGCTTCAGAAAGCCAACCCTCTGACTCAGTCAGAAGTTTTAAAGTAAGTATTTATTTATTTTAAAGTAAGTAAATAGGCAATATTGATGGAAAAAGAAATCTTGTAATTTTGAATTTGAAATAATTTCTAATTTACTTTCAATCTGTGTTTAATGTCTATGGACCCATTTGTACATGTATTTTAATGTGATTTTTTTTTCACTTTTACAAATAAGAATTTCCATGTAAGCTAATTCAAATCAATTTAATGGGATTCACTAAGGGCCTGAGTTCTCTCCCTGTCTATAGGTTTGCCTCTAGGGAAACAGTTTAGGATGAACAGATGCCCTATAAACACATATCTGTTACTCCATCACCTGACTGGTAGTCACAGCCTGCTGTGAAAAGTCTCCTGAAACAGCACACCTGGAGTTTGTCTGTAGGTCCAGCCGTGCCATGAACCGGCAGGGATCACTGCCCATGGGCGTGTGTTCCCATGTCCAGCCCTGTCTGCTGGCCACTCTGCCACTGGCCATTCCATCATGTCCTAGTCCAGAGGGGTAGGACAGGAATGTGCATGAACAATTTCTGTAGCATATTTATTTAAATTGTATTTGTTTACTATGGAGATGATGTTTAAGGACATAATGTCTTTCTACAAGTATCATCTCGAGAAAATTACATAATTGACATCCTTCAGTTTTCAATTAATTCAATTGGACTCCCTAGGGTTAGGGAGCTTAGCTGCCTGCTAAGCATGTTGCATAATACTTCTATCAGTACTTCTCAAAGCATAGATTGCTGGGCCCCACCCCAGGGTTTCTGATTCAGGAACCTGAGAATTTTCATTTCTCACCTATGCTGATGCTGATCTGGAGGCCACACTTAGGGGACCACTGACAGACAACACTTGTAATGAAAGCATGTACAAATCTCACAAAGTTGCATTAAATAACAATTGCTTTTCAAATTTTCAAAATTTCAAATTTCCTCTTCATAAATAGAATACAGATACATATTACACTGTAATGAGATAATTAATAAATAGGAGTGGCATTTTGAGAGATTTTTCAAAATTTAATGTAACAAGAATGTATGATTATTTCCAAAGAAGACACCTTTGTATTGAAAGAAAAGGGAGCAATAAACTTAGAGGCCCATGTTCTGAATCCCTTGAGACCCTGCTAAAGAGCCCACGGATCAGACAAGGCTGGAGAGAGGCTGTGGGATCTGATCAGAACACTGTGACCAGTCCCTTGTCCTTTCCTGACTAGCAGCAGTGTTAACAGCATGACATCAAGAATGCAAAGTAGATGGAAAGGACAGCAATTAAAAGACACTGAATTACAAATCTAAAAAGCATCTCTATCTTTAGGAATGTCCAGGTGACATCTAAGATATGTCTTTTCTGATCCTTTCTCCTTCCTTGCAGGGGAGGAATAAAAAAATCTCCATTTTTATAAAATTAAAGAACAAGATACTGATCTTCCTGGTAAGGTTCAAGTGTGAGACACACAGGGTTGAATCAATCATTTGTGGGGTATGTTAAGACAAGGGAAGGGAAAATTTCCTGGAAGCTCCCCAGATGGCTTGTGTTGTCTTTGATTAAAAAGTCTTTCCTTGAAGTCCTGCAAATCAAGGAATGGAGCTGACTTATTTGCTATTTAAATAAAGCAACCTACTGATCTGCCTATTTATAATATGTATGGAACACATGAAATATGGGGGTGAAAGGAGAGCTGGGACATACCTTATCTCTGCCACCTATTAGCTGTGTGACCCTTAACTTTACTCCCATATTTATTAATTTAGAAAATAATTATTAAGGGCTCATTATCTGCTAGGTGCATGGCTTACAAAAAGGACTTTTTTCTTTTGTAAAATAGGGGTCCATGCTAACCTACCTCCCCATGGCCAGAGGCCACATGCCTAGAATGTCCAGGGACTCTGTCTCCTTACAACAGCCACCTCACAAGAACCACTCTGGGGTACTCAGCTTGTTCTGAGTGGTGTCTGGTGATTGTTGTCTCCTTCACTCAGTGGAATCTTCTAAGTTTTACGTGTTTTAAGAGCCAGATGAGAAACAAAGTAGTGAAAGTGCCTGGAAACTGCTTCCTCAGCTATAAGACATCAAACACGTGAAGCCATTTAAGAGAACTTGACGCACCTAAAAGGTGCTACAGGGAGTGCTGGGCATGAAATATACATTAGCTTATTTCATCTTTACCCTTGCTTTTTGCAATAAATCAGCTTGGCATTATTACACAATTAGGGCCCTTTTGCAGTCCCCACAAAGCCCCTAACAAAGTACCTTACACTTAGTGGGAGTTCAGCTATTTATTAAATTGAACCAAGCACCCTCAAATTTAATGCTCTTAAGCAGTTATTGTCAAAAGGAACTTGTTTTTAAGAAGTGCCTAATAACTATCTCCTGTGGCATATCCCCACTCCATATTTGAAACAAATAAAAAAACATGTCTCTTGACTTAAACATGGGAACAAAACATCTTCCATCTTATCCTGACTCCATCTTTAGAAGAAAAAAGTTATTTGTAAAGGTACAATTAAGGGGAAAGATATGAAAGGCTAAATTCTTAAATTTCAGAAATCATATCTTTTTAGTAAATTCTTTTGTAAACAGTGGTCAACTAAGCTGATTGGAGAATAGTTTTAATAAAGCTTTAATAAAGTCTACAGGTTTCATCCCTGTATAGTAAGTCCTCACTTAACATTTCTTGGAAACTGGGACTTTAAGGGAAACTATGCATAATGTAAAACCAGTTTTACCATAGGCTAGTTGATGTAAACAAGAGTTAAGTTCCTATGGCATATTTTTGGCCAGCAAAACACCGAACTTCTAAATAAAAACCCAAAACACTTCTAATATTAAACATTGAAATAAATGTTAGCTATACACACACCTAAGAAGGTTAGTGCTAACAAGTAAGATAATGATTTTCCGAACTGCTTGTTCCAGTACAGGGTCATGGGTGGCCAGAGCCCAGCCCAACAGCTCAGGGTGCAAGAGGGGACCCACCCTGGACGGGACACCCTTCCACCGAAAGGCACACTCACATCCACACTCACTGTAAGACAATGTAGTCATACAAGTTCTTTTAACTGCATCACCGAGACATGGGGGGGGGGGAGGGGGGCATGCAAATCCCACAGACAGTGGCCCCAGCCAGGAATCTCTTTTTTTCTTTCTCATCAGCATTATAATGAAAAAACATTGACCAGCATGAAGTTATTCGAGGACCTGCCCTATAGTGCAGTGGCCACAGATGCTTCCTTACCCCAGGCAGCTGTTGATCACTGAAGGGGCCAGGCCCAAACTCCAGCCTGCAGCTGTGCAGCCCACATTCATGCACGTTTGGAAAGGGACCAAAGTTCCTCTTGCTGGCAGATTCGTAGCACTTTCTTTACATTCTCATAAGTGAAGGCTTATTCCTTTATTACGTAAAGTGACTAGGAACCGAGTAGTCTTCAAACAGTCGCCAGGCTATCCAGCCTGTGGACAGTGCAGCAGGAGGGGGAGAGCCCTTCCACGCGAGCCTGTGTGAGCGCTGAGGCCTGCCACGGCGCGCCCAGTCTTCATTAATAATGTATTCCCTGGCTTCTCAACTGCCCCAAACAAAAAAGTCACTGACAAAGCTAAACGGGTATAACTATTATGGGTAAGATTTCTCTACAGAGAAATCAGGGTGATTCAGTAGGTGGAGAACATGTTTAACCTGAATATAATCAGGTTTTAACATCTAACTTCCAGATTACTGGAAATACAGGGGAGAGGAGCGAGCTAAACAGCATCTCAAGAAAACAGGATTTTTGAAAGTGGAAGATTAAAGGGGACAGCAGGTCACCTCAAGTCACTGTCAAGAATAAAAGTAGAGGAGAGGAGTACTGTTTTAGATTAAAAGAAAAAATTTTAGAACAACCAAATGTTAGGCATAACCCCAATTGAAGTTTGGTTTGAATAAACCCGCTGTCAGAAACAATTTAGGTGCAAACGGGGAAATTTGAACATAGGTTGTATATTCATGGATGCTAATTAGGTTTGGCATGATAATGCTGCTATAGTTCACTAAGAAAATGTTCTTATTTTTCAGAGATACATTCTAAGTATTTAAAGATGAGATGACTGTCTATAATAGAAAAACTTCCAAAGAAAGAAAACATGTTGAATATTAATTGTTAAATCTAGTTAACGGGTAGCTTACATTATATTCCTCTTTGTACTTCTTTGATGTTTAAAAATTTTCAAAATAAAAGGTTAAAAATATATTAGATTTCAAATTTATATTTGAAGAGTTTTCTGGCCTTTTCATGTATTAGCTGTATGAACCTGCCCAAGTCATTTGAATTTTGAGTCCCTTATTCCTCATCTGTAAGTTGGTGATAATAACAATAAATTCAAAGCTGCATGCCCAGCTGGTGGGGCTCAGTGGTTGAACATTGTCCCATGTACCAGGAGGCCACCGATTTGATTCCTGGTCAGGGCACATGCCCAGGTTGTGGGCTCGATCCTCAGTAGGGGGCATGCAGGAGGCAGCCAATCAATGTTTCTCTCTCATCAATATTTCTCTCTCATCGATGTTTCTGTTTCTCTCCCTCTCCCTTCCTCTCTCTGAAATCAATACAAACATATTTTAAAAATATTTTTATGGTGCACATTTAATAATACGCACATGAAAATGCTTGATAAACAGACAAAGCTCACAAGCTTTGCTCCTTCTTGTTTATACACATGGTTTTTTAAAGTCTTGAAATAAACTCTGGATTGTAAGGAAGTTCATCTCTCAAAGTGAGGTAGGTACTTGTATTAATCAGGGTTCTTCAGAGAAACAGAACCAATAGGATACATATATATATATGTACATGTGTATATAGTATATGCTCAGTTCTATCTGATTTGAGTTGATTGCTAGATTGAGTTGTTAAGTAAATTATGAAGATCGTACTCAAATATATTCTGCATGGAGTCCTTCGTATAGATGGAAGGCCCTGCCAGACACTGAAATCATTTAACTGTTCCTAGTGAGAATTTTCAGTGGAGCCAGCCCTGGGGCTGACTAGCAGGCAACTGTTCAGGGGTGGGACTGCCTTTCTCAAAATATCTTCCTGTCATCTCAGGGCATAACACGCCTGAAGTGCCACCCTTTGGGGTGTATCCCTTTGAGTCTTGAGGGGATTTTAACTTTCCAGCATTCTCAATCAAAACCTAAGTACCTCACAAAGGATAATACGTTGAAACTGTCATGTCAGTACTTTAGCAGGAATTAACTCAATCTAGGGATCAGCTCGTGGATTAGTAATGTCTCATGTGTCTTTTCCTTAGTTATGACTTTTTCCAATTTTGACAATTCAGGAGTAGCCATAATCAATTCTGCTCTTATAACTACAGAGGAATCAAATCCCACGAAAGCCGTAGAGTGCATATTTAGTGTATTCCTGTCTCCCCCTTATACATTTGCTTTGATTTACATTGGAAACCACCTAATCGTTTCCACATGTATGAAAAGGAAGAGCAACGCTGGAGTCCTGACGCTCAGGAGCAGTCACGGCTGTGGAATGCTGTGGGCTGACTTGCCTGCGGTTGCCAGGGTGCTCACCCATATGTTTACACACTTATATAAAAGTGACCTAAGGGATGAAGAACGAACGTAGTACTCCGGGGATTTTCTGATAATTTTCACAAACCTATTAGACTTTCCTTTCATCAGTCTTTCCAAAGTCAAAATCATGTATTTGATACAAAACATGACCAAGGAACGTTTATATAAATTCACAATTGTGCTGTTGGATTCTGATAGAATTTTATCATTTGAGGAAATACAACACTGAAAAATGTAATTTTAAAAGTAAGTAAGCCAAATCTTATAGGAATATTTTAATGCTCCCCAATTGTATATTGAGGTTTATTATGAATGTATCTAACTCATAATACCCATGATTCAAGTGATACACCCAATGATACACAAAATACATCAAGATTTACAAAAAGATGACATGCAAAAAACTTGCATTTTTGGCTAGAAAAACTACTGTTTGTTTCCCTTTCTTGGATAAGATTTTACAATACTAGTTTAAAAATCATTCAAGGAACAAATGACTTAATAGTGATAAAGTCATATTCTCTGAGAGAAAAGAATTTCCATGCCCTAATTCTATTTTTTTGGTAACAGACATTGATAGGAACAAGTGCCTTATCTTTGATATATTCAGAAGCAGTACAATAACAGGTTCTCTGGGACAGCTCCTAACCATGTATCTCCTAGAGTTATGATGAAAATTAAATGGAACAATGTATTAAAGTTCCTAGCAAAATGCCTGGCATATTTTCAACACCCTCCAAGTACTAATTCCTTTGCTTATCCTAAGGGATTTTAAATTTATATATGGAAGATTTGAAAAGTAAAATGTCTATGAATCAGGCAAAATTCTATTACAGGTCAAGTTGTTTTCTCGTGTTTATGTTTTAAATAAAATCAAATATATTAAAACATTTTCTATTAAGAGACTGAAACCGTTTACCTCCCTCTTCTAAAAAGGCCAACCCTGTAGTGCTAAGATGCTGCCCTTTTGTCAAGATCAAGAATATCTTATACGCTACATGTTCAAGGGTGCGTCTGTAAAGCAGACGTGCCTGTAATTAGTATGACAAACATTATTTGCTAGGCAGAAATATAACTATTTTCTCCTCTAAACTGATAGTTGTTTTGGGAAGGTATGCATTTAAAAAGTTAATAAATCACTCTCTGAATTATGTATCCATTTGAAGTCAACAAGATTTTCTTTAAAAACTTAAAACAATTTTAGAATAGAATATCAGATTTCTTATTATATTCATACTTACAAAAAGCTGCAGGTATTTGAGGAAACCTCTTGCCCTTTGCAGTTCTCTTCTCATACTTCCTTTTACGCTAAATTTTTGGTGTGACTCTATTTGATGGATGAATAATCTCCTAAAAACCTACTCTATTTTCTAACAATTCATTTCACTAAATGAAGGTTTGAAACCTTATTGGTCAACATGATTTTGTCCCCTGTTATGAGGACACCGAGCTAGCTATCAGTGCTCTCTCTTTCACAAATGACCATTGTTTCTTGCTGACCAACCCCCATCCTCTGCTTCCAGAATTCAGGCCCAACAATGTCAGAACTGTACTTGCTTGTAGTTACCTAGGCAATTTCAAGATGCCCATCTTTTAGAATGTTCAAAAATGGAAGTTCCTAATATGAGATTCTCTCAAATAACAGATAAAAAAATTAAGCAAGATACCTCCTTCTCAATTTCTGTAAAATAAAACCTAGGCATTATCACAGATGATAGACTGGCACCAAATGCTGTAGCTTGAGACATCCAAACCAAGCTATTTATATCATCCATAAAAGAATATTGATTCCTGTCCCTTTAAAATGTGATACTATTTGGCATTCACACTTATCTGATTTGTCTGCTGTATTAAATTTTTCCTATGACCTATTGTACTTGCTTAAGCATCTTTGTCTCTCTCTTATTTAAAAAAAAATTTTTAATCCTCACCTGAGGATATGTTTATTGATTTTAGAGAGGGAGGAAGGGAGAGAGAGAGAGAGGGAGGGAGAAATATTGATGTGAAAGAGAAATATCAATTGGTTGCCGCCAGAGATCAAACCCACACCCTGGGTATGTGCCCTGACCGGGAACTAAACCCACAACCTTTTGGTCTATAGGATGATGGATGCTCCAACCCGCTGAGCCACACTGGCCAGGCTGCATCTTTGTCTCTTTTAAATCCTGATTTACAATAGTTCTTTGCACAATTGTTATTTGTTTTTTGCTGCCCCAAATGAGTCAATAGCAGAAGGCTGCAAAATCTACTGAGCTTGGGTACCAAGGACAATTCAGCCGGGTAGCTCTTGTGCCTCATTTACTACCTTCTAGCCAGGAGAACATGAATGCTTGGCACTCGGTGAGTTCGAAGAAATTCCAGGCTGTTAAGAGCAGTGCTGAAGGCCATCGGGCTGTGCCACGTATTGCTGTCCTGTGAAACCTCAAAGTCTAGGGCAAATAACATGAATAAAAAACACTGTTGCTTCCCTATCTTATCAGAAAGTCCAACTTGAAGCAACTCAGAACTGGCAATGGGCAGTCAGTGGGCTGGAAATGAAGGGGAAGTCACAGCAGCCATTTCAGTCCCCTCCTGGCTCTCACAAGCGGCAACTTGTGCTAATGCAAAGAAAGAAGTGATTCTGGGACTGTCCACTGCTTCTTGATGCCCTGGAACCAAAAATCCTAACAGGCTAAAGACTAAATAAAAAAATATAGAGTCTTGGCCCGTGTGGCTCAGTTGGTTGAGCATTGTCTCATGCACCAAGAGGTCACTGGTTCAATTCCCAGTAAGGGCACATGCCTGGGGTTGTGTGAGGCCTCGATCCCCAGTAGGGGCGTGCAGGAGCCAGCCCATCCATGTTCCTCTCTCATATAGGTGTTTCTCTCTCCCTCTCCCTTCCTCTCTCTCAAAAATCAATAAAAATATATTAAAAAATTCTTTATAAAACATTAAAAAAAAAAAGATATAGAAAGCTGGATACTATAGGATGTACAAACCTAATTTGGAAAATCATTTCGGATATGAAGGGATAGAAATATCACTTACCCAGTGTTTATTGTAGCTCAGACTCTGTGCATATTACATTTAGTGCTCCTAATAATACTATGAAGAAGTACTATCTCCAATTATAGAAAATTGATAAGAAAATTGAACCTTAGAGAGATTAGCAAGAGTCAGAAGTAAGATTCTCACCCAAATCTGTCTGGTTTTGAAACTTTAATAGCTTCAGTCACTAGGAACATGAGTAGGGTAATGGAAAAGGCAAACCTCAAGTGGACAGAGAGTTTAGGTGGAGCTCCGATTCCCTCACCCATCATCTATCCTCTGTCCCCAATTCTTCTTTCCAGTGTTCAAGCAAGATCTTGAGCTATCCACTCGTTCTCTGGCCTGACTTTCCTCATATATAAACTGAGGTGACAAGGTGGTGGCACTGACTCAAGTGTAAGCCAGTGGTGATGGGGCACACACCCCATTTTGCTTTGATTTGGACAAGCTACATGCTAACGCTGCCTCTGTGGCACTGATTCAGGGTTTCTTGTTCTGACTGGAATTCATAGAGACCCTTGTATGGGTCACTAATTGCAACCCCTTGAACACTGAACTGGGTAATTGTTTATCTAGCTCTTACTTTGTTTGTCAAAATGTATGGAATTTCTCTCTTTAACAAGTGCCATTTTGTTTCAGACTACTTTAAAGCAAAAGAATGTTCTGATTAAGGCTTAGAGACCGAGTGGATCAGCCTTGTGATCACAAGCCCCGTGGTGCCCTTATCTTGGAATTGTAAGTACCCCTGAGCCACACCTGCCCTGCTCAAACAGTAGCAGGAGGAGCCTCGGGCAAGGGCAAGGACTCCCTGTGCTGTTTAAGAAGAACGAGGCATGAAAAGGAAATTCATTCTGTCAGCTCCCTACTGTGCCTTTGGGGATGAAAACTCAGGTGCCCATTCCTTACAAGAAAAGTACCAATTCCCTATAAGAAAAGTTTCCAATCTAAGATAATGATATAGACCAACATAAGTGCTCTCTCGCTTTTTAAAGTTTTTTTGATATTGGAGTTTATTTAATTTTTTCACGTTCTATTTCATTTTGAAAGTTAAAGGAGTTGCTACTCTTATTCTCAGCAGTTCAAGGCCGTCCAGGGCAACCTTGCTCCGGACCTGGTAGTAAAGATATTTAAATAAAATGGGAGTACTCTCAGTTATGCTGATCAGTATTAAATTTCTGGTAGCTCATTTTTCCTGAGAGTGAATGAATGACTGATATATCGAGGCCTATTTATGTTTAATAGTTGTGTGATTCTACATACTCTACAGTACCGACCAATATTTACTAAGCACCTATTCTGCACAAGCCCCAGTGGTCATTACCATGGATTATCCAAAGAAATGGAGATCATGATTGCTTTTTAAAGAAGTTTAATTCCTTCTTGGGGGAAAACAGTAAAGAAGCCAAGAGCTACTATATGGAATATGTAATAAAATTAACTGCTAAAGAAAAATGTAAAGGTGATTTAGAAGTTCAGAAGAGAGATAGACCCCTAACAAATTTCATTCATTCAGTTACCAGTTATTTCATTTGCTCAACCAATAAGTGTTCATAGACTCGTTTGCTTAGGTGCTAAGGGGATTTCATAATGAATAAGAAAGGGACCGTCCCCTTGGACTTGTTGTAAAATAGACAAGCTAAGTCATGTACACAAATAACTGTAATTCAACGAAGAGGGTGATATGTGCCACAAGAGAGGCAGAGATAAATGTGTTGGAAATTTCAGAACATGAAGGGATAACTCAGCCTGCAGCCAATCCAGGAAGGCTCACAAAGCAGATACCTAGACTGAGCCTTGAAGAGCGGGCAGGGTCTGTACACATGGAGTTGATTAAAATCACTTCCATCAGTGGTGCATAGACAATGCTTTCACAGTTGATCATGAACATCTTTTGCATGGACACAATATTCTATCTGGTCTTTGGTCTCCCTGGTACATCCACAAAAGCTCAGTTAGCCCATGTTACCTGAGGAATATTATAAATATATTCTTTTACCCTGTCCGGTGTGGCTGAGTTGGTTGGAGTATCATTCAGTGCGTGGAAAAGTCACCGGTTCGATTCCCAGTAAGGACACAAACCCAAATTGTGGGTTTGATACTGGTCGGGGCTTATGAGGGAGGCAACTGGTTGATGTTTCTCACATTGATGTTTCTTTCTCTCTCTCTTTTTCTCTCTCTCTTCTTCTCTGTCTAAAATCAACTTAAAAAAATATATATATTTATTCTTTCAACAACACACAGATATTATGTCAGGATTCCAAAGCTTCTGTGATGAGAGAGATTTGCAAGGGAGGATCCAGGTTATGGGGAATGTACATAACTTTGGGGGCTTTATTTAAGAAAAAATCACTTTTGCCAATATTACCAAAACATAATATGTGTGGACATATTGGTGGGGTGCCTCCCAGGGCCTTGTGAGAGCCTCAGCAAGTGAAATGCCCTGTAGTTTAAGCTTCATTAACTTTCTGAAAGAGTGAACTCTGAGATTTGAAATGCTTGGGAATCAGGAGTCTGTTTCTTCTCTGTTCTTCACTAAAATATGGAGAACTTCTTGTATTCTGGGGTAAAGGGACTAGATTTTCAGTAGCCAGCACTTTGCTTCCCCTGGGGTACAGGGAAAGGGTGATGGTGAGGGTGAGGGAACAAAGGCTGAGGTGGAAGGAGGACTGGTGTAGTCGATCATAGCATAGGCGTAGGAGCCAGACAGACATGGGCTGGTATTCCAGAATGTTCCAGAATTGATCCTGAACAAGTGACTCCACTTTTTTGATTCTGAGGTTTCTCTTTTATAAAAAGGGGGAAATTGCCAACTTCAGAGGATAGTTTCAATGAAATAATAGATCTAATATATACTTAGCCCAATCCTTGGCTCACCACAAGTGTTTAACAATGTAGAGGAACAAGTCAGCTGGGAACCATGATATACCTATTTCAGGTAGCTTTGCAAGACCCCACTTTCCTGCCTGTAAGTCTAGTTCACCTGTCTCTATACCTGAAATGAAGAAGGGACTTCAAGAAATGTTGCCAGCGTTGGCCAGAATGTAAAGTATTCTGGAGATGATGGATGTACATATGTCTAGGTTCTTTGTAAATTGTAAAATCCAATGCGCATGGGAATTAGTGTTCGTGTGAGTTTGGCTGTCAGAGATGATTCAGAGAATTCCCAGCCACTAGCCAATTACAGTGTTTTCAAAGGATAAAGGTAAGTCAGACAGACTGCTCGGCGAGCAGAGATTGGAGAAGCAACAGAGCTCAAACAATGGAGCATGAGTATTTCTATTAAAAATTGGTTAGGTATAGTCCTTACCCCTTTTTTTTGTTTGTTTAATCTCCACCTGAGGGTCTTCTTTCCATTGTTTTTCAGAGAGAGTGGGGGGGAGGGAGAGAGAGAGAGAAACATTGATGTGAGAGAGACACATCTATCAGTTGCCTGCCACACTCGTCTGGATCAGGTCAGGGATCGAGCCTGCAACCAAGGTACATGCCCTTGGCCAGAATTAAACCCGGGACTGTTTAGTTCATGGGCTGATGCCCTAACCACTGAGCCAAACTGGCCAGGGCAGAGTCCTCACCTTTTAGAGACAAATGCTGAAATATTTATAGATGAAGTGATATGATGTCTGGGAATTTCTTTCCTGGGGGGCAAGTAATTGAGGGTACAAATTAAATTGGCTATCTCTCTTTTTTGGTATATGTCTGAAATTTTTCATAGTAAAAAGTTTTAAAATGACCAGATAAGTAAAATCATATATTCTGCAATTAGGCAAATGTTAAAATGTGTCCTTTGCTATGGCCTCTACACTCTGTCAGCAAGGTTAATGTAGCCAGTGTC